>NW_016804694.1:1569298-1619976 GCF_001698545.2 Rhinopithecus bieti
TCTTCAGCCCGGGAGGGCGGGGGGAGCCTAGGGGCAACATCCCAAAAAAAAAAAAAAAAAAAAAAAAAAAAAAAAAAAAAAAAAAAAGCTTCTCAATAGCAAATGAAGATCAATATCAATTATCAAATAAATGAATGTGTCAGTAGTGTTCAGTTATTGGTACCTATTACCACAATTAAGCTGATTTAGCACATTGCAGTTTATATAGAATGTCACAGACTTAATCTCTTTAGTCTTGAGAACAATAAAGACAGAGGATGTGGACAGGACCAGTAGTTTACAAATGGAGAAACTGAGGTTGGAGAACTTAAACCATCTGGCCAGGATCCCAGAGAAGATAAGCCAGGAGTGGCACTGACTTTCAGTGTCCTGGTCAGGATTCTTGCATACCCTAAGGTATAAAGCTATCCTGTTGCTACTGTGAGGTCTGTGTGAGGCCAGCAGAAGAGACCTTAGGGAACCTTGCAATGTTTTGAAATCACACTAAGCCTTTTTATTCTTGGCTGGCAAACTGGCAGAAAGAGAGGCAGTCATGAGTCCAGCCAAGCGGTGCTTGGAGAATCAGTCACCTAATACTGTCCACCGTCCGTTGACTATAGGAAACCCTGAGGAGCAGGCCTCAGAGATGCAAACTCTAGGCTCTTGGAAAGCCTCCTGGCTTTCCAAATGGCCCCATAGATGCCATGGTTGCCTATCCAGCAAACATTGCCCACTCTCTTCCTGCTGACAGAATGCACATTGTTTAGATCTGATGACGACTCCCTGAAATCCAGGAAGATGGCCCCTGTCCCTAGTCTAGGAGTGCACATGAGACCCAGCTTTGGCCCCTGAAATAGAAAGGAAAGTTTGCTGAGAGATTTTGGAAAGGATTGTACTTTCCCGGTAAAAAGAACTTTTCAGAGAAAGGACTCTGGCCTCGTGCCTAGCTTCCTATCTTTGGATGCAGTTGTGATGCCTGAAGCAGATGCAGCCATTTTGTAACAATGAGGTCTACTGCTAAGATGATAGCAAAACAGAAAGACAACAGGGTCCTTGATGATAAAGTGAGCTGACAAAGTAGCCCTGATATAACCTACCTCCAGACTCACTGTGATCTGAGAAAAATAAATGCCTTTCAGGTTTAAGCCACCATTAGTCAGATTTTCTGTTACCTACATCTGAATCATTCCTACCCAAGCCTGACTCCTCTTTGCCCCAGAGTTTTCCAGCCTAATTCCCCAGCCTCCTCCCTACCCTTTCTTCCCAAGAGTAGAACATCTCCAGTGATCACCTTGAGTCTGAACAGGGTGAACTGTGAGCTGGGAGAGGAGGGATGGTAAGCTACTACTGTGTGGTCTGGATGGCACTGAAGGCTGACTTCCATCCTGTGACTCTCTCTGGTTTGCTGCTCAGAACCAGAGGCATCTGTTAGCAAGGAAGGCCTCTCCCATCCCTGGGGAGAGAGTGCCTACCTTTTGGTCACACCTACCACAGTTGGTACTCAGGCCTCCACCACCATCCTCCTGGAGAACCCAACCTCCAATCTCAAGAAGCCCTCAAGGCCTTGAAGTCTGAGGGAATAGGATTTGGATCCCTCTCTCCAAAATGTACTCACTGCGTAACCTTGGGCAGGTCTTTTAACCTCTCTGAGCCTCAAATTCCTAATCAACAAAAAGAAAATACTACTATCTATCTATCCTAGTTTAAAAGATATAGCAATTGTGATTGCCGGAAATATAAGATGGCCTCCAAGATTCCAGTCTCCTGACACACACGTCTGTATAATCTCCTCACCTTGAGAGTTGGCGGGACCTGGGAGTATGATAGGTTAGTCACTCAGGCGATTGGGTTATGCTGTATAACAAAGGTGATCAGATATTCACTCTTGTGATTACAGTTACTTTACATAAGACTCTGTCATAGCAGTTTAGGGAGAGATTCTCCTGCTGGCCTTGAAGAAGTGAGCTGCCATACTGTGAGGGGGCCATGTGGCAAGGGCCTGGGGGCAGCCTCTAGGAGCCAAGAGTCACTCTGGTCAATAACCAGAAAGAAAACAGAACTTTAATCTTTCTGCTGCAAGAAATTGAATTCTGACACCCACTAGTGAGCTTGGAAGAGGACTCAGAGCCTTCGATAAGACCACAGCCCTGCCAATGCCTTGATTCCAGCCTAGTGAGACCCTGAGCAGAAAAGCCACTTTATGTCATGCCTGGACTTCTGACCTACACAAACTAGGAAATGAGAAATGGCTGTAGTTCGAAGCCACTAGGTTTGTGGTAATTTGTCATGTAGCAATTGAGAACTAATATAATAATCTTAGTTTGAATTATGTAAAAGTATTATGTGAGGCCAGGTGCAGTGGCTCACACCTAATCTCAGCACTTAAGAGGCACAGGCTGGAGGACTGCTTCAGATCAGGAGTTTGAGATCAGCCAATCAGCCTGGGCAACTGAGTATGACCTCACCTCTACAAAAAAATTAAAAAATAAAAATAAATTTTTAAATTAAAAATTAGCTAGGTGTGGTGGTGTGTGTGCCTGTAGTCCCGGCAACTCAGGAGTCTAAGGCAGGAGGATCACTTGAGCCCAGGAGTTGGAGACTGCATTGAGCTATGACTCTACCACTACCACTGCATTCTAGCTTGGGCAACAGAGACTCTATCTAAAAAAAAAAAAAAAAAAAATGAAGGAAGGAAGGAAAGAAAACAAAAGAAAAACAAGTGGTGTTATTTATTTGAATAGGTTAAAAACAGATCAGCTGGGTGTGGTGGCTCATGCTTGTAATCCCAGCACTTTGGAAGGCCGAGGCAGGCGGATTACCTGAGGTCAGCAGTTTGAGATCAACCTGACCAAAGTGGTGAAACTCTGTCTCCAGTAAAAATACAAAAATCAGCTGGGCATGATGGTGCATGCCTATAATCCCAGCTACTCAAGAGGCTGAGGCAGGAGAATCGCTTGAACCCGGTAAGCAGAGGTTGCAGTGAGCAGAGATTGGGCCACCGTACTCTAGCCTGGGTGACAGAACAAGACTCCATCTCAAAAAAATAAATAAATAAAATAAAATTAAAAAGTTGAGTGTAGAAATTGCATACGGTTCAGCCTAATACAATGTAAAGTGCCTAGCATGCAGTAGGCACTCAGTAAATGCCGCTGTTATTATTCCCCTAGCTCCACTGACCTGAGTACCTTGGTGTATTCAGTGGCTAAGTGGACTTCTTTTCCTAGCACTGGCTTTGACAGCTGCCGCACTCCCCCAGGCTCCTCCCTCCCCCAAACCACCCTCTCCCTGCCTGTCAGAAGAAAGCGCTCAGAGCTATTCACACCCCTCCTAAGAGGCCCAGGGCACAGCTCCTGAGCCGGGCTGCCTCTCGGGCTCCAGGGCAGCAAAACGCCAACCCGAACAGAGAGCAGAAAACAATATCTCTGGGGCAGAACAACAGCTGCCCACCAGCCCCATACCAGCTGGTGGGGAGAGGGCAGTCAGCAGGGCTAAGCAATCGGCTGCTTTCAGCTTGCCCCGCCCCATCTTCCTTGGGTCTTGGGAACCCACGATGTGGAACTGTGCATCGCTTCTCCAGCAGGACCCTGAGCAAGTGCAAAGGTTTCTTGTTATGTAAAAAATGCAAATCATTCTTTCTAACCAACATGCTGGGCCAGATTCCTGCATGGAGACCTGAAAAATAGTGGGGCCTTTGGATAATGGAACGTCTGACAGGTAAGTTTTGATTGACTCTGCAGGATGGCTCGCACAGTCCGGAAGGGTCTAGAACAGGCCGTCAGAGGAAGGAAGAGCTCTTGGCTCAAGGGAGGAGGGTCTTTAACGTCACATTTTTTACAATGTCTACTGGTATCTAGTTCCGCAAACCATCTGCCCTACTCACTCCCAAAACAACCCCTAGGAATTTCTAGATGTGCAGGGCACAGTGGCTCACGCCTGTAATCCTAGCACTTTGGGAGGCTGAGGCGGGTGGATAACCTGAGGTCAAGAGTTCGAGACCAGCCTGGCCAACATGGTGAAACCTTGTCTGTACTAAAAGTACAAAAATTAGCCCTGTGTGGAGGCAGGCACCTGTAATTCCAGTTACTCAGGAGACTGAGGTAGGAGAATCGCTTGAACCCAGAAGGTGAGGTTGCAGTGAGCTGAGATAGCGCCTTTGCGCTCTAGCACTCCAGCCTGGGCAACAGAGCAAAAACTTCGTCTCAAAAAAAAAAAAAAAAAAAAAAAAAAAAATCTCTAGATTGATCAGATTTCCAGGACACACACAGACCCTGGGAGCCAGCTATAAAGGCAAATTTTTATTAACTTCCAGGTATCAAATAAGCAACAACATCAATCGCTATTCTTGGATTAATTCATTTAAGCCTCGTAACTGATAAGGATCATTATGCTTCCTTTACAGATGAGGAAACTGAGGCATAGACAGCTTAAGTAGCTTACCCAAGGTCATAGGAAGACAGCTGGGATTTGAAACCAAGGAGACAGAATCCAGGGCTCACATTCATAACCATTGTGCCAAATAATCAAAGGCTTTCTAATCTTGGGGCCTGAGTTTACTATAGTCAGTAAAAATAATTGTTTGGGAGTATCGTGTACTCTACCTGAATCAGGGGCCTGAAACTATCCATCCCACAGTGTCATTTGCCTTCAGTGAAGACTTGGCCCCATGGTGGCCCTGTGCTCTGACTCAGATGTGCCCCTGTGCCAGGCAACTTTGCTTAGCTAGCTGAGCCCTAGGATGGGCACAGCAGGTGCTAGATCCTCCCCTAGGCACAGAGCAGAAGGCTCCTGGGGCTGCGGGAAGTGGTAGGCCCCTTCATGAGGAGGAAGGCAAGTGGAAACAAGTGTTCCTGGGAGCCAGAGGTGGCAACTCATAATCTTCCCTGAAACATTGGCCCCTCTACCCTAGCTGCCTATCCTGAAACCCTCTGGAGTTCTCACCCTGCCAGCCCCTCTGACTGCCCTACTGTTCTGTGCCCACCAGCAGGTGTCACTTAGATGCTCAAGGCAGAGCATCCCAGAACATCCTCTCCTGGGGGCCCGATAGCACTAACCACAGGGTGCAGGGAGGAGGTACTTGACTCTTTAACTGGTGACCGTGGAGTGAAGAATATGCTGGAGAAAGCCACTCTCTGTATCTCTTCCTCCTCCCTGTGCTCCTCTCCTCCTCCTTTTCCTCCTCCTCCTCTCTCTCTGTTCTGGAACCTGAATAGTTGGGCCAGGCTGAGGCAAAGAGATGCATCTACAATTTCAAGGCCACCCAGACTGTTTTCTCACCTCCCCTCTGTTCTAAGTGACTGCTCCCTCTTCATCCCTCCCCACCAAAACCCACTTCCCCCTACCTCTGGTTTTCTGGAGAATATGAGTAGGGCCCAGGTCAGGGTCTTCCTCAGCTCATGGATCACGTCCCCCAAAAGGGAACTGACCCAGAGTCAGCCCCAGAACCACATCCCCCAGGAAGGCCTCTTATGCAAGAGGTTTGAGTCCTTTGGACATCTTTACTTCCAGAAAGCAGACAGGAGGGGCCAGGTGCTACCACCTTCTGGTGATCATTGCAGCTACCTACTGAGCACCTACTGTGTGCCAAGCAAGTGCAAAGTAGCTTGCTAGGTGCTTCATGCTCCTCTATGCCTGCAAGTTAAGTCCTCCAACAGTATTTGGCACAGTGCCAGGCACTGCTCTAAGCACACCAGCTACCTTGGTGAACAAGGCTTCTCCATGAGTACATGCTGCTTATTGTTTGTACCTGACAAGTGGGGGAAACTGAGGCTTAAAGTTTGCCCCAAGTGGTGAAGCAGAGATTCTGTTTCAAGGTGTCTGACTCCAAAGCCACAATATCTGCCCTCCATCTCCTTTCCTCTCCACTGGAGTAGAGGGTGCATGGGTCTGACTCAGGGTGGGAATCCCTGCCCTCAAATGCTTACACAGTTGCTTTGAGGGGGGAGGGATGACGTCTGCACACCTGAGATGTCTCTAGAGGTTTCATCCTCAGTATGTGAGTGACCCTGTGGCCCAGGCTGAGTACCTAGGGCCCCGGGGACCCAGAAGACAGTGATTTGAGCTGTGTACCTCATGGTTGAGAGGATGCCTGGAAGTGGGGAGCATGAAGCCAGGTTTTTCGGGGGGAGGGGGTCATGAACTTGCAGAGATAAAGGAGGAGTGAAATCTGGATGGGGAATGGGCTGTTCAGAGGCTTGGAGGTGGGAAGGATCCCAAGACAACTGAAGACGACAGGCATGATTGAAGGCTGGGAGGGAGCCCCAGGCACAGGGATGTGCGTGCAGGATAAGGGAGGGGAGGCCGTGCTGCTTTTCATGGCTGAGGAAGTGAGACTGGAGCTAATGGGCCATCAAGAATCTCCCAGCAGAGTAATGACAAGATGCAAATGGCGGTGGGAGATGATCCTGAAGGCATGGTGTATGGGACCTGGGAGCTATTACAGGAGCCCCCAGAGGGCCTGGCTTAGGGGGACAACTACGTTCAACCAGATCAGCCTTCACTCCCACTTACCTCCAAGTCTTCAAGAGAAAGTCACCCTGAGTCCTTCCCTCTTTCATGCCCCTGCCTAGCCTCTCTGGCTCTACCTACACCTCATCAATGCCACAACTTTGTAATACAGGCTGGGGGGCAACAAGGTTACCTCTCATGAAGGGTCTGACCGAGGGGCAGCCTGGAAGAGGATGAGATGGGTGATTTGGAACAAGGGCACAGCCAGGGCTCTAGAAAGGCTGCCAGTTATTTGGAGTAGGGGGCATGGCATCTGTGGGGGAACCTCAAAGTGGGTGATGCTTGCGTTGTAACACATGATCCTAGGCCAGCCACAGAGAGACTGAACTAGGGAAAAATCCCCCTTTGCCACCCATACCCTCTTACTGCCTGGGGCAGCCTTCCCCCCAGCGAGGAGAACCTGGGGCAGACCCAGTTCTTAGACAGAGAAGTTACCCCCAAACCCTGTGTGACATGAGTGAAGATTTGGGCGTGGTAGCCCACAAAAATATTCCCCCTCCTCCTCTGTTGGACTCTACAATTTCACAATCAGTGTTCTACTCCTTTGGCTTAACATTTTTGACCCAAGTTATTTTTTTAATGGTACCACTTTAAGTTGTTATCATGTATCCACACCTCAGTATGAATGAGTCAATCTGATCCTTTTCCAGGAGTCGATTTCGTTGTTGATGGCGATGAAGGAAGGCTTTAAAATCCTAGAGTCTAGGACAGTGGGGTGGGGGAGAGCGGTGAGGGGAGATCGGGATGATGGGGCAAAGGGGCAAAGAGAGAAGAGAGGAGGGCATAGAAGGGAGAGGCTGGAGAAGCCTGGGAGGGATGAGGGCATATTACTCACTTCGTGATTTGGGGATGAGGTGATCAGAGATAGCCTGAGCAGAGACCATAGTACAGCCTTTTGCCAACTGCCTCTCCCCACTTGGGTGCCTGGACCCCCTCTTCCTGTGTCTTGGTAGCTCCTCGAAGCAACAGCCTGGAGCGCAAACTTTCTGGGATATGACCCCAGCCTGGCTTCCTATTCTGCGGTCGCCACCCGCAGCTGGACAGGGGCTCTTGGCAGATCGGCAGGGGGGCAGTCCTGGAGACCAGGACACTCTGGCAAGGGGGCGCGCGAAGGTTTAGGATCGAAGCGGCAGGGGCCTCGGGGCTCTGCGACCAGAGCCGGGGGCAAGGGGACCCGGCCAGCGGGAGGCTCACCTGCAGGACACGGTGATCTCCACCTTGGTGGCCGGGATGCTGCCCGCCAAGGAGTCGAACTCGCTCAGCGACGCCATGTCCTCAGGCTGCTCCATCGCCCACCGCACCCCCCACCCCAAATTAGTCAATCCCTGCGCGATTCACGCCTCCTCCGGAGCGACTGGAGCCCTGGGCTCTCCCCCAACTCCAGAGCCAGGGCTGGGCGGCAAGGGGAGGAGAGAGGAGCGCGAAGAGGGGGCGTGGGAAGTGAGAGAGGGAAGAGGGCGGAGGGAGCGGGGGCCGCGGATCGAGGTGGGGGCTCGGGTGACGCCGCGAGAAGGCTAGGTGCCCAGCGGGGAAGGGCAAGGAGCCCAGGGAGCGGGGCCACAGCGGGGAAGGCGGAGAGGGGCGCGGGCAGAGGGGCGCGGGGAGAGGGCACCGGGAGGGACGCGCGGAGTCGTGGAGAGGGGCACCAGGAGAGGGACGCGCGTCTGTGGGCAGGGGTAGAGGGGATGCAGGAGACAGGGAGAGGGGCGTCAGGGGCGGGAGGCGCTGGATGCGGGCGCTGGGCAGCGGGGGCTGGCGTTTTTTTGTGGGGCGCCGCGCAGCGCGCGAGCCCGGAGCCGCCGCGGCTGCGGCCGCCTCTCCCTGGGTCTCGGCGCTCGGCGACGGGGCTAGGACTCGGCTGAGAGCGCCACCTCCTCGGCTCGGGCTTCGGCTCCTGGGCGCCCGGGCTGCGGGAAAATCAAATCTGCCCGAAGCCGCAGCCTCCCGCCACCCGGGAGCGCCAGAGGGGGCGCCCGCAGGGGCCGGGGCGGGGCCGCGGGCGGGGTCTGCGCGCAGGGTAAGTGTGAGCGTGTGTGTGTGCGCGCGTGTGTGTGTGCGCGTGTGTGTGTGTGTGCGCGTGGCGGGCCGGGGGACGCGGTCCAGATGCTGGGGACATGGTGACAGCAAGAAGTGGTCCTGGTCGCGCGCGCCTTCATGTGCTCCTGCCCCCACTCACCACCCCTATCTCCCATCAGGGGACTCCATCCTGGGGGAGGAGGAGGGTTATGGGAACCAAGGGGTGCCTTTTTGAGAAAGATCTATGCAGGGCGGAGAGGGGGCATAAGTGGGAGGGAGGTGTGCAAAAAAGATCGCTTCCCAGGGGCTTGGGGAGGAGGGTCTCTGCTAAGTGTGCGCCCTACTCGGGGCAGGTCTCAGTCCGGAAACAGACCCTACATCTCCTTCTGGGGAGGTGTGTGGGGGCGACCCCAGTGCCAGGAGGAACTACCTCGGTTTCCCAGTGGCCCAGGTGGGGTCGGTGCATGGGCGCCTCCCCCATCCGTGGTTCCCGCCAGCAGCGGCCTCGCCAAGTCGGCTGCCGAAACCACGCGCCAGCGCCCTTCCACTCCCCCGCCCGTCGTGACCACACGACTGAGCCAGCCTCCAGGTCTAGAAGCTCCTGCCACCCAGTCTGGTGGCAGCCAGACTGGGAGATCGGCCCGAGCTCCCTGGGCTTCTACGCAACCAGCACCGAGTAGGCGCGTGCTGTGTGCTTGGGGAGCCAGGGGAGAGTTGGGACACCTCTCCTGCAGTCCTCTTCCCAGCCAAGCCCCTCTCGATCCCCCTCCCTAGCCCAGCCTTGCCCTCCCGGGCTTGAGGTTGCAGCGCAGAGGCGTCTCCCTGAGTAAGGTTGCACACCTAGACTCGACTTTAGCCCATCCTCAGCCTCAGCCTAAGCTTTGCCGAGCTGGAGCGTCCACTTCCTCATCCACCGCCTGGCACATCGAAGCCGATGTGCCTCGGGCTGGCGCGGAGGCCAAAAACCTGGTGCTGGGCTGGGCAGAGCTGCGCCCTCTGGGCCTTGTCTGTGGCAGCGGGACTATAAGGGGCTCCTCCGGATTCTGTTTGAAGTCAATTCCCAGAAAGTCAGATACTGTCAGTCAAAGATAAATACAAGAACACATTCCTCTGCCTAGGACAATTTACCCATGGCTCGGAATCAACTGGACTGGGTTCTGCCTCCTGGAACAGGCAGCAAGGGGCAGAGGCTGTAATTCCTCTGACAGCCTGGCACGGCTGGGTCAGGAGGCCCCACTCCACGATAATAATTCTGTCTTCCCTTCCTGAGGATGCAAAACTGAACTCGGAATCTCTATGTTCCCCATCTCCCACATACCTGGCATAAACAATGATCAAAGCATACTTGTGGAATATGTTCTCCATTCATTCCAGGAGTATTTACTGAGCATCTGCTGTGTGCCTGGCCCAGTGATAGGGCCTTTGGGAAACCTTGTTCATAACAATAATTAGCATCCTTTAATTTTCAAAGATCTGGGCCAGAACCATGCTTAATTTTTTTTTGAGATATTAGTCACATACCATAAAATTACCATTTTAAACTGTATAAATCAGTGGTTTATAGCATATTCACAGGGACCACGCATGATTTTAAATTCTCAAAATAATTTTATAAGTGAGATATTACTACTTTTAATGGGAAAAGCTGCAGTTACTTTGCACCAACCGAATATCATCTACATTTAATAAGTAAGGAAGCCAGTGCCCAGAGAGGCTAAGTAACTTACTCATCATCACCCAGCTGGGGACTGGCATAGTAAGAATGTGAAATAAGGCAGTTGAGACCAAAGCCTGACTCTGAGCAAGAGGCTTCACTCTCTCTTAGGATAGGGCCAGACAATGGAAAGTCATCCATGAAATGAGGCCTTGTTGGGAAAGGCAACAATAGGGAGCCATTGCAAGTTGTTGAGCAAGTGAGTAGTAAGATGGAAGTTCTACCCAGTAACCTTGCAAAGTGACAGCATTTGGAGTAGCAGCCCCAGGCTGTCTTTCTAGAAAAATGTAGACACTTGTCTGTGTCACTCCATTCCCTTTCAGTCATTGCACTTTCACTGCTGGCTATTTGGCAAAAAAAAAAAAGAAAGAAAGAAAGATATGTAAGTATATGACACATGCTGTGTGCTAGGTGCAGTCCTAGGCTCAGCGAATAAAAAGGCAAAAAGGACACAGTATCTATCCCCAAAGAGTTCCCAGGCTACTGGGGGCCCCAGGACATAAAGAGGGAGAAACCACAATGCAGCATGAGGAATGCTGTTGAGGTAGGTAGAAAGGGCTCTGGGAGGCCGGGCACAGTGGCTCACGCCTGTAATCCCAGTACTTTGGGAGGCTGAGGCGAATGGATCACTTGAGGTGAGGCGTTTGAGACCAGCCTGGCCAACACGGTGAAACCCCGTCTCGACCAAAAATACAAAAAAATTAGCCGAGTATGTGGCAGGTGCCTGTAATCCCAGCTACTTGGGAGGCTGAGGCAGGGGAATTGCTTGAACCTGGGAGGCAGAGGTTGCAGTGAGCCTAGATTGCATCACTGCACTCCAGCCTAGGCGACAGAGCGAGACTCCATCTCAAAAAAAAAAAAAAAAAAAAATGTGTGCTCTGGGAACAGAGAAGAGTGACCAATGGTTCTGCCCCAGGAATGGGAAGATGGGAGGGTCAGGGTCAGGGGAAACTGCAAAAAGGAAGTGATACTGAGATGGACATTGAGGTCTTAGAAGTTTGTTTCCCCTAGAAGCAGACCCTGAGACAAAGATTTGTATGTGAGTAGTACATTTGGGAGGTGTCTTGGTCTGTTCCTGCTGCTATAACAAAATAGTTTATAATCATAAATATTATTTGTATAATAATAGAAATGTATTTCTCACACTTCTGGAGGCTGAGAAGTTCAAGATCAAGGTGCTGGCAGGTATGGAGTCTGGTGAGGGCCAGGTCTCTGCTTCCAAGATGGTCCTTGTTGCTGTGTCCTCCAGAGGGGCAAACACTTCCTCACATGGTGGAAGGCAGAATATGGCAAAAAGGGGCCTAGCTCAGGGATAATGCCCTTAATAAGGGCATTAATCCATTCATGAGGGCAGAGGTGAGACGGGGAAGGGAAGGTAGACAATAAAAGGTGCTTTATCAAGCCAGTCATCGCTATAGGCAACTAGGGTATAGTCCTGCTGCAGAACTCTGGGAGACTGTAGAACACACTTCAAACTTAGGCTGCAGAGGGGTGAGGATGCTGGGATATGTTTATACCAACTTCTGCCAGTCATTGCCTCAGTGGCTGAGGGCTGCTTCTGGAGGATATTAATTTCCTGGCACTTCTGGCCTAACCAGCACAGAGAGGCAATGCAGGTTCCAGAAGTCAGAGAAAGCCTCAGGCAAAGAAATGCAGTCTGGTGTGGGACTGGAGCACACTGAAGTGGGAAAAGTTAGGGGCTGCGGTGGGCACTGGCAACGCAGCGGCTGCTACAGATGATGAACTTCTGCCTGGAGGACAAGGCTGTGCAGGTATTCCTGGCAGGGGACCAGCATGAGGAAGGGCCAGAGATCTGTGATTGGGGGCTGGAGTGTGGCTGAAGCACAGGGTCAGGGTTGGTGGAGGTAGAATATGAGGCTAGGAGGTGAGGGGCCGTGACACAAGGTCACAACCTCCGCTGGGCACAGAGCCTTTTCAGCAGGGGACACTGGAGGAGGAGCGGTCTGAAAGACACCCTGCCGCTGTGTGGCCAACCAGAACATAAAACTTACTGATCAGGAGCTGGGCACAGAGGCTCATGTCTGTAATCCCAGCACTTTGGGAGGCTGAGGCAGATGGATCACCTGAGGTCAGGGGTTTGAGACCAGCCTGGCCAATATGACAAAACCCTGTCTCTACTAAAAATACAAAAAAATTAGCCTGGCGTGGTGGTGCATGCCTGTAATCCCAGCTACTTAGGAGGCTGAGGCAGGAGAATTGCTTGAACCTGGGAAGTGGAGGTTGCAGTGAGCTGAGATCATGCCAGTGCACTCTAGCCTGGGAGACAGAGTGAAACTCTGCCTCAAAAAAAAACAAAAACAAAAAACAAAACTTACTGATCAGGCCCAGGGGAGAAATGCTCCCAGCTCTTGCTCAAATGAATTGCTGATGGTTCAAAAGCAGCTTCACAGATGTTGCCATTGGAGGAGTTGTTTCTTCTTTGAGAGATATGATAGTGCCGAGTAACCCTGGTCACTTGTGATGTCCAGGCAGGCCAGTGCGTGGGCTGGCAGGTGCTGCAGACGTGCCGTCTGCGCCTGGCAGCCAGATTAGAAACAACCATGGCCCCGGCCCACCCGCCACGTAACTACCGCTCGTCCCTCTGATTAAGAACGTCAAGCACGGAATGGGGCCATGCCCAGAAGATCTGGAATAATCAGCATCAGCGTTTTGCCTTTGCCATCCAAGACTGCAAGCATGCTCTCATCTGACCTAATCCACGGTGTTAATGACGGCAGAGCAATTTTGAGAGGCAACTCACAGCATTGATAAGGAGAGGAAAAGCACCACCGGGCTTAGGGGGCAGAGCTCCTCACAGAAGAGACAGCTGCTGTCCCCTCACCCCTCCCAAAGCACTACTTGTAAATGCTGCCCTCCTCTCCCCTGTTTGAGGCTGGGGATGGTGGGAGAAAAGGGCACAGAAGAGCAGAAGCGGGGTTGTGCAGAGGACAGGAAAGTGGGGCTGCCCGTGCTGCACCTAGAACAAACTAGAAAAAGGCATTCTTTACTCTGGGTAAATGTAACGTTGAGTCAGGCAGGGCACACGGTTTGCTGGGCAGAACGTGGGCTGGACTGAGCCCCCACTCACGCCCTCGGCTGGGTGCCCTTGTGCCCTAAACACCCTGCACCACTATTCATGGTAGCCCCAGGGAGAGAAGGAAAGACAGGGCATGGCGGGAACTGAAACCATCATCGCACTAGAGAGGCAGCGGAGATGCAGTGTCTGATTCCACCCATTAATAGAAATGCTAGAAGGGGCTTGGTTGGAGACCATCCAGGTTAAACTCTTTCTTTTACTGAAAAGCTTAAAGAGGGTGAGTGATGGACTCAAGGTCATCCGACTCTTCCCTTGATAAGAAACTCCATGAATAACAGCGAGGCCAGGTTCCAAAGAGCAATGAGGACCTGTCTCCGAAGGTGTGGCAAGAGGCCAGCCACGGGGCTCTCCATGTCTCCAGTCCCTCATTCCTGCTGGAAGGGTGGCAGCCTCCCTGCTTAATGACCCACCATCCCAACCAGAGCCCATGCAGCCCCTCCCTTCTGCCTCTCCCCATGTCACAGTGTCAGCTAGCTCAGTCCATGTTCTATCTGGGCAAGAAGCCCCATGGTCCTCCTGCGGCCAGCCCAGTAGCCCTTTCTGCACCCAGGATCCACCCCTCCACCCTGCCTGGCCCTGGCATCTGTCTGCAACCTGGTGGGCACTAGCTCCCTGCTCACTTCTCTTGGCCTCCTCTTCCTTCCAGCCACTCCTGCTTTTCCAAGTGAGGGAGGCCCCCGTTCTTACAATCTACAGACCAGAACCTTCACAGCAACCAGGGTATCCACTTAGAACCAAAGTCAGGTCGTGTTGCTCCTCTGCTTAAGACCCTCCCCTGGCTCCCATCTCATTCTGCAGAAAAAGGGCTTGCTGGACTTTGGGCTCCGCTTGTGACCTGACTTCATCTCCTCTTTCTCCCTGACACTGACTCTATTCCAGCCACACTGACCCCTCACTGGCCCTGCAGGCACCTGCCTCAGGGCCTTTCTATTTGCTACTCCCTCAGCCTGGACCACTCTCCCCTGGGTTGCTCAGGCCCCTCAGGTCTCTGCCTCAATGCCCTCTCTTTGAAGAGGCTTTCCTGGCCACACTGCCCAACACAGTACCGTGTTGCTCTCATTTCCCTTACACACCTTTATTTTTTTTATAGCGTGATCCTTGTCTGTTTCCCCCACTAGGATAGAAGCTTTCTGCAGGCAAGGACTTTGTCTTGTTCACTGTTGCATCCCAAGCTCCTAGGGCAGGGCCTGACACATGGTAGGTGCCCAGTTTGTGAGGTGACTATGTCCAAGTCCACTGTTGGCTTCCAAAATAGTGACTCCTTCATGAGGACCCCTGGTGACGACGTGTCAGTCTCAGACAGGGCTTGAATCTCCCCTACCACACACATCTTATCTATCTCCCCACCCCCAAACATTTATTCAGCATCTGTCATGAATTCAGCTGTTTACTTGTTGTTTAACACCTATCACATTGTGACCAACACCACAGAGAAGGGAAGGGATTCTTATGTGTTTACTAAGGACCCACCATGCAATAAGCATGTAAGAATTTAACATCCATCACACATTTATTTTTTATTTTAAAAATGTATTTATTTATTGAGATGGAGTCTTGCTCTGTCGCCCAGACTAGAGTGCAGTGGCATGATCTCGGCTCACTGCAACCTACGCCTCCCAGGTTCAAGCAATTCTCTTGCCTCAGCCTCCCGAGTAGCTGGGACTACAGGCGCCCGCCACCACGCCCGGCTAATTTTTTGTACTTTTAGTAGAGACAGGGTTTCACCATGTTAGCCAGGATGGTCTCGATCTCCTGACCTCGTGATCCACCCGCACTGGCCTCTCCAAGTGCTGGGATTACAGGCATGAGCCACCGCACTCAACCTTATTTTTTAAATTAAATTTAATGTTTTAAAGACAAGATCTCACTGTGTTGCCCAGGTTGGTCTTAAACTCCTGGCCTCAAGCAATCCTCCTACTTCGGCCTCCCAAAGTGCTGGGATTACAGGTGTGAGTCACTGCGCCTGGCCTCCATCACATATTTAATCCTCACAATAAGCTCATTGTCCCACTTAACAAAACTGTGCTCCTCTGTACCATGTGCTGTGCATAGTTCACCATAAGGGAGAGAGAGATGAGGGAGACACAGTCGCCTCAGAAGCTCGGTCCAGTGGGGTTACAGCGTGAATTTTGAGTTTATGTTCTAGGAAATCTGTAGGAGAATAATAGGCATTACTTGCTCCATCTTTTCAGATAAGGACGCTAAGGCCCAAAGTAGTTCAGTAATTTAATTTGCCCGAGCTCACACAGGTCAGCGGCAGAGACAGGGTGCAAACCTAGAACCATGTGTGTCCAAAGCTGCTGTCTTTGCTCCTTAGGGCAGTGCCTCTGCTCCCTGGCCTGGCTCAGGGGCCTATCCAGAAGCCTCAGCCTCTGCCATGGCCCAGGCCCAGATCTGAGCCCCTCACACGTCTGCAGTGCCTAGCCCAGTGCCACAGTATCTGCGCCCAGGCTGTGACCCTTCCACTCTTCACTATGTCCAAGTGTAGACATCCCAGTCTGTAACCTCCCCCACCCCCAACCTCATATACATTTAACCCAATGTTTAGCTTAATATTGTCAGTCATGGGATTAGAGGCCTCCGTCCTGCAAAGGACTTTAAAGATAATCCAACTCGCCTAGATTTTACAGATCTGGGAACTGAGGTCTAGAGAAGGAAAGAAATTCAATCAACATTGTTTGGTTAATAAGCAGCAATTAGAGCCAAGAGCTCATAGACACCCTGATTGGAATCAGTCTCCTGGATCCTTTCTTCCTTCACCTCAGCTCCTTCAAAGGGGGATGGGTTGCCTTGACTTTCTGTTGATTGATAAGCAGAGATGTGCCATCTGTGCCATTTGGCACAAGGAAGACCAAAGTGACCTTTCATTGCCCCACCCTCACTACCAGGTATATCCAACTGGAACCAGTCCCATATGGTTGCCCCTGGGCCTTTCTTCCTGCCATTTCCTCTCTGCCCGGCCCAAATCCTATCCATGTTTCAAGTACCATCTCTTCCAAGAAGCTAGCCTGGATTCTCCCAGTCTAACCAAGTTTCTTTTTCCACTGAACACCCAAACTCTTCACTTGTGGTGGACCTGTTTTCCCTTTCTCCCTTGGCAGGGGATGTGCCCTGAAGGCAGGGACTGGGCCTTCTTACCCTGGTACTCCACAGCCTGGCCTTTCCCAGCCTCAGCCTCAGCCTCCTTCTCTTTCTTTGTGCTGGGTTTAATTTCATTTAAGTACATTACCCCCACAGCCAGCCAGTCTACTCTTAGGCCTCCTGAACTCTCTCTCTCCATTCAATGTAAACTCATTTCCTCTTGTTTGAGCATCTTGGGAAATGGAAAATGAGTCCTCACATTTCTTCAGATGCTTAAAAGCAAACTAGGTCCCACCCTGAAGTCTCAGCCTCCCAACACTTGATGCCCTCCCGATTGGCATCAAGGGCGGAGACGGAGCAGCTGATTTTCTCTCTTGCTCCAGCGGCTGTGAGGGTCTTCGGCTCAAGCTGCAGGACTCCACCCCTCCCTCCCTCAGGCCATGTGTGTGGGAGGGGAAGAGAACTGACATTTCACTCCAGCCTTAGATTCTTTGTCACCACTGCTCCTTGGGAACTGCCTCCCCTCGCTGTACCTGTCCCGGGCAGCCTGAGAAGCCACTGAGGGTGAAACACTTTTTTTCTTTTAAGCTTTAAATTCATTTTCATGCCAAGCTGCTTGTATTTTCCTGCCTGGCTGCCGAAGGTAACTGAAACGTGCACAAAATGCCACAAGCCTGGCTTTGTGCAGAAGCTTAAGTCCCAGTGGCCCTGCCCCCAGGGCTCGCCTGCTCGCATCTCCAGCAGTCCTCCGAGACTTCCTTGGGTTTTATTAGCTCTGACCCTACACTGGGAGAGGAACTCATCAGACACACTTCACATCTTGCTTCCTCCACCTCTGGCTAAGAACCGTTGCCCCGATGACGGGAAGTATTTTTTCCCCAGTTCTCTGATAATTCTGTCAGGAGGCTGGGTGAGGCTCAGGTGTCAGGCTCGGGAGCTGCTGCTGACAGCTCCTCGGAGATAACTGGCCTGCTGAGGCGGGGGCCAGTGGGGGAGTTTGCAACAGAGTGCCGGGTTCTCTGGTCTCTTCCTCCAGCTTAAAAATGGGATTAATAATATAACCATACTACCATTCCTTCCAGAGTTGGCATGAGATTCCAATGAGATGAGGATGTGCTGGGAGCCCTCTGGGAGAAAGCTACCATTATAAAATCATAGAGGTTTAAACTAGATGCAGTTAGAATGAGAGTCTGGGCCTCTCATTCTACAGATGGAAAAACTAAGGCTTGGGAAAGGAAGTTACCAAAGTCAGACAGTAACTAGTCGTGGCTTGAAAACTAGTTTCCATATTTTTTCAGCTGGAGTGAGAAGGGGAAAAAGAATGGTAGGGAAACCATCCCTGTGTGAAGTGAGAGTGCAATAGAGGGAGAGAATAGACTCCTAGCTCAGCCCTGCCAAGGCCCAGCCAACTAAGGCGGTGCTTTCATCTATGAAATGGACTCATCTATGAGAGGGGTATTGTGATGCTGTGCCCACAGCTCTTCAGAGAGGATTAATGGAATAATATGTATAAAGTACCTGGCACCTCGTGAGTTCCCCAAACACAAATTCCTTCCCTTCTCTTATTTGATCTTAAACAGCAACACAAATGCTTTCAAAAAGGGAAGCACAGGCCGGACACAGTGACTCACGCCTGTAATCCCAGCACTTTGGGAGGCCGAGGCGGGCGGATCACAAGGTCAGGAGATCGAGACCATCCTGGCTAACACGGTGAAACCCTGTCTGTACTAAAAATACAAAAACTTAGCCGGGCGTGGTGGTGGGCACCTGTAATCCCAGCTACTTGGGAGGCTGAGGCAGGAGAATGGCGTGAACCCGGGAGGCGGAGCTGGCAGTGAGCCGAGATCGCGCCACTGCACTCCAGCCTGGGCCACAGAGCGAGACTCTGTCTCAAAAAAAAAAAAAAAAAAAAAAGGGAAGCACAAAGGAAACATTTCCTTCAGAGGCGAATGTTGCCCCCAAAATCATGAACTTCGAACTCCCTTTCCTTTGAGGGCCGTTCTTATACAGTGAATGTGAAATTGCCACTTGCTCCCGTCAGTGTAATGAGGAAGTAGAAATATGACTTCTCCCTCCTCTCCACTTCCATTTCTGCTGTACAAGAGCTTCCTCACAGGTATGCAGGGCAGCAGCTCTTAATGGAGTTGTGGCCAGATCCTCACGGAGAGGAAAGTGATTTCTATGAGATTAGCTGAGTGGTGAGGATAATACAGTTATGGTCCAATAAACATCCTGATGAAGGTCATTTGTGTGCGCTCCCTCCTGCTGCGTCTCCACAGGCCTGGTTCAGGCTCTGCTTGGAAGGAGCGTGGAGACAGCTAAGGCTAGGGCCAGCCAGCCAGCTTGGACTGGGGACACTGTAGGATGGAGAAGTCAGTTGAACACCCCCAGCCTGTAAGGCAGGAGATTCAGGTTTTAACCTCTGCCCTGCCACCAAATTACTCTTTTCCTGCACCTCATCTTCCTCCTCTGTATGTCAAAGGTGGAGATCATAGGAAAAGAGCAGAACTTGGGATCCAAATTCCCCATATTCAAGCCCCAATCCTGCCTTTTATTAGCTTTGCAAGGTCCAGCCTTTATTCCATCCATTCAGTCTGTACAAGGCTTTGTGCTACTTGCCTTTGGTCTTCAGTTTGCTCATCCAGGAATTGGGCATAATGATATCAACTTCGGGAGGCTGGTTTGGGGATTGAGAGAAAATACGTACAAGGAGCATCCACAGACCATGAAACACAGAAGGGACAATAACTTTTTGCTCTCCTCTAAGGTTCCTTTTCATTGACTTTCTCTGATTCTATGAAAATATTTACTGGTGGTGGATGTACAAGAGGAGCTCCAAAATTACTTGTTGACTGAATGAATTCAACTGTAAAGCAGAATAATAAGCAGCCAAGAGGGAACTAGCCCTTTAGAAGGTACGCTACAGAACCAGCACCCAGTCACAGGACTCAGCCAACCTTTCCATGCACAGAGGGCTCCTCCATCCAGTCCCGTAGACAATAAAGAAGGTTGGCCGGCCTGTGCCAACGGAGCACGTTTACAGGCTCATTCTGTGCCAGGCGGACATCTCAACTCTACCCTCTGGCAATCTGATCAGTTGCTGGCTTTCCACAACCAAGAAATAGCAGGCATGTCTTAGTAACTCACGAAAGGCTTCCGCAGGCTTCTGCCTTTTGAAAAAGCTGCAAGGCTAAACTATATTCACAGTGGCCTCTAGTGGCAAATTTCCAAAATAGCATGTTAAATGGAAACTTGGCAGCTGGAGGAATCTTCTTAGAATGACCTAGATTCCCAAACTGGGGGCTAGTTCAAATCTTCCCTTAATGAATGAGCACTCCAAGTTCCAGAGGTAAAGTGATTCATCCAAGGTCACAAAAAGCCCTCACAGCCCTCTGTCCATAAACCTTGCCCACAACTGGCAAGGTTGTGGTTTCAGATGCAATTAAGTATCTTGAGTTATCCGTTTGGAAGGACAATCGGGAATCCAATTCCCAAATCAGGCCAAGCCAACCTTAGGGTGAGACCCTAACGTGTTTTCTTCCCACTTTGCTTCTCTCATCTTTAAGAGTGTTGCTGGAAGATTCCCCTATCTTGGCATTTACCTAAAAAGTAGTAACTCACTCTTTAGGCGACAGGACTCTGAGACCACAAAGTGCTTCTTTGTAGGCAGTAAACTCCACCGCTTTAACGTGCTTTTCAATGCTCCCTCCTCCACATGTTGCAAGAATGTGGTGCCAAAAGGGGCCCCAGTGACGGCTCTGACTGGCTCGAGGATCTGGGGGTAGCAATCGTGTTTGTGTGGGGAACGCTATTTTGACATATTCTGGAGACACAATCCAAAAATACATCAGGCTGAGGACTTCCAGAGAGCTCAGTGGAAAGGCTTGGCTGCCATACCAGCTGAAGCCTGGGTTTGGAGAGTTGGGGTACAGTGATTTCTATAAGAGGATCTCAATCTTTTTCTGATGGAGAACATTTTATTTGATGCATTCAGCAATAACCTCAAAGCACTACAAAGGTGTTGAGAAGACTCACAGAGGGGAGTAAGAGAAGGTCCTTGTTCTCAGAGGTGGGAGGCACAGACTGTGAGGTGAGAGGCTGAGACAGGTCAGGCTGTGGACATGTCGAGATGAAGAGGCAGGAGAGGTGTGTGGTGGCTTCAAGGGCCACTGGTAATAACAACTAGCATTTTGGGGGTGTTTTCTAAATGCCAGTTCCTGTTCTAAATACCTGTTCTAGCTCATTTAATCTTCACAATAGCCCTTGAGGTGTGGCCCATTATTCTCATTTTATAGTGGAAGAAACTAAAACACAGAGAAATTAAGAAACTTAAGTCCATGCTGCTGGTAAGTGGTGGAGCTGGGATCTGAACCCCAACAGTCAAGTTCCAGAGCTCTTTCCCTCAATGTCATCATTGTTGATGCTCTTTTCCCTGCATTTTCTGTGATGTCTACTGACCATACAATCTTACCTACCCTGGTGTCCACACAGGGTATCTCAGTGCCACTGAAGTCCATGTTGTACTGTCGTGGGAAAAGAACACTTTCATAAAGCTCAATCCTGGTAGCCAAAGCCAGCAGCTGTTGAAACTCATCCTGTGCCTTGAACCTCTTCACTCTTCCAAGATCACCAGGATGAGGTGGAGAGCTCTGCTCCAAGAGGCAGAAGATTGGCTCATGGTCCTGACTGCCCTTGCTCTTAGGAAAATCATGTTGGACATGTGTGACCTCTAGGACCTCACTACTCAAAGGGTGGTGTCTGGACCGGCAGTCACCATCTCCTGGGAGCTGGCGAGAACTGCAGACTCTGGCTGAGTGCTGAGTCAGAAGCTGCTTCCTAACAGACTCCCTCAGTGATTCCTGCATGTAGTCAAGTGTGAGAAGCCCTGGGCTAGGGCCCTTGGACCATATTCTTTATAGTCTGAGTGCCAAGCTTCTCTTATCCATATCCCAGGGGCACCTGTTTGAAAGCCTTTTCCACTGGTTTATCTACTTCCAACTTTACGCCTTCTCCAAATGTCTAGAATCTCTTTCTCTTCCCACATGAGAAGCAGCAGAGAGCTGTATCTCTCCTGTGCCTTGATGAGCCCTCGGTGGTCCTCCATACCTATCTTTGATCATCTCTATACAAGTTTTAAACTTATCCTTGCTTTCTCCTGATAAGCTATCCTCACTCTGACGAGATGTAACAAAAATGAGCTATCCCTAGTACACCCCACTTTTATGAGACCTGTCTCAATGGTACTAATCCTGACAGGATGTAAACACTCATATGACCAAAGAATTAAGCAGGATTCCTTTTAGACAAGCTTCCCTTATAAGGAAACAGGAACTTCTACAACTCTGGCTAACTGGCAGAACCACAACTTGTGAAGCAATTCAAGCTTCACTCTTTGAGGTCATATCCTCTATGAAAACTGGTCCAGGCCCACATGACTGCGTTGACATGTATTTGGTGTCCCTTTCCAAAAACACGGAACTGTGCCCGTGTGGCTCTCCTCCCAAGGCATGCAGAACCTTCTTTGCTTCAGAGTAGCCATGATATGTTTCCACCACCCCCGTGCCCTGGATGAAAGTGGAGATTTTCAGGATTACGAATCTGGGAGGTTAGTGAACAGGTGCTATTCCTTGCTCTCAGAGGCAGATCCAATTATGTCCACCCAGTTCAGGCTGAAAGAAATATATTTCTATTTTTTTCCAGAGTGTAGAACATTACTTTGCATACAAAAACCATCTCTGGGAAGTTACGAAGTCATTTATATAGTTTGTTGTTGGGTTTTGCTTTTTTGCTACTGAGAGAAAAGAGAAAGGTAGAGAAAGAGGTTGAAGGTAGGGAAGGCTTGGGGAACAGAACCTTGTTTGGCCATTCCATAAAGTAAATCACCATTTCCAAAATTGATCTAGTAGTAAGAAACATTCAAGTTATAATCCCCTCTTCAAGGAGCTACCAGCTTAAGGTAGCAAACACCACAACAAATACTGCCTCTGGTCCCATAACAATGTGCAGGTGGGCCCTCTGCAAATTCCAGGGATGGTGCAGGTCTCTTAGCACATCCACCTGGTTCACTTACAGGCAATCCCCCCGACATGGTTTGGCTCTGTATCCCTACCCAAATCTCATCTCGAATTGTAATCCTCTGTGTTGAGGGTGGGATCTGGTGGGGGGTGACTGGATCATGGGGCATTTTCCCCCTGCATGCTGTTCTCATGATAGTGAGGGAGATCTCACAAGATGTGATGGTTTAAATATGGTGGTTTCCCCTGTGCTCTCTCTCCTGCCACCTTGTAAAGAAGGTGCTTGCTTCTCCTTTGCCTTCCACCATTATTGTAAGTTTCCTGAGGTCTCCCTAGCCATGTGGAACTGTGAGTCAATTAAACCTCTCATTTATAAATAACCCAGTCTCAGGTAGTGTCTTCATAGCAATGTGAAAATGGACTAATACACCCCTTATTCAGAAATGTCTATTTCTGTCACTTAACTTCTTTCTCTGGTTCTGCCCTTTTTAAGTTAGAATTGCTCTTAAGTCTACTGGAGATCCACAAGCCTAAAGTGATGTGAAATCTTGAACATACGATCTCTGTAATACTACTTAAAATGACTGGGATTAAAATGACCATTGGAACCTCATACAATATTTAGAATCAGACCACAGCAGCAATTTCAACCACCAATGGCATTTTATTTTGCAAGTTTCTATGTATTACATAGGTATTAACTTCCTTCCTCTCCTACTCCTCCCCACAAAATCCAGAAAGTTATTTTATACATAAACAACTGAACATATAAAATCTCGGACCTAATTTCTCTAAAGTCTTGGGTTAAAAGAACTTGAGTGGCGCTTCTCCTTTCTGAGAGGACTACTTCTTAAGGAGGATTCATGGTCTGTCCTTTGCTCACTACAGATTTCTCCTCTTCTCTGGGAAAAAGATGGTCAATGCTTCTGCTTCCTTTTAATAAATTAATTTCTTGATTATTATACATTATTATTCCCCACTTGACACCTTCTTAGAAACTTGATTGTTGGATGCATTTTTCATTTGGCAAAAATTCAATGTGGCTTTGCGTGGGATATCTGAAGTGTCAGAAACAGCAGTGTTGATGTTCTGGTTTTGAGAGGGAAAATATATAGAGAGATGCATACATTCCCTAGAAGAACAAATATAAGACTGAAATAGGGTGTGCACAGAGTTAAAAGGGCTGATAGACACTACTTGGTTTGGAATTCTGTGGCTGTCAACAATGAAGGACTGCAGTGTAGGCCAGAATACAAATCTCCTTAGGAAGAAGTTTGGTTAGGCAAAACCACTGAGAAATGACAGTGTCTGCTACCTTGTTCGAAGTATATCAGAGCAGACATGCACAAGAAGCAGCATTATGAGTCACGTGTATTAAGTAGTCACCTATCGATAAACAGGGGCATTTGTGCAAATGCTCTGGCAACCTAGGCACTGGGGGAAGAGAAAAGAAGCATCCTATTAAAATGTACTTCCATCTCTAACTCACCCAAGACCCCAGGCCTCCTAAGCTTCATGATCTGCAAAGCCAAAATGAAATTTAGCATTACATGTCATTCTATGTCATCTGGAAGCTGGTCCACTGGGGCCATCTCAGAAGAGCTGCTCAAGAGGGTAGCAAGTCTACCCAGAAGGGTATGCCTTAATGATCTTCACATCATCCACAGGGCGGTCCTGGGAGTTTGTTTCTACCATTCCCACGCGATTCACCATTCCTATGCCCTGGCACACTCGGCCAAAAATGGTGTGTTTGCCGTCGAGCCACTGGGTGGGGGCGAGGGTCACAAAGAACTGGCTGCCATTGGTGTCTGGCCCCGCGTTGGCCATTGCGAGAATTCCAGCCCCTGGTGGGAAAAGGGAAGAAAGGAAAGAGTATAAATAACCCCACAGGTCCAGTGTAGAGCTGCTGTCCCATCCTAGGGATGAAAAAGAAGCCAGGACTTTGTTCTGGCTTCTGTCCAGACCCGGACAACCACTCAGGGCAGGCTTTCTGCCCTGTACAAAGGCCATCACTACACTACTCTGACGACTTCATCTTCCTTATCCTCACCTATTCCCCAGCCTTGACCCCTGATGCTCCTCACTAACTGTGGACCATGTTCCTGACTGCCCTCAAAAACCCAGCAAGGTTTCCTGTTTCTTTGAGGACACTTTTGATATCTTATGACCTTTAACAAATAGTTGAGTCTAGAACACCCCGACCAGCACTCAGAATTGCTCAGAACTTTGTGAGAGGCGCCGCTTTCTCTAATCCACCAGGGCACTTCGTGGCGCCATGGCTGGGCAGTTATCTGGCACCATGCCACGGTGTCAGGCATTCACCTTGAATCATGGCCAAAAGAGTGAGCTTTTAAAACCCCCATTCCTAACCAGTCCAGCCAAATTATACACTTACCCGTGAATTTCAAGTCAGGATGAAGTTCATCTTCAAACTGTTTGCCATAGATAGATGCACCACCTCGACCTGCCCGATTAGAAGATGATACATGAATCAGTCAGTCACACATTCTATCTCACAGCAAGAATGATGGCCCAGGGTCAAAGGATTTCTCAGAGTGGAGGAAAGGAAAAGGCAGTGACACCTACCCCACTGCTAGGCATATTGCAACTATAGAATCTAGCACTAATAGCATATTCAAGTCATTGGTTTCATTCCGGTAAGACTTTCCTTTTCAAAATAATGCTATTTTTTCCTGCACATTAAAATAATACATGTTCACTATCAAAAAGGTAGAAAACATAGAACATTATCAAAAGAACACTAAAATCCCCTGTAACCTAACCATCTAGAGATAACCACCATTCATAATCTGATGTGTTAAGAGGTTTCTTGATTTTTAACATTTTTATGAGTATTTTAGACATGAGTGCCCCAAGTCCCAACCCTGTGCCCATCACAGACATTGCTAATCAATCAGTATTCTTCCCTGCTGAGCTAGATTTGCCTCTGAATGTTACCAACCCAGAACTCAGGCAGCCATTATTAATTAATCAGTAATAGCCCAATAGTTGAAACCTATTTGCCACCCTTAACCTAGATGATGGAAAATAAAATTCATTTAAGTTAAAGCTATCCAGCCGAAGGAGAAATAGGGACAGTGGTAAGTGGCAATGTGGCAGAAAGGGACATTACAGTAGGCAGAGTCACTGAGAGGTGAGGCAGTACATCATAAAGAGAAAACAGGGCCAGGTGTGGTGGCTCACATCTAAAATCTCAGCACTTTGGGAGGCTGAGATGGGAGGACTGCTTGAGGCCAGGAGCTTGAGCTGGGCAACAGAGCAAGACACTGACTCCACAAATTTTTTTTTTAAGAGATGGGGTCTCACTATGTTGCCCAGGCTGGTCTCAAACTCCTGGCATCAAGCAATCCTCCTTCCTCACCTTCCCAAGTGCTGGGATTATAGGCATGAACCACTGCACCTGACTGACAAAAAAATTTTTAAATTCAGCCAGATGTGGTGGGTGGCACATGGCTGTAGTCCCAGCTCCTTGGGAGGCTGAGGCAGGAGGATTGCTTTGAGCCCAGGAGTTTGAGGTTACAATAAGCTATGACCACGTCACTGTACTCCAGTTTAGGCAAGAGGCAAAACCTTGACTCTAAATAAAGGAATACAGAGAAAATGAAGAAACATGGGATTGGGAATTATTTGCTAGCAGCATCATCACCAAATGTTATTTATATTATGTCCACAAGAGCAGGGTGCTGGACTGGATATCCTAAGCTCAGGCAGGTTTTGTTCTAAGAGCAAAAGGATGTAAGTTAGGCCAGGCGCGGTGGCTCACGCCTGTAATCCCAGCACTTTGGGAGGCCGAGGCAGGCAGATCACAAGATCAGGAGTTCGAGACCAGCCTGGCCAACGTAGTGAAATCCCGTCTCTACTAAAAATACAAAAAAAAATTAGCCAGGCAAGGTGGCGCACACCTGTTGTCCCAGCTACTTGGGAGGCTGAGGCAGGAGAACTGCTTGAACCCAGCAGGTGGAGGTTGCAGTGAGCTGAGATCACACCATCGCACTCCAGCCTGGGTGACAGAGCAAGACTGGCTCAAAAAAAAAAGGATGTAAGTTAAACATTGTTTTCTCACAGGAAAACATGTCATAACAGGAGGTAACTTTCTTAACGAATACTAATCAATTATGTAGTCAATCATATGCCTTACTGAACTACATTGGTTTCTCCAAGTTGAACGGTCATGACAAAACAGCTTAGAACAAAGTAAACACTGGATTGATCAATGGGTACTCTGCTTCCCCCACAGCCCAGTGCTGGCAGCTCACTTCCTCTACTGCCTGCTATAAAAGTAGCACCAAGTCCACCCCCAAGGCCCCTGGGCATGGCTAAGGTGTTTCCATGGTAAAAATCTTGTGCTTTACCTTTTAGTCGGCTTCACCACAGGGAGCCTGTCACAGCCCCCGTTTCCTTTCCGGAAGAAAATGATGTTCTCATGCAAACAAGAATGGGGGTGAATCCTAACAGACTAGGGGAAACCTCCCACTTGGCCCAGGCTACCTATGCTTCTGGAAAAACACTGAACCATACTAAACTGTGTAAAACTCATTCCAAAAATTCCAACCTGTCAGTATACAAACAGCAATTATATAACCAATACATTCCCTCTGACTTGATCCTCCCCTTTGCTTGGTCCTTTGGCAACCACTAGAGTCAAGGTTCCTGGCTGGGGTTACCAGAGACTAGAGAGAGGGAGAGGGCTGTGGGGCCAGACGCCACAGAGGCCAGGCTCTGCGTGCAGGACTTGAGTGAGCAAGCTAAGGATTCAGTTCAGTAGTACACTGTCAATCTGTGGCCTGAGCCTTCAAAGTGTGATCCCTGCAACCTGAGGGCTGTCAGAACAAAACCCCCAGGGCTCTGCCCTCTAGGAATGGAAAACCATCACATAAACATCACCACAAACAAGAAGTACATTAAGGAATAGGTAGGTCAAGAGTCACAGATGGGCCGGGCGTGGTGGCTCACACCTGTAATTCCAGCACTTTGGGAGGCCGAGGCAGGTGGATCATGAGGTCAGGAGTTTGAGACCAGCCTGACCAACATGGTGAAACCCCGTCTCTACTAAAATACAAAATTAGCCAGGTGTGGTGGCACGTGCCTGTAATCCCAGCTACTTGGGAGGCTGAGGCAGGAGAATCACTTGAACCCGGGAGGTGGAGGTTGCACTGAGCTGAGATCATGCCATTGCACTCCAGCCTAGGTGACAGAGTGAGACTCCGTCTCAAAAAAATAAAAAAAGAGTCACAGATGAAGTGGGAATCAGAGGAGACAGGAGGAAAGAGCATGGAGACCCCCTTTACTCAACAGGCAGAGTTTTCATAATATCTTACTCATAATATGTTATCTTTTCATAACCCAATTCAACTCAGTAGGGTTTGCAGCAAAATGTCAGAAAGACAAATCATTCCAATTCAAACATTCCTCTGGGCACGTGGAATAGGTGAGAGGTGGCAGAGGTACAGAGAATGATTAAAGAGCTCTCCAGTGCAGAGCATGCTACGCAGATGTCAATTATCAGTTAGAAAGTCAACAATTTGGAAGCTTTGCAGGTTCTGTGCCTGGTCTAGCACAGACACAATGAAGATAGGCACAGACCTGTTTTCTACTGTGTGTGTGTGTGTGTGTGTGTGTGTGTGTGTTTGAGATGGAATCTCGCTCTGTCACCAGGCTGGAGTGCAGTGGTGTGATATCGGCTCACTGCAACTTCTGCCTCCTGGGTTCAAGTGATTCTCCTGCCTCAGCCTCCTGAGTAGCTGGGACTACAGGTGTGCACCACCACACCCAGCTAATTTTGTATTTTTAGTAGAGACGGGGTTTCACCATGTTAGCCAGGATGGTCTCAATCTCTTGACCTCATGATCTGCCAGCCTCGGCCTCTCAAAGTACTGAGATTACAGGCGTGAGCCACTGCGCCTGGCCAAGACCTGTTTTCTAACCTTTGATTACAGGTTAGAAAAGAACGTTCAAGATTCTTTTCTGGCCAGGTGCAAGTGGCTCACACCTGTAATCCCAACACTTTGGGAGGCTGCAGGGGGCAGACCTCTTGAGCCCAGGAGTTGAGACCAGCCTAGGCAACATGGTGAAACCTGTCTCTACAAAAATTAGCCGGGCATGGTGGTGCGTGCCTGTAGTTCCAGCTACAGCTACTCAGGAGGCTGAGGTAGGAGGATCACTCAAGCCCAGGAGGTTGAGGCTACAGTGAGCTGTGATTGCGCCATTGCACTCCCGTCTGTCTCCAAAAAAAAAGAGAGAGATTCTTTTCCTCTTCTGACCTCTGTCCTCTCTTGGGATCATTTATTCAATGTATTTATTTCAGACACACAAACATACAAAGAATAATATGACCAACATCTATGACCACCTCTGCCTCCAAGAAATAAAGTATTGCAAATCCAGCTAAGACCCCATGCACACACCCCACTGCAGCTCTCCCCAGCACTCATTTTCCTAACAGCTAACAGCTGATTCAAAGAATCACATTTTCCTCTCAGGTAACCACTAGTCTGACAAGAATTTGGCATTTCCATGCATTTTCTTCCTTACTACACATATATGTATCCCTAAAAAAAAAAGTATTGCTGTTTTGCATGTTTTTAAGTTTACATAAGTGGTATTACACTTTATATATTCTTCCGCAAATAGATTTTTGCTCACCACTGTTTGAGAGACTCACCTACTTCGTTCCAGGCGGATCTCTGTAGTGTTCGCCTCACTGCATGACCATAATGCTCTGTCTTATCTTTTCTGGTGTTGATACCGAGGATCTTTCCAATGTTTTGGCTATTATCGACCATGCTATAGAAACTAGTCTTATACTGTCTCTGAAACACAAGTGCAAGAGCTCTCGGGGGCCAATACCTCACAGGGGATACACAGGGTCATAGTTTGAGTATTTCATCATTGCTAGATTTTTCTAAATGCCTTATTGAAAAGGATGAACCAGTGTGCACCCCTCCCCGCAGCACTCTCACTCTTACTGCTCTAGGTCCTTCTGTCAGTCTGAGAAGTGCGAGACCTCTTGTGGTGTTTTAAGCTGCATTTCTCTGAAGTTTGGCATAATTTCATGTTCACTGGCTTACTTCGCTTGTCCCCTCTGTGAACCGCCACTCAGTGGTATGACATTTTGGAACTGATACATACAGTCATCCCTTGGTATACTCAGGGCATTGGTTCCAGGATCCCTGTGACACCAAAATCCTTGCATGCTCAAGTCCCGCTGCGGGCCCTGCGAAACCTGTATGGACCCCCATGGCTCAAACCCATGTTGGTCAAGGCTCAACTGTATATTATGGACAGTAATCCTCTGTCAGTGAATGTTTTGCAAATACCTTCTCCCAGTTAACTTTTTTCATTCTTTTAATGGGACCTTCCAGTGCACAGAACCTTTGCGTTAAAATTCCTTAACTTCTTTATGATCTGTGTGTGTGTGTGTGTGTGTTTTCTTTTCTTTTTTTTTTTAGACAGAGTTTTGCTCTTGCGGCCCAAGCTGGAGTCCAATGGTGCCATCTTGGCTCACCACAACCTCTGCCTCCCAGGTTCAAGCGATTCTCCTGCCTCGGCCTCCCGAGTAGCTGGTATTACAGGCACTCGCCACCATGCCTGGCTCATTTTGTATTTTTAGTAGAGATGGGGTTTCACCATGTTGAGGTCAGGCCGGTCTCAAACTCCTGACCTCAGGTCCGCCAGCCTCGGCCTCCCAAAGTGCTGGGATTACAGGCATGAGCCACCGTGCCCGGCCTGTGTTGTTTCTTAAAAACAAAATGCAAAAAAACCCTTTTCTTGTCCCCATGACTCCTGTGATGTCCCTTCCTCCTCCTCTTAGTCACTGTGGAAACCTGTCAAAATGATGTCTAAGGCATGGGACATGATGCAGTGTCTTACACCAAGATGACCATACTTGGTGCTACTTGTCCCGGCCCCTCCCACGCCACAGTTGATGGGACAATAGATTAATATCCAGTCCCACAGATGGGCAGTGGCCTATAAGGAGATCCAATGGGTCACTTGACACCAGAGGGTAACTGACCAATCAAAGCCTCTCTTCTGGCAAGAGAGCCTCTAACAGACACTGTCCGTCAGCAGTCTCCTGAGCATCCCCAACCTCCTCCTCCACAACCTGCCTCAACCTCAGAGAAAAAAAGGCAGGTGCTGACAAGTCCATTTTGCAGACAGGCGTGGTCAGATGACCCAGTTCAGACTTACCGATATAAACAGAAGTCGCTAAGTCAAGCTTCTGAGAAAGCTATAGCTTTCCTGATAAAAACAGACAAACACACTCTTTTGTCTTTCATCTACAGCTCTTTCCCCATCTTCCTTCTTTGAAAGTAGGATGATGCCAGAACAGCAGCAGTCATCTTGCAACCATAAAACTAACAAGTTCAAGACCAAAGGCCAACACATTACGAATGAAGTGGAAAGATACGGCAAGCCCAGATCCCTGACAACTCTTCTGGGCAGGTGAAGAGATGACAATAACTGCTCGCTTCCAGACGTTCTGTTGTATAAGAAAAAAACAGCCCGTGGGATTAGGTTTTCTGTTACTTGTAGCCAAAAGCACTGCTACTTGACACAATCACTTTGTTAATATACCAGACGGGAACAACGCCCCAGTCCTCCAAGGGGCTTTGTGGTTCTAAAGATGCGGTCTTCTCTTTCTCCCCTGCCTTTGGGGTCAGAGAGATCTGGATTCCAGTTCTGCCTCCAGCAATTACTGTTTAACCTTAACCAAGACACTTTTCTCCAAGCCTCAGTTCCCCCGTCTGCAAAATGGGAGTAGCAGTAACACTTATGTCTCACAGGCTTGTTATGAGAAGTAAATGAGACAGCATATGGAAGCCATCTAATGTATAACATGAGGCAAACACACAGCAGTGTCAGTGATAAAGAGCCCCTTTAACTGAGATAACCCGAGCATGGTCTCTGAGAAGCAGCTGCTGGTCATGATTCAAAGTGCCACCTCAGGAGGCAGCCTGCCTGGGTTTATTCAGTTCCTCTGTTCTCGAATTTCCACCACTCCCTCGCTGCTTCTCACTCTTTGAGAACGTTACTTCTTTTTTTTTTTTTGAGATGGAGTCTCGCTCTGCCGCCCAGGCTGGAGTGCAGTGGCGCGATCTCAGCTCATTGCAAGCTCTGCCTCCCGGGTTCACGCCATTCTCCTGCCTCAGCCTCCCGAGTAGCTGGGACTACAGGCGCCCACCACCTCGCCCAGCTAGTTTTTTGTATTTTTTAGTAGAGACGGGGTTTCACCGAGTTAGCCAGGATGGTCTCGACCTCCTGACCTCGTGATCCGCCCGTCTCGGCCTCCCAAAGTGCTGGGATTACAGGCTTGAGCCACCGCGCCCGGCCTGAGAACCTTACTTATTTCACTGAGAAGAAGGAATTTTCAGAAGAGAACTTTCACGTGCTCTCACCACCAAAGCCCCTTTCCTTCCTACACCTCTACCCACCTCCCTTCCCTAAAACACTGTGTGAATAAACTGTCCATGACTATCCCACCACCAAGTACCCAATCCTGCTCACCTTTAAAGAACTCAGCAACTACAACCTCCCCCTCTAGTAGACCAATTTTTCTCTTTCTAATGGATCATTCCTGTCAGCATTTAAACATGTTATTGATATTTCCTATTTTAAAAAACAAAACTCTATTTCCAAGTATCCTATTTCTCTACATCCCTTCACAGAAAAACTCCTTGAAAAAGCTGTCAACGGCCGGGCGTGGTGGCTCAAGCCTGTAATCCCAGCACTTTGGGAGGCCGAGACGGGCGGATCACAAAGTCAGGAGATCGAGACCATCCTGGCTAACATGGTGAAACCCCGTCTCTACTAAAAAATACAAAATCTAGCCGGGCGAGGTGGCGGGCGCCTGTAGTCCCAGCTACTCGGGAGGCTGAGGCAGGAGAATGGCGTAAACCTGGGAGGCGGAGCTTGCAGTGAGCTGAGATCCGGCCACTGCACTCCAGCCTGGGCGACAGAGCGAGACTCCGTCTCAAAAAAAAAAAGACAAAGCTGTCAACACCCACTGTCTCCACTTCTCCCCATTCTCACTGGAACATGCTCCATTCAGACTTTTGCCCCTCACTGCTCCGCTGAAACTGCTCTTGTCAAGGTCACCAGTGACCTCCACGTGGCTATACCCAGTCGTCAATCCTCAGCGCTCACTTTACTTGATCCACACTCGATGTCACCCTTCTGCTTGAGCTGCTGTCTTCCCTTGGCTTCCACGGCTCCACATTCTCCTGGTGTTCCTAGCTGCTCACTGGCAGCTGCTCCTCCTGCACTCCTCTGCTTTCACAGGTGTTATTCAGGCCTGCGCTGCTGTGTGAAGACCTTCCCTTCCAACTCTGGCTCCCCGCCCCTTTATCTTTCACAGGTGTTAGCCCAATAAACTTCTATCTTGGTGTCTGCTTCCCAGAGGACCAGAACTAACACAGCTGCTATCACCCTAGTTCAAACGACAACCATCTCCAGCTTGAATAAGAATAAAATCTTCCCACTGGTCTCCTTGCTTCCAGCCTTGCCTCCCTCTTTCCCCACCCTCTATTCTTCACAAGGTAGCCAGAGGGATCCTTTTCAAACAAGCCTAATCGCAGCACTCCCCTGCTTGAAACCCTCCATCAACACTGCATCACTCTTAGAACAAAATCCACAATCCTCACCACAGCTTACAAGACCCCCCACAATTGGGCACTCTGCTACTCTCTGAGCTCTCTCCCGCCACTCTCTCAGGTGTTCCAGCTACACTGGCCCCTGTGCCGTTTCCTGCCAGGCACACTCTGGTCTAAGGCCTCCAGTTGCTGTTCTCTTCGGAGTGCCCTTGGCCTGGACAGTCTCATGGATCACCACTTCATTTCATTCACAACTATATTAAAATGCTCTCTATTTGTCAGAGAGGTTTCCCTAACCACACTCTCCAAACCAGCCCCTCCCTCACCCTCTAGCCTAGTGGTTCTCAACGGGGAGTGATTTTGACCCCTGGCGACAGTGGGCAATGTCTGGAGACAATTTTGGTTGTCACACGGAGTGGTTCTATCAGTATCCAGTAGGTAGAAGCCAGCATGAAGCTAACCATCCTTCAATGCAAAGGACTGCACCCCCTCCAACAAAGAATCATCCAGCTCTAAATGTCAATAGTGCCTAGGTTGAGAAATCCTGTTCCATCCCAGCAGTACATTATTTTTTCCATATCATCTGCCATCCCTGATAGTTTATTATGTACTTTTTCATTCTCCATCTCTCACCAGAATGAGAGTTCCGCAAGGGCTTTCTTATTCACTGTTATATCCCCAGTTTTTAGAAGAGTGCCTGGCCTACAGGAGTCTCATAGGTATTTGCTAAATGAATTAACAATCAAAATAAATAAAAGTCACATTTGTTTGAGCTCCCACTTTGTGTCAAGCCCATGCTAACCACTGTACCAACATCAGCTCATTTACTACTCACAGCCAGCCTAGGAGGTGCATGTAACCACACTCCAGACAGGTGAGCTGGCTCAGCAGGGTAATGCAACTCCTCTACGTTTAGTAAGTGTTCATGTGAAGCACAAGGTAAGCCCAAGCTCCACAGTCCTGCTCTCCACCCTGCACCACACTGGCTTGCCATAGTCCACAGCTGGACGAGATTTCCTCAGACATGTCTTATCCCAGCTGGGCTCAAGAGTCCCAAATGGTCCCTGAGTCATGCGCAATCAAATCTGAGCTCCTCTGTCTAGGAGTCTCCATTAACTGGCCCCCTAACTGCTCTTTACTGTCCCCCAAACAGGCAGTTCGGAGATCTATAAATTTGGTAGGGGCCTTAGAATCACATTTGATGCATTTGTTCTGGGTGTGGAGAGGTGGCTGGGTGATGTCACAAGAGCCAGTCTGGAGTGGAAGATGTGACACCTGGGGTGGCGGGCTCCCTCCCTACCCCTGCCTCTGTCACTCCTGCCCTGTACCCACTCTTCTTCCTAAATCCAAAATGCCCTTCCCTCTACTTCCCAAGACCCATCTCGCATATGCCTCCTTCCCATCCTAATCTCCCTCCATTGTACTTTTCCCCTTATTATGAATTACTCCAACCTATATTATACATATAATCCACATCATACTATCATACATTTGCATATTTATATTACCCCATTCTAGTTGTCTCTTATAATGAATAGTTTGTTTCCTGGCAGGGCAGAGAACTGCAAGGAAAAAGAAAATGCCTTGGCTTTTAATGCTTAAGTGCTTCTCATAGGCCTTAGAATAGCACAGGATACCCAGCAGACTCTTGGCAAATACTCATCAAATGAATAAAATTAATAGAGCTTGCTGTTCAACACGCTAAATTTCAGGTGTTCCTGGGGCTACTAAGAGGAGAGATGAAATCAAAGTGAGAGTGACGCACAGGATAATCAGCATATAATTAATCACAGCAGCTGGCGAGCACTGTGAGGCCAAGTGCAGAGCAGGAAGAGCTAAAGGAAGAGCTTGCCAGGATTTTATGTGTTATAGAGAGGAGAGAAAGGTTAGTAGAAACAGATAAAAGACACTCAGAGGGCTAAGGAAAGAGCCCCTATAGTTATTATAATATGGGAAAGCTGAAGGTAGAAAAATGGTTTAAAATGAAATGAAGCAGGAAGTCAAAGGGTATTTGAACTGACAAAGCATCTGGCAAAGATGTATTATAAGAAAGCATGTGGAAAGAATGGTTCCGCAGTAGTCAGACTGAGGAATGGAAGTGGTACATCAACTTGCTGAAGAGCCCAGGATGTCATTTGCTGCCCATCTGAGATGTTTAGCAAAAAACGCATCACCTAATCAGCTAGAAAATATGAACTAGTGACCCAGGAGAGCCTAACTCCTGTTTGCCTTCCACCACAGACTTGCCAGTGGGCTGCTCAATCATTCATTATACTTGAGGCTGGGTGCAGTTATTTGAAGATCTTTTGAGTGATTCAATTTCATTAAAATTACACCATGGAAATGTGACATTATGAAGGATCATGAACCAACTACACAAATAGAGAAAAGCTCTGGCATGAGCAACTCACACCTGAGTCACTTCCAATACTTGTACCCTAATCATGGACTCTCGGTTCACTGGTATTAAGAATTAAAATTTATTTCATAACAACATGACGGGGAGAGAGGAAGAAGACAGGAAAGTACATCGACGTATCGATGGAACCCTTTCAGACAAAGAAAGTAGAATGAAGCAGGACTAGACTCTGCCTCCCTGTTGTGCCGAACCCCTATCGACTCCAATGGGGATGGCACCAGGTTCAATAGGCCAAAGAGACCTAATGTCAGCAAATGAGACATGGGGTTTTATTGGGGACTTACATACAGGGGAGAGAGTCCAGTGGTGGCGGGCTGGACAGGAGAACCACAATGGCTTGCAAAAAGCATGCAGTTTACATAGCATTTCCACTTAGCATCTTCTCCCTAACAATCTCCACCTGGCAAACTTCACTCAACCCAAAACTCGGGGCCTCAACCTGTGTGCGGCCCATGTTTCAAAGGACGAGCCAGGGGCTCAGATGTCCCTTTAACAGACAAGGAAGGAACCTCCAGGTTGGCTACTCCTGGATTCCCTAGCTCAGAACACACATTCAGATGCGTCTGCCATACAGGGTCATTCTAAGGGTATGCTTCAGTTATTGCTATCAGGCACGTTTACCACATGCTCCCAACACCTAATAAAGTGAAGACACAAAATTAAAATTAAAAGCCAAAAGTTCACCAGCATCAACCAAATAAGGGAAACAAACATGCTAAAATTGTAAAAAGAGTCAGCCAAGAGGAAAAAATAGAAAATTCTTCCACCTGTAGTCCCTGAAACTAGTAACCAGAAAAGAAATGTCATGCTGAGATTCTCATAAATACCCTCCGATTGTGAGAAGCCAACAGGGGAGTGGGTGAGCAGCTCTGAAAAAGTTAAGGAAAGCCCTTGAGGGTAGAAGCCCATGCATATCACAGATGCTCGGGAGTGGCAGGGCAGGCAAGCAGGGCTGGCCACCTTCCAGGGTGCTGGGCCATCCTTGAGGACTACCCAGATCCTGGAGTGGTGACAGAGGGAGACCACTGGCTGGTGGAGGGGGCTCTGGGACAAGATTTTAATGGAGTCTGGGAAGACAGAACAGAGGCTAGCCCTCCCACAAGGGGCTCATTCAGCATGAGCTGAGCTCCGGTTCTCTCCCACACCTCTTCAGGGTAGAACAGAATAGAGAGAAAGCAACCTAACATTTGAAGTGGGGAAGACAACCAGTTCCACATAAGTGGGGAGAATGACAAGGAGACTCCACTTACACTGTATCTGAGCAAGTAAAAGGTGGGGATAATGTAGGTGCTGACATCAAGCATGGATAAGATGAAAACAAATGGCATGGAAACTAGGCAAACATACTACAACCAACAGGACAGAAAGAAGGAGGAGAGGAAGGAAAAGAAAATCCAGGAACTCAGCCTGGGAGAAAGTGCCTTCTCCATGGCTATCTCAAGCTATGGATGATTCAAGAGAAGTAAAAATCTAATATAACAAAAGCTCAAAGACAAGATAATATACCACAGAATAAGATGAAAAGATTGCAGAGCGAAGGAAACAAATTTAGATCCAAATGGCACCAGTAATGAGCTAATAGATAAACTAAAGCAGTAAAGAACAAAATAGACATGACCGAAAATTGAGTAAGGCATAGAGTAAAGGTCTGAGATTATTTTAGTGAATACAGGAACAAAAGAAAAAAAAAATCCTATCACACAATCAAAAGAAATGTGATAAATATGGAAGGCAAAGGTGATGAAACAAATAACTAATTTCCTGAAATAGAAAATCCAGTAAGTATAACAGAGTAAATATTCAGAAATAGAAATCAAAAAATTACCCCTGATTTGAAGGAAGGAGTAAATCTGGCCTCAGTATTCTCCAAAACCATATTCAAAAACCAGAAGGCAGTCAGGCATGATGGCTCATGCCTATAATCCCAACACTTTGGGCGGCCGAAGCAGGAGGGACACTTAGGCCCAGGAGTTTGAGACCAGCCTCAGCAACACAGTGAGACCTCAACTCTGTAAAAAAATTAAAAATTAGCAAGGCATGGTGGTGAATGCCTGTAGTCCTAGCTACCTGCGAGGCTGATGTGGGAGAAATGCTTGATCCCAGGGGATGGAGATTACAGTGAGCCATGATTGTACCACCGTACTCGAGCCCGGGCCTGGGTGACAGAGCAAAACCCTGTCTCCAAAAAAACCAAACAACAACAAAAACAAACAACAATAAAAAACCAAACCAGAAGGCAATTGATCAGAAATGTCTAAAAAGATCTCAGTATACCCAGTTACGGTCTTTTTTTCTTCCTTTTAAACACTTTTATTTTAATTAATTTATGTATTTAGAGATAGGGTCTCACTTTGTCACTCAGGCTGGAGTGCAGTGGGCACAATCATGGCTTACTGCAATCTCAACCTCCCAGGTTCAAGTGATCCTCCCACCTCAGTCTTCCAAGTAGCTAGGATTACAGGCATATGCCACTATGCCTGGCTAATTTTTTGTTTTTTGTAGAGATGGGGTCTCACTATGTTGCCCAGGCTGGTCTTGAACTCCTGAACTCAAGTGATCCTCCCACCTCAGCCTCCAAAGTGCTGGGATTACAGGTGTGAGCCACCATACCTGGCCTAAAAAATTTATTTTAAAAAAGGAATTTATCTCTTACAGTTGTGGAGGCTGAGAAGTCCAAGGTCAAGGGGCCACATGTGGTGAGAGCCTTCTTGCTGGTGGGGACTCTGTGAGGTCCCAAGGCGGCACAGTGTATCGCACAGTGAGGGGGCTGAGCGTGCCAGCATGATATCTCTTTTCAAGTATAAAGGTAACAGGCAGAAATTCTCAAACATAAATGAGCTTAAAAATACAACACATTCCAGCTCTAATAATAAAAAACCACTGGACAATTGTGATCCTTGAGCATTCTGAAACAAAACACAAAAAAACAGCAGACAAGAAATCCTGCCCTCCAGCACTTGCGAAGGTGAAAGTGAAGTAAGTTGTGAACACGAAATACACTGAAATGTAGGGCCCACACTGTAGCTGAAGGAATGATGAGTGCAGAACAGATAAATAAGACTAACAACAAAAATTAAGGTCGAGGAAAGATAAGAATGGGTAGAAATTTAAGTACTAATTGCCTCATCTTTCATTGTAGGAAGTCAAACATTCTGTTCTATATATATGAAATTAAATGTAGTATGTTCTGCTTTAAAAACAATAGCATATATAATATATCCTATTTTTTGAAACTATTTCCATTTATCTTGTTATCCTTTAAACCAGACATCTGAAAAGAAAGACTTCTAGAATGATGGGCACCAAAAGTTAACACTGTTCCTTTCTGAAAGGTGGGATATTGAGGGATTAGTTAATGATGGTTAGAAATCTTTAGGAGCTATGCTTATGAATGATTTTCCCCTTTTCTCTGCTTTCTTATATTTTTTATTTTGAAAAGCATCCCCAAAATTAAAAAAAAAAAAAAAAAAAAAAAAAAACCTGAATGCTTCTGGACATAGTTTAGATAAATCATGAGACAATTGAGAATGACAAAAAAGAACAAGACTGAGAAAAGACACTGCCACAGAGAAAGCCAAACTTGTTTAAAGGCAAACGAGCAGATATTAGCAGAGAAAAAGCAAACTGAGAAGCAAGGGCCCTTGAAATGAGTAAGTGTTCCACCAGTTCACTAATAAACCCCATCTAAATGCCAGTAACTCCCAAATTAATACCTCCATACCAGGTCTTTCCCTGAACCCCATATTTCTATCCAACGACTTACTCACGAGCATAGTTGGCCCTCCCTACGTGTGGATTCTACATTCATGGATTCAACTAACCACGACTGAAAATATCAAGCATCTGTACTGAACATGTATAGAACTATTTTTCTTGTCATTACTCCCCAAACAACATAGTACAACAACTATTTACATAGTGGTCACATCTTGCCCCTACATCTATTCTCTAAACAGCAGCTAGAGTGATCCTTTATTTATTTATTTATTTATTTATTTATTTAAGAGGGAGTCTCGATCTGTCACCCAGGCTAGACTGCAGTGGTACGATCTTTGCTCACTGCAACCTCCATCTCCTGGGTTCAAGCAATTCTCCTGCCTCAGCCTCCTGAGTAGCTGAGATTACAGGTGCCCACCACCCTGCCTGGCTAATTTTTGTGTTTTAGTAAACACAGCATTTCACCATGTTGGTGAGGCGGTCTTGAACTCCTGACCTCAAATGATGCAACCACCTCGGGCTCCCAAAGAGCTGGGATTACAGGCGTGAGTCACTGTGCCTAGCCTAGAGTGATCCTTTTAAAGCATAGATCAGATCACAGCATTCCTTTGCTCAAAACTCTCCAAAGGCTCACATCTTACTCAAGAGTAAAACCCAGTCTCTACCATGCCCTATAAGGTATCATACCTTATGATTTCCAGCACAGGTTCCTGCCTCGGGGCCTCTGTGTTTGCTCTTCCCTCCATCCAAAATGTTCTCCCCCGAGTTACAAGGTTCACTTTCTTACTTCTTTCAGATCTCTTCTCCAATAATGTCAGAGATGAGTTCCTTGACTTTTCTACTAAAATTCCATCCCCACACCCTTTTCCTGCTTTATAGAGAGCAAGAATTCTGTCTCTTTCTTTATAGGTATCTCCCTAGAGCTTAAAAAAGTATCTGACACAAAACAGACACCCATTTGTTAAATGAATGAATCGATAAAAGAATCCAGGATTTTATTATTCTCAAAATATTATAAAGTCTTTCCTTTGTATTGATCAGACTACTTGCATCACTATAATTCAGACAAATATTATTTGTTCTTAGTAAGCAGTACATGTAAGTTATGAAAAACTTTACCAAGCCTAGGAATAAAGGTTGGTTTCTGGTCAATTCCACACATGTGTGTTTGATGAAGGAAGGAGTTGTCACCAGAATCAACCAACACAGTCTTAGTAAGTGGAAAAGAGAGCTCTGGCTGCCTTATCGCCTATTTATGAGAGACTTCAGAAACTAATGTTGGCTTTAGAAAAAAGAGACAAAAAGAAAAAAAAAAAAAGAAAACATAAACTAATGTTGGCTTAACTAATGTTGGCTTAACTGTACCTGTCCCTGTTGGGTCACCTCCTTGGATCATGAAGTCTTTGATAATTCTGTGGAATTTTGTGCCATTGTAGTAACCTCGACGAGCCAGTTCAGCAAAGTTCTTACAGGTCTTTGGAGCATGCTTCCAGTACAGCTCCAGCACAATGATTCCCATGCTGCAGAGGGAGAGGACAACAGCTCCAGTAAAGAACAAGGTCAGGGCAGACAGGAATATTATGCGACTGCTCCAGGACTCCTGATTTTCAAGCTTGTAAGTCATGAAATTGTGATAACCACTGGATTTCATGCTCAGCAAAGGAAAACACCACAATGCAAGTAATATAAACACCAATTATCTTTTTTGAGTAAAACATGCAGGTGTTCTGGGTACTTCTTTTCAGCAAAATTACAAGCATGGAGAACTCAAAATTCTGATACTCTCTCTCTATATATATATCTGATTATCTGAAACCATATAACCAACCCCTAAATTAGGAAAAAAATTATTACACTTAATTTTTAATTTTTTTAAAAAAGAGACATTAAAATATCAGGAGTTCATATTTATTTAGAAGTTTCTGGGTGGGGGTAGGGACTGGGTAGATGGAAAATAGGAAGATGTTTAATGAATACCTTTTAAAACTTTTGTATTTTGATCCAAGTAAATATATTACCTCTTCAAAAAATTTTAATAAAAGATACAGTTTGTGTTTGGGAGGGAGTATAACAAAGGCAAAACCTGATAACTTTGAATCTTTGCACCTACCCAATAGGATGCGTGCTTTTTCCTCCCCAGTACTATTAAAAGATAAGGAAGAGGCAAGAGAAAGGACAGGTGCCTTCCCCACTACTCCAACACACACCTAGACTTTAAGCTCCAAGGATGTGACAATTTTTTTTTTTTTTTTGAGAAAGGGTCTCCTCTGTCACCCAGGTTACAGTGCAGTGGCACAATCTCAGCTAATCGCAACCTCTGCCTCCCGGGCTCAAGTGATCCCCTCACCTCAGCCTCCTGAGTAGCTGGGACTACAGGCACGCATCACCAAGCTCAGCTAATTTTTTGTATTTTTTTGTAGAGATGGGGTTTTGCCATGTTGCCCGGGCTTGTCTTGAATTCCTGGGCTCAAGCAATCTACCTGCCTTGGCCTCCCAAAGTGCTGGATTACAGATGTGAGCTATGGCACCAGGCCAGATGTGAGAATTGAGTCAACTCTTTATAGTCTGAATGCCCGGTGCCTTGCACAGTGTAAACACTCTATCAGTATATGAGGAATGTGCTAGAAAATAGCTAACAGCCTTCCTGACTGCAATTCATCTTTCACACCGCTCCCATTCAACACAGACTAACAGTTACTCTGCGTGTGACACTATTTTAGGCACTGTTTCCCTCATGAAGCTTACATTCTGGTGGATATTTTAAACATACAGGAAGTAGCCATTTGGAAAGACAATCAGGAAGTACATATACAATTCTGAAATGTGCATACCTCAGCAATTTCAACTTCCAAGTATCCTCTAGGAAAATATACAAAACTGCCTAAGGATACAATATGTGCAAGGATGTTCATCTCAGTATTTGTCATAGCCAAAAGAAAAAAAAAAAAAAGGAAGCAACTTAAATGTCCTTGAAATAGGAAATACCTAAAATATCAACTATCCATCCTATGGGCAGCTAGCTGAATTACTGAGTGAAAGAAAACCAAGTTACAGAAAAAACATACATAGAGTATGATCATATGATCCCATTTTTTTTGGTTAAAAAAACATAAAAGAGAGGTTTATGTGTACATAGAAAAAGGTCTGGACAATCATCCAACAAACCGTTGATAGTGTTTTCAGGAAGGAGGTGGCTTTCACTTCTTACTCTGTATGTCCACATTGCTTGGATTTAACAATTTATTTTGCAACTTTAAAAAATACCAACAGGAGAATTCAGAAACTACAGGTTGGAGCCTGAAGATGTAGAATTTTACCATATAAGAAGGTGGGCAAGATGGCCAGGGAGCATGAACAGCATGAGCAAATATAGAGAGGACTGACAGAACTCTGCTTTGGCTGAAAGCAGCAATGGGCAAGAACAGAAAGGCAGAGGACCTTAGCTGGTCCCTGGCTGCTGAAGGGGGAATGGCAGGTAGACAAGGGCCAGATGAAAAAAATCACCTTGAATGTCAGGATTAATAAGTTTTTACTTTATACTGTTATAGCAGTAAGACGTTATTAAAGGTTTTTGAGCAGGATCCCTTCCTTGTCCTATTTTGTAAAGATCACTTTGAGCTTTTTCCAAAGAGGCAATGGAATGAATAGAGCTAAAGAACTGGCAAGGTGAGACGGGCACACCAGGCTCCAAACGAGGTTCTTCCAGTTACTAGCTGTGTGGCTTTGGTCAAGGCTTTAATCTGTAAATTCTGGCGTTTCCTCCTGCTAATATTGAAAGGGAGAAAGTTAAATAATACCTTCATGATTTGGGTTGCTAAGATTAAACTAAATGAGATGACATAGAGCGGGGCATGGCGCGAGCAGGCTGTTACCACATCACTCTTTGATAGTGGGGAAAATGTGCTTCTTCCTGTATTTTATTGGAATTTGTTTCTACAACTGTACTACTTATCACGTAATGTTTACATGTCTGTCTCTTTCATTATACCATAAGCTCCTAAAGGCAGGGCTGTGTGTGTTTTATCTACCGCTATATCCTCAGAATTCATATCCTATGTGCCTGGCTTGCGGACTCATTACACGCTGAATGAATGAATGAATGAATGAATGAATGAATGAATGAGTGGACTGGAGGAAGGAGGACAATCAGGCAGCTGTTGCTGAGACCTCAGCACAAGACCGCGGGCAGCCTGGACGCGGGCGATGGCGGTCCCCTCTCAACTCTCTGGGGGCCGTCTCGGCCGCTGCTCCACGCCCCTCCACGTGGAGGCCGGCCTCCCGGAGGAACGCGCCAGGAACGGAGACCCGTGGTGAGGCCCGGGCTCCGTGTCTCCTCTGCCAGCCCCAGAGGCCCGAACCCCCTCACCTGGTCTCCAAGTAAACGTTGGGTGGCTGCCAGGAATCTGGGGGAATTGCCGCCATAGCGAAGCCGGCGGCGGAATGCTTCTCTAGCAATTGCTACTTCCGGCGTCGATTAGCTGGGGACTCGCCGCTGCTGCACACTTCCGGTCCCCGCCGTTCAACCCTTTCGATACCAGGATTTGGGTGGCCAGGACAAGGAAGAGGACGGTCCCTTTTTCCAATGCCGGGAAGCTGAGGTGGGAGGCGAGAAGAAGCTGGGCACGAGAACAGAGAAAAATGCAAACTTCATTCGCGGTGGTTTCCAAGTGGCGCCACTCTGGGCGATCTGATTGGTTCGTTTAGGCATGGAAGGCGGGAACAACCAGAAAAGCTAGGCTCTGGTTGGCGTTATGTCCTAACATTAAATTCGAAGAATTTCTTAGTCTCACAATTGGGCGGGGACGGGAAGGGGAGGCAGAGAATGAAAGGGAACAGTTTAGAGATGCCAGTAAAGAATTTTTGTAAGGTGCTGTACGATGTACACAGTGCTTGCACTTTCTTATCTACTCCACAAAACAATTCTTTAAGTAGATAGTATTATTCCCATTTTTCAGATCTGAAAACAGACTCGGCAGTTAAATACTTGTTTTTCCATAGGCATAAAGCAAATCTGAGCCTGCAGAATCCAAAGACAAGGAGTCTGAGGAGAAGAGAGAGGGAAGGGGCAGGAAGAAAATGGGAGATAAAGAAAGGAAGAGACAGGAGAAAGCAGGACAAAGGGATCAGAGCAAGAACAAGGCTTAACATCATTGGTTGGGATAGATGGTACCTGAAAGTTGTTAGGAGGGTTTGCGCAGGGCCCGAGGAAGAGAAGCAAATTAGAGGAGCTATAATGTTTGCAGGGAAGACAAGAGTGAAATAGAGTAACTAAACTTAAGTTGTAAATGCTTTGCACACCACTTAATAATGATGGTTGAATGTTTACTATGTGCCAGGCATCAAGCTAAGCATTTTATTGCGTGTTTTCATGCTTAATCTTCAAAACCCCACAAGGTAGATATTACTATTCCCATTTTGCTTTGAGGAAGCTGAGCCTTACAGATTAAATAACTTGCTTAAAGTACTACAGCTGGTGGACTTGTGCTCTTAACGACAGTTCAACTGTAGTGTCCCTAATTGTCAACAAGGAATAAGGATGTACAAGGTTGTAAAGATAAACTAGACAGCCCCTGGAGAGAGGAGCTGGGCATCCTTCATCTTTGTGCTCTTCTGGCACAGTACTGAGCACAGGGTGCTCAGCTTTTGTTGAATGAATAATGAACGGAACACTACATTTTAAACTGATAAATGCTAAAGTATAATTTTTACACCTCCTGCAATCTGAAGTTCATGCCCACCCTGTGGCCCTTGAGCTGGATGAAAAAGTCTTAATCCTTGGTCTGTTTAGTCTGTTGTTAATTTGAGTTGCCCTTCTCTGGACTTTTTGTAGTTCCTTACTGTATATCCTGGGAGGCATGTGCCATTCCCAGGCTCCAATGTCTGAATATTGAAAAGCCACCCCCAAGATCATGATCACTTTCTTCCTAAATCTTTTACTGCAGCTCCTACCAGTCACTTGGCACTGAGGAGACAGAGATGAGTCTCACACACACAGTGCCCTGCCCTAAAGAAACTCACATTCTAGGAGAGATAGGCAAATAAATATGTAGCTATAGGAGCGTGGAATGAGGACTGTAATAAGAAGCACACAGTAGGTTGGGTGCAGTGGCTCACACCTGTAATCCGGCACTTTGGGAGGCCAAGGCGGGCAGATCATCTGAGGTCAGGAGTTCAAGACCACCCTGACCAACATGGTGAAACCCTGTCTCTACTAAAAATACAAAATAGGCTGGGCATGGTGGTGCATGCCTGTAATCCCTGCTACTTGGGAGGCTGAGGCAGGAGAATCACTTGAACATGGGAGGTGGAGGCTGCAGTGAGCAGAGATTTTGCCATTGCATTCCACCCTGGACAACAAGAGTGAAACTCCATCTCAAAAAAAAAAAGAAAAAGAAACACACAGTTTTCCCTGAGCTCTGGTTACTCCAGAGTAGGTTTGGACAGTCAAAAATTTCCCATGGAGTGATAGCCTGGGTTGAGATCCAGAAAATAAATTGGAGTTAGCCAGAAGCCATGAGGGGTCAAATCAAATCAAGAAATAAAATGTCTCCAATTACGCAGAAGCCCCCCTACCAATCATTACCCATTCCTTCCTCCCAAAGGGTAAACCACCTCTGCCTTCTAATATCATAGATTGGTTTTCCCTGTTTTTGAATTTTATATAAATAGAGTTATAAAGTACATATTTTTTTTGTGCCTGGCTTCCTTAACAATATGTTTGTGAGATGTATTCATGTTGTATGTATTGGCCATTTTTCATTTTTCCTTGCTGTGTAGTATTCTGTTGTACAAACGTACCACAATGTATAATGGTGCTGTGATGGATATTTTGTGTATGTATCTTAGTGCACTTGTGCATGAATTTTTGGGAGTATATACCTAGAAGCAGAATTGCTGGGTCATAGGTAACATGTATAATTTAGTAGTTAACACTAGACTGTTCCAAAGTGACTGTAGCAATTTTTTTTTTTTTTTTTTTTTTGAGACACAGTCTCACTCTGTCACCAGGCTGGAGTGCAGTGGCACGATCTCGGCTCACTGCAACCTCCACCTCCCGGGTTCAAGCGATTCTCCTGCCTCAGCCTCCCAAGTAGCTGGGACTATAGGCACACGCCACCACATCCAGCTAATTTTTGTGTTTTTACTAGAGACAGGGTTTCACCATGTTGGCCAGGATGGTCTCGATCTCTTGACCTTGTGATCTGCCCGCCTCGGCCTCCCAAAGTGCTGGGATTACAGGCATAAGCCACCACGCCCGGCCAGTGGCTGTAGCAATTTATGTATGCACCAGCAGCCTGTGAGAATTGCTGTTGCTCTGCTTCTGAGCCAACTCTTAGTATTGCCAGTCTTTTTCATTAAAGAATCCTGAAGCCTCTATAACAATATCTCAGTAGTAATTTCACTAACAACTAATGACTAATGAAGTTGAATTATTTTTCCATATGTGTGCCATTTAAATATCCTTTTGTGATATCTTTTGTATTCAAATCTTCTACCTATTTTTCTATTTGGCTGTGTTTTCTTATTTGTAAAGTTCCTTATATATCCTGGACAGAATATAACACTGGAAAGTTTCTAATTTTAATGTTGTCCAACATATGCATTTTCTCTCTTGCAGAACATCTCAGTGTTGGACAGACATTATTGCACATCTCAATATTGTAGCTTTATAATTCTGTTTTGTTTTGTTTTGTTTTGTTTTGAGACAGAGTCTCACTCTGTCGCCCAGGCTGGAGCGCGATCTCCACTGACTGCAAGCTCCGCCTCCCAGGTTCAAGCCATTCTCCTGCCTCAGCCTCCTGTGTAGCTGCAACTACAGGCGCCCGCCACTGCGACTGGCTAATTTTTGTATATTTAGTAGAGACGGGGTTTCACCGTGTTAGCCAGGATGGTCTCGATCTCCTGACCTCGTGATCCATCCGTCTCGGCTTCCCAAAGTGCTGGGATTACAGGCGTGAGCCACGGCGCCCGGCCTTGTTTTTATCATACAGATCTGCAATGCATCTAGAACTTATTCTGGTGTATGGTATGAGGTAGGAATCAAGTTTCATTTTTTTCTGTATGGATATACAATTGACCCATCACCATTGATTGAAAGCATTATCCTTTCCTCACTCCTCTGTTTCACCTCTTTGTCATAAATCAAGTGTCCATATACGTGTTTTCTGGTTTTGGTCTCTCTATTCTGTTTCATTGGTTTCATACATTTACATCACTGTCACACTACCTTTGTAGCTATAGCATTAGTCTGAACCCGGTAGTATTTTGTTTGCAGGTTTCTTGTAGAAAGCAGTTAAGAGCTTTGGCACTACACACAGGGCAGAATAAGGAGTCTGGGTTCAAATGCTAATCCTTCCACTCCTTATCTGTAAAATCTTGAGCAAGTTAACCTCTCCATAAACTTCAGTTTTGTTTGTATGAGGATGTTATGGGGCTATTTATGCCATAGAGTTGAAGTGGCTCCATGAATTGAAAGTGCTTAGTATAGTCTGTCACACTGTTAAAGAAAACTAAATATGGCCTGAGAAGGGCTCTGTCCTTCTATATTTGAGTCCTTGTGGATGAACTGTAACCTAGCTTTATAGTCAGACAAATTTGAAAACCTAACTTAATAGTATATACCTGTAACAATAGCTGAATGTGGGCCAATCCCAGCGGCCATACTTCAACAACTGATAGACTGCTGAATGTTCAAACTGCGTTCAAATAAGGCAAACACTGAGCTTTAACCAATCTCGCTGTTTCTGTACCTCACTTCTGATTGCTGTACCTTATTTTACCTTTTTGTCTGTAAATTTGTTCTGATCATGAGTCACCCCTGGAGTCTCTGTGAATCTGCTGTGATTCTGGGAGTTGCCCGATTTGCGAATCATTCCTTGCTCAATTAAACTCCTTTAAACTTAATTTGGCCGAAATTTTTCTTTTATCAGATGGTGTCAGGAGTGGGATCCAAAGTGGAGCTTCTAGCGACTGCCAGGAGCACTGAGTGAACATGCAAGGTACCTGCAGGGCCCACTTGTGTCCATTGATCTCTCACAGCACCTGGGGATCACAGGTAAGCTTCCTCTCGGATCTCTCTTTCCTTTCCCTTTTTTATCTTTTCTATTACTCAGGGCAACCAGCTTGCCCAGAGACCACGTGTTGAAACCCCTAGTCAGAGACTGGATTAAAGATGATGGGGCCCATCTGAAGGCAAATAGAAACCTTGCCGGTTTGATATTGGGTGCTAAGCAGAGTGGCTGATGTCTATGTTTTATCACATGTATTTTGCTCTGGTCAGAAAAAAAAATTTTTTTTCCTTTATGATGCAGCTTGGCCCCCAGTGTGATGGTGTGGCAAGTTGGGTCACTGGGGCCACTGAGGGAAAGGGAACCCAGAAGCCTGGCATGCCGGCAAAAGGATAAGAATTTCTTACCAGATTTTTGGCTTCTCTCTCTCTGTGCAAATGGTTGAATGAATGGTAAAAATCACTGTTTATTTACCTGTCTCTTCTGTAAGGTTTTGATTAACGTGAAAAAAATTCTGAGGCTAGTCTTAAACTGATGTATTTGTGCTATGAATTTGTTTTTATGGGTCAAGGGGTACCTTAGGATAAAACATGGGCTTAGGACCCCATAAGCTCGCTGGTCAATAACAAACTTTCCAGCAGGTCCCTGAAACAAACAAGCAAAAAAACTGGATGGGGTCTTCATCTTGTTTTACGTCCTTGGGAGCTTGACCTTGTAACCACATGGCAGTACTTTCTCTTGGTCTCCACTTTCCAGGGAACAGGAATTTTATGATTAATCATAGTTAGCTCTAAAAATTAAAGCCTCTGCAAGCTCAAAATTAACTACTCTAGACTCCTTCTGGGAAGGGCAGTAGAGACTGCTCTGTGCTGTGGCTCACTGGCCTTTCACATTGGCAGTTCCAGTTTCATTCCCTGCTTAGGAAGTAAGTTCTTTCTGGTTTAATATCTGTATAACCTTGTCTAGTCTTTTCTCCTCCACAGACTATCTTAAATTTTCCTTCCTTGAGCACCTAGGAGGTTACCTTTGGTAAAGTTCAAAAGCCAGAAATAGCCATTTGGCCTGAGTAAAATCAGTAATAAGAAATTTTAAAAGGACTTTATTAAAGAGTGCTATGGTTAAAAGTCAGGTTAACTAAAAGTGGATATTCAGGCTCTAATGGCCTGGAATCCATGGGAAAAACAGGAGGCACCAGAAACTCATTTCCTGGCCCTGTTCTTTCAAGCCACTAACCAATTAAGAAACTTAAAACTGGCAAATGAAAATCTTACAACTACTATAGTAATCTTCTGTCTGTCTGTCTAATTACATATGTGTTGTGTGTAATGCTTATATAAAAGAGCTCTAATTAATTGGCTTAAACAAAAGAAGCACTTAAATATTTTGAAAGCAAAATAAAACTGTAATGCCTTTTAGTTCATGTAACTTTAGTAATCTTTGGGAAATAAAAACAGCTTTAAATATTATTGATAAAATAAAGACATTTTGTCTAAATTATGCAAGTCAGATATTAGCTTTGCTATATGCTTTAAGGTCATAAACTGCTTTGACTTTTGAAAATTGTTCGACTTATTTTGGAGACGTTAAATTCTAAATAAGGCCTGGGGATATATGGAATTAGCCATGCCCCCTAGCTATACAAAGAGTATAAAGAAAACAGGTTTTATGTAAGAAAGGATGTTGTATGGTAAATTCTTGTCCTAAAGTAAAATGACTAGTTGTTTAAAAAGAGGGATGTTTAGGGCAAGTCAGAAAGTCTAAACATATCATACATAGTCTGTGTAACTTGTGAAAGAATTTATGAAAAGGAATTTATGCCAGAAATGTTGTACAATTTTAAGGTGATTAGGCCTTCTAAATGCTTCATAAAATGTCACCATGACTCTTAACTGTACAGCCTGCCTGCTTCACAGCTAGGTAAGACCTGGGACACCTGGAGTTAGATGCTGGAAAGAGTCGGACCTTTTTCTGCATTTCTGTCTGGGTCCTGGGCTCCACACCGAGTACATAATTAAAATCCCTTACTTACCAAGGTTTTCGCCAAAAGTAAAAGTTGCTAAGAGTTAACATTGTAATATGTAATTGAGACTACTGAAAAAATAGGTTTACATGCAAGGTGTATAAGGAGAATGAAATGTGTTTTTTGTAAGAGATTGTAAGAAAATATAGGAATGTAAATTTTTGCCTAGGTTGGAGGGTTAAAGGATTGTTTTAAATTAAATAAAGCTAAAGTTTTGAACAATTGTGGGAGGTTTATAAAAATTAATTATAGGCCGGGCGCGGTGGCTCAAGCCTGTAATCCCAGCACTTTGGGAGGCCGAGACTGGCAGATCACAAGGTCAGGAGATCAAGACCATCCTGGCTAACACAGTGAAACCCAGTCTCTACTAAAAAATACAAAAAACTAGCCGGGCGAGGTGGCGGGCACCTATAGTCCCAGCTAACGTAGTCCCAGCTACTCGGGAGGCTGAGGCAGGAGAATGGCGTAAACCCGGGAGGTGGAGCTTGCAGTGAGC
>NW_016804694.1:1620984-1623433 GCF_001698545.2 Rhinopithecus bieti
TTTTTGAGATGGAGTCTCGCTCTGTTGCCCAGGCTGGAGTGCAGTGGCGCAATCTTGGCTCACTGCAAGCTCTGCCTCCCGGGTTCACACCAGTCTCCTGCCTCAGCCTCCTGAGTAGCTGGGACTACAGGCGCCCACCACCATGCCCTGCTAATTTTTTTGTATTTTTAGGAGAGACGGGGTTTCACCGTGTTAGCCAGGATGGTCTTGATCTCCTGACCTCGTGATCCGCCCGCCTGGGCCTCCCAAAGTGCTGGGATTACAGGCGTGAGCCACCACGCCTGGCCGGTAACCTAAGATTCTATTTTGTAATATCCAGTGTTTTAAACCTTTGGTATTTAACAAACCTTTCAAAATCAAGCTCTAGATTATCGTGCTAAATTAGCCAATACTAAAATTGTTTAAATATACAATTTGAATGAACTCCATGGTCTAAGTCAAATTGCCTATGATAACCCATTACTTATCAGTGCTATACACCTAAATTGGAGAAACAACTGGTATTCAAGAGAACATAAGTCCAGTGTTAAGCATGGACTCATGAAGAACCAGGACAGCCACCTTGTCCTTCTTGAGTCTTTAAAGCTTTTGTTATTAAAGGTTCTGGAAAAGATAAAATAATCCAAATTTAATATATTGATGTGGTGACTTATACATTACATTGCAGAAATAGTTTAAATCCAGTGTTTGGTTCCATATTCCTGGAAAGACAATCAAAGCTTCAGATGCATTTGGCTACCTGATGGGCCATTTAAACATTTATAAAGGGATTTCATTCAATTGTCATTTTCAATGCATGTTTTCTGGTTGTATAAAAGCTTTCCCATGCAACAGGGCTGATGTAGATTATAGTGTATTTTCACTAGGCAAAGAAAACTTTTTATGATTCACTGAGGACAATCCCTTCACAATCTAGAACCTGCAGATTGGATCGTCTGAGAACACCAGAGAAAGAGAAAGACTGTCCTTGCCATCCACACTACAGCAAAACTTTGGAGCTTTAAACCTTGGGTTCATAATCTCACAACTGAGAAGGGTCCCTCCACACTCCTGGAACTGTACACCCATCGGAACCCTTAAGGTAAAACTATCCAGAAAAGTTTCTCCCCAGAAGATGGCATCCTTGATGTGAAGAGCTTTTCCAAGATCATAGATCAAAACTTCTACTATCACAAGACTCTTATCTTTGAATATTTTTTCCTTGTTTATGCCTCTATAAACAATATAAATTAAAAGGGGGTATATTATATGCACTTATAGGGTATACTTTTATTTGTGAAGGATTTTGCAACCAGCCTTAAACATGAATAACCTTATACTTCAATAGATAAAAGATGAAGGCCCAATGTAGGTAACAAACTTTAATGGTACATATATTGCCTCATAATCAGTCAAAACTCCTCTTAACCCACATCATGAATTAAAGAGAACATTGACAAGAGGCCTTCACTCTTCTAGAAAGACATCATTTGTTAGGTCCTTTTCCATGGTTTAGAATAAAAGAGGCAATAATTTGAAATGTCTCCCTCATAATAGGCTCTACAGCAAATTCTACTTTAAAGGCTATCATTCTACAACAGATTTTAAATTCTCCTGTGAAAGTTATACTAAATAATAGAATTGGCTAAACAGAGAAGTACCTGTGCAGCTGCTGACACTTGTGGCCTATGGAGAAAACAAATGTAAATTATAAACAATTCTGGCCAGGCACGATGGCTCATGCCCGTAACCTCAGCACTTTGGGAGGCAGAGGTGGGTGGATCCCCTGAGGTCAGGAGTTCAAGACCAGTCTGGCCAACATGGCAAAACCCTGTCTCTACTAAAAATACAAAAATTAGCCTGGCGTGGTGGCAGGTGCCTGTAATCTCAGCTACTCAAGAGGCTGAGGTAGAAGAATCACTTGAACCCAGGAGGCGGAGGTTGCAGTGAGCTGAGATCACACTGCTGCATTCCAGCCTTGGTGACAGAGCAAGACTCCGTCTCAAAAAGTAAATACAATAAAAATAAATATTCAGTTGTAGGGGATTAGTGAAAAGACCACTTAGTCAAGGAAGTAGACTCTTCATCTAGCTCATTCTTTTATCTATTTAATTTTAGGTGGTTTGGCTTATGGGGACCCTGTGTAAGGAGCATACTCCAAACTCTTGCTATTATCCGCCCGATAATCATAATAATAGTCTCCCTGGTGCACTGTATTCTCTCAAAGTTTTTAAATGCTTCCATGCAGCCATCTGTAGAATGTCAAATGGTCTCTCTTCAACTGGAATAATGAAAACTGAAAGAAATGTGTGACCATGAGGGCACAGTAACCTATGAATGACATGCTGAGATCGGAAACCCAAAATGGTGGTAACTGAGAGTGGCGCTAAGGCCCTAAGTTCTGGTCATACTGTCACCTAAGTAAGAACCTGGCTGAAAGTGGGAATTTTTTTTTTTTTTTTTTTTTTTT
>NW_016804694.1:1625263-1632308 GCF_001698545.2 Rhinopithecus bieti
CTTGAGCCACCGCCCCAGCCACGAAAGTTTTTTTTGAACAAAATTATGGGAGGCCATTATTTTGGACTCAGCTCATGCACTAGTCCCCAACAAACCAAACCAAACTAAAATGGAGTCACTCATGCTAAATGTGACATAATCAAACTAAGGCTTTAAAAAAAACACATGAATGCTAAAACAGACCAGGTTTTGTTTTTCTCCTGTAAACAGGATGTTCCAGCATAAGGAGGTATCCTCTACTCAGTCCTTATTCGCTCCCTGCAAAACCCACTGTTCTACTGTTTCCTAGTGAGTTTCAAAACCATATAGGTACACTTATGACAGTGATAACATCAATGACTAAGGTTTTGGTCAATCTCTCAAAATTGAGAAAATGACCAAAACAGGGGAATTGTTAAGGCAAACTAAATATGGCCTGAGAAGGGCTCTGTCCTTCTATATTTCAGTCCTTGTGGATGAACTGTAATGTAGCTTAATAGTCGAAACAAAATTGAAAACCTAACCTAATAGCATACACCTGTAATAATAACTGAGTGGTGGCCAATCCCAGTGGCCATACTTCAACCACTCACAGCCTGCTGAATGTTCAAACTGCGTTCAAAGAAGGCAAACACTGGGCTGTAACCAACCTGTTTCTGTACCCTACTTCCGATTCCTGTACCTCCCTTTGCCTTTTTTTGTCTATAAATTTGTTCTCACCATGAGGCACCCTGGTAGTCTGTGAATCTGCTGCGATTCTGGGGGTTGCCTGATTCGCGAATCTTTCATTGCTCAAGTAAACTCCTTTAAACTTAATTTGGCTGAAGTTTTTATCAACAGAGGAAGCTCTCAGTAATGAGTGGGCTGAGTTGTAAATTGGAGGGATTTGTTTGTCTTTCTCAAGAGTAAGAGCTTCCGGAAGGAAGGGGCTGCTCTTCATTTATGTTTCCCTTCCACTCCCATCCCTTAATGCCTAACACACTGCCTGGCACATAGTACGGGACTCAATAAATGCTCGTTCAGTGGATCAGTTCAGCTATGAAGTCTGTGTGTCAGTCCAGGTAAATAAGGGAGACAAGGATTTAGGACTAGGGCGAAAAGAGCTGGAGCGGGAGAGGGACGCCAGGGGGAGCAAGAACCTGCACTCTTCAGATATCGCGAGAGCTCCCGCGCTCGCCACGACGGTGAGTGTTCCGTTTTGGGCGGAAGCGCTGGACCAGAGGAGAAACTACTGTAGGGGACAAGGCCTCGCTGATGGAGTGGGGGTTGCTTCCGGGTCGCGCTCCGGGAAACAGGAAGTTGTCCATCCTCCTTGCCCGGCGGCAGCTGTCCGCGAGGCGGGAGGAGCCCGAGGGGGCGCGAGCCCCGCATGTGAGTGACTGGGGCCCGAGGCTGGGTGGGGGGAGGCCGCCCTGTGACAGCCTCGCCGCCGTGCCCGTCTCTGACATCCTCGCGCAGCCGCTCCTCGCCGCTGCTACCATCCTCTATCCTAGCGCTGATCCCTTTTCTGAGCCTCTCCGGTTTTGTAGACTGGCAGCTCCCCCGGGGTCGACTCCCTTAAGACATCTGTCACTTTCCTTGACTCCGCCGGGGAGAGCAAAACGAGGTCGACCTTGCTTGAACTTGCTTCTCAGGCATCACAGCAGTGTCCAAAACTTGAGCGTTGCTAATGAAGTCCAGATTTCTGACCTTTTGACGGAATTTTTAAGAAATTAAGATTAGATTCCCCACCCCCTTCTGAAAGATGTTTTCTAATAATTGTTAGGGGCAATAATTTTTTTTTTTCTTCAAGCGTGTACTTGGTATGTGATAAACCTGGCATCTTGGATTTCAGAAAGAAATATGACTTGGTTTATGGACACAAGTAAAATACTTGTTTGTAATCACCTCTTAGTAGAAGGAAATTTGCCTGCGTCGTGTTTTGTAGTATTTTATGACTGTTAACTGTGCAGGCCACACTTTTTCTAGTCTTAGAGCCCTCATAGCCATAGTATTCGCAAATGTTTCTTTTAAAGTATTTAGTCATCAATCCCTTTATAACAGAGACTACTTCCAGATACTTAGTATTCTGGCTTTTCTGATTGCTCATTTGGTAGTTCCTGTGGTGGAATCTTCTATAGACGTCTCTCCCTTAACAAATATGTTTATTTGAATTTGAGTTGTCAAAATTTCCCTCTAGGGAACAACGTGCCTTTAAAATAAAAACTAATAAATTCAATTCTGCTACATTGAAGTTTTGACTAAAGGTTCACATAGCCCAACTTGCATACCAGAAAGAGGTCCTGTTTCTCTGTCAGACCTTTTCTGCTTTGGACTGAAGCATTTTTCAAGACCTGCTTTGAATACCTGTTCCTCGGCAGCTACTCCACACACCAAAAACAATGTCTAAATGCTAGATTCCTAACCTGCTAACGTTAAACCCGCATCACATTGATGCTACCTTTGCCTTTTTTTTTTTTTTGAGACGGAGTCTCGCACTGTCGCCCAGGCTGGAGTGCAGGGGCGCGACCTCGGCTCACTGCAAGCTCCGCCTCCCCGGTTCACCCCATTCTCCTGCCTCAGCCTCCCGACCTCTGCATTTTTAAAAAAGAATGAAAGAATAAAACGTGAATAAACCATGAGCCATGAGTTACATTTAGTTCAGAATGATAACTATAAATTTGTTCAACATTGATCTGATTCGACATCTGAGGTGAATTCCCATGTCCTTAGTTTTTTGTGTTTTCTCCATTTATCTCTGCTTTCAAGAAACTATTTAGGGTGGGAAGTAGACAGGAAAATAGATGTAATACAAAGCCCTAGAGGTTCATAGGACAAAACTGAGGTCAGTGTCTTAAAGAGTTCACTTACTGGACAAAGCACTGGAGATTAGGCTTTTTAGGCAGAGGAAATTGTATATGCAAAAGCAAAAAGATATGAAACAGTGTGACAGTGTAGAATGTGAAGAAGGATTGATGGGAAATGAAACTGAACAGGTAGGCAGGGACCAGATCATAAAGGGCCATGGTAAGTAATTTGGACTTTATCTTTAAAAAAAAAAGACAGAATCTCACTCCATCACCCAGGTTGGAGTGCAGTGGTGCGATTATGGTTCACTGCAGCCTCAAACTCCTGGGCTCAAGCTACCCTCCCGCCTCTGCTTCCCGAGTAGCTGGGTCTGCAGGCGTGCACCACCACACTTGGACAATTTTATTTTATTTTATTTTATTTTATTTTATTTTATTTTGTAGAGTCAAAGTCTTGCTATGTTGCCCAGGCTGGTCTTGAACTCCTGGGCTCAAGCAGTCCTCCCACCTCAGCCTCCCGGTGTTGGGATTACTGGCATGAGCCACCATGCTTGACTTGGGACTTTATCTTAAAATGATTGTTATTAGGTATTTAATTTGTCTGGCTATTGGAACAAATGTGTTACATCATTTTATAATTCTCTTAAAACATTGTGGGGTAGAAATAATTATCCCCATTTTATACATGAAAACTCTGAGGCTTAGAGAGGATAAGTAGTGTCTCATGGCCACACACTAAGCGGTAAAATCTAGAATTTGCATCCAGCTTTTTCCAACTCCAGTATCTGTGTTCTTAGTCGCCATGCTAAACTGCTCCTGCAGAGGATGAGGAGTGTTGGAAGGTGCTTAGCATGAACCAATTTGTGTTTCAAAAAAATAAGTGGCCAAGTGCGGTGGCTCACGCCTGTAATGCCAACACTTCGGGAGGCTAAGGTGAGCGGATCACTTGAGGTCAGGAGTCTCACCAACATGGTGAAACCCAGTGTCTACCAAAAAAATACAAAATTTAGCTGGGTGTGGTGGCATGCGCCTGTACTCCCGGCTGCTCAGGAGGCTGCGGCACGAGAATCTCTTGAAGCCAGGAGACAGAGGTTGCAGTGAGCTGAGATTGTGTCACTGCGCTCCAGCCTGAGCGAAGAGTGAGATCCTGTCTCAAAAAATAAAATAAAATGAAAAATAAAAAACTGGACAAGGTAGAGGATGGATTGGGGAAGAGGAGAACTGGAAGTATAGAAATTAACTACTTTTTGCGTTGGTCCATAGGAAAGACGTTGAGGGCCTTAACTGTGCCATTAATGTAGAGGTAGAGAGGAGGGGATGAATGTGAGAATTATATAGGAGGCTGAATCAAGAGGACTTAGTGATAGTTTCATTGGTGGGAATGAGGTAGGAGGAGAATAGTTTTTAAATTTGGAGGATTAGTGTTTCCATTAAGAAAAGGAGTGCAGTAGGAGAAATGGGTTAAAGGGGAAAAACAGTAAGTTCGGTTATTGACACATTACATATAGGGAGCTATGGGAAACTTGGATCATTGTGTCTGGTAGGCAGGTAGATAAATGGGCCTTGAACCCTGGAGAGAGTCGTAGACTGGAGAAGAGATTTGGGAATCACTAATAGCTGGTGGTCGAAGCGTTGGAGGGAATAAGAAGGTCAAGGATAACTGTGGTGGATACCAGCACTTGGGAAGAGAACGAGAGAATTACGTTAAGGTTTGACTACACTTGTGGGAGATAATGGGGTAGCAACAGCAGTTGCTGCAGAGAGTTCAGATAAGGTAACAACTGAAAAAAAGTCCTTCAATCTTGGCGTTTAGAAAGCCATTTGTGGCCTCAGTGAAAGCAATGTTGTTGGAGTGAGGAGGCAGAAATATGATTTCAACAGGTTAATACATGAATGGAAACCTGAGAAACAAGAAAGTGAGTGACTTTCTCCCCCCAACCCCCAAAGGAGCTTGCCTCTGAAGGGAGGAAGGGAGGGAAACAGTACCAGAAACTTAGAAAGGAAGGATTATGGCATTTTTCTAGTAGTAGAAACTGTAAAACGTGAGGATGGAAGCAAGTAAAGGTAAGCTTAAAATGTGGAGACTTCTGCTTCGAATAGGTCGATGTCATAAAAGGCAAAAAAAAAAAAAAAAAAAATGCTGGGGACTTGTTCTAGATTTAAGTAGATTAAAGAGAGGCACGGCAGCCAGATTCAATGTGTGGTCATTGGTTGGATCCTGGATTTGTAAATAGCTATATGGTCTTTCTAAAAAATTTGATAGTTAAAGAAATTTGACTATAGACTGAGTATTAGGTAATATTAAGAGAATTACTCATTTTAATGGGTATGGTAATAATGCCAATGGTTGTATAGAATAACGTCCTTATTCTTAGGAGATGCATGTTGAAATATTTAGAAATGATTTCATAATGTGTTGCAAGTAACTTTCAAGTAGTTCTGGTAAAAACAGAAAGAAAATATAGCCAAATGGAGATAACTGGTGAATCTAAGTGAAGGATGTCCAGATGTTCATTGTACTATTTTTCTACAAAAAGCTGTACATATTTAATGTGTACAACTTGATGAATTTGGACATAATAATACGCTTGTGAAACCATCACTACAATCTGTGCCATCAACCTATCCATCAACCTCCAAGTTTCCTCCTGCCTTCTTATTTATTATTACTGTTAGCAATAAGAACACTTAACGTAAGACCTGCCTTCTTAGCATATTTTTAAATATACAATACAGTATTGTTAACTCTAGGCACTGTGCTGTGTAGTAGGTCTCTAGGAGTTATTCATATTGTATAACTGAAGCTTTGTATTCTTTGCCCAGTACCTCCCCGTTTCCCCCTGCCTGCAGCCTCCTGTAACCACCATTCTGTTCTTTGCTTCTATGAGTTTAGCTATTTTAGATTAATTGTACAAGTGGTATCATGTAGTATTTATCCTTCTGTGTCTGGCTTATTTCACTTAGCATAATGTCCTCCAGGTCTATCCATGTTGTTACAAATATCTTGATTTCTTTCTTTTTTAAGGCTGAATAATATTCCATTGTATGTATACACTACATTTCTTTTTAAATTCTTTATTTTTTTGAGACAGAGTCTCACTCTGTTGCTCAGACTGGAGTGCCATGGTGTGATCTCTGCTCACTGCAACCTCCACCTCCCAGCTTCAAGCAATTCTTATGCCTCAGCCTCCCAAGAAGCTGGGATTACAGGCGTGCGTCACCATGCCTGGCTAATTTTTGTATTTTTAGTAGAGACAGGGTTTCGCTATGTTACGTTGGCCAGGCTGATCTCGAACTCCTGGCCCCAAGTGATCCACCAGCCTCAGCCTCCCGAAGTATTGGGATTACAAGTGTGAACCACTGTGCCCTGCCTGTACCTTGATTGTAAATTTTAAGCATTTATTGTAGTTTTAAGTTACTATTTTAAATCATATTAATCATTTTAATGTTTTATCAGTTATTTTTCCTTTTAATTGATGTTTGTTTCTTCGTAGTGGTTCTTAAAATCTAAGGAGCACTTTTTCTTTTTTTTTAATTGTACTTTAAGTTCTAGGGTACATGCGCACAACATGCAGGTTTGTTACGTATGTATACATGTGCCATGTTGGTGTGCTGCATCTATTAACTAGTCATTTACATTAGGTATATCTCCTAATGCTATCCCTCCCCCCTTCCCCCCACCACACTACAGGCCCCAGTGTGTGATGTTCCCCACCCTGTGTCCAAGTGTTCTCATTGTTCAGTTCCCACCTATGAGTGAGAACATGCGGTGTTTGGTTTTCTGTCCTTGCGATAGTTTGCTCAGAATGATGGTTTCCAGCTTCATCCATGCCCCTGCAAAGGACATGAACTCATCCTTTTTTATGGCTGCATAGTATTCCATGGTGTGTATGTGCCACATTTTCTTAATCCAGTCTATCATCGATGGACATTTGGGTTGGTTCCAAGTCTTTGCTGTTGTGAATAGTGCTGCAATAAATATACATGTGCATGTGTCTTTATAGCAGCATTATTTATAATCCTTTGGGTATATACCCAGTAATGGAATGGCTGGGTCAAATGGTATTTCTAGTTCTAGATCCTTGAGGAATCGGCACATTGTCTTCCACAATGGTTGAAGGAGCACTTTTTCTTTACTAGAACATATCTTTAATTAATGGGAATCACTGGATAAAATAGAATGGAATATATTCATTACACTAAAGAATGGATACCATACTACATGGGTAGTGTAATATTAAAGAGCCAAGTAGGGAAAAAAGAAAATTTAATTTACTGTG
>NW_016804694.1:1632682-1634526 GCF_001698545.2 Rhinopithecus bieti
TGGTTGAAGGAGCACTTTTCTTTACTAGAACATATCTTTAATTAATGGGAATCACTGGATAAAATAGAATGGAATATATTCATTACACTAAAGAATGGATACCATACTACATGGGTAGTGTAATATTAAAGAGCCAAGTAGGGAAAAAAGAAAATTTAATTTACTGTGAATATAGCTCCTAGTGTTGAAGATTGGACATATCTTGATGGACTTTTGAAACTTTTGAACCGTACTGTTTCCCCTTTTGTGCTTTAACTAGATGAATCAGTTTTCTATCTTAGAGTTGCCTTGCTGGCATAGCTCTTCAGAAAACAGAGACTCCAGGGTAATGACATATGAGTGTTCAGAACTTCCTTATCTCTATAGAGGAATTAGTTGTCTGTTACACAGGACAAAAGAGAAGTTTACATTTCTCTTAACTTGCTTTCTGCTTTAAACAAACATTTGTATTGGTAAGTTCTAGCCGAGTTTTTCTGTCATGTATGCCTCTACCCTGTTTCTTCATAGACAGAGACCCAGAAGGAATTGTGGAGAACATCTCATCAGAGCTCTCACTTGTCTTCTCCTATTTCTGAAGTACTCCAGAAGTGAAACAACTCTCTGGCTTACCTCCCACAGGCCTCTCTTGAAAGCAAGGTTTCTCAACCTCGTTTTGAGGAGGGGTGGGAGGAGGCTCTCCTGTGCATTGCAGAATGTTTAGTCTTTGCCCACCGGATGCTAATAGTACTCCTCCAGTTTGTTGATTTTAATTTTTTTTTTTTTTTTTGAACCTGGAGCCTTCCTCTGTTGCCCAGGCTGGAGTGCAGTTGCTATTCACAGGCGTGATCATAACTCACTGCAGCCTCTAACTGCTGGCCTCAGGTGATCCTCCTGCCTCAGCCCCCCGAGTAGCTGGGACTATAGGTATGTGCTGCTATGCCCAACTCCTGTCCAGTTTTGATAATCAAAAATGTCTTCAGACATTGCCAAATGTCCCCTTTGGAGCAGAATTACCCTGAGAACTATTATTCTAAAGTAGTGTCCTCTAGTGATCCTGCCTGTGCCCTTGCAGGTCTATGCCACTGTTAGAATCAGGCTAACTCTTCAGAATTTCACCCTGTGGCAAAGTTCACTTCAGCCAGAGTTGGAACTACTTTCTGTAGGTAAATGGATTGCCATCAAGCCTCAGCTGATTTCACTCAATCCTCTCACGCTTGATGCATAGCAATGACCTTGTGTTTGATTTTTTTTTTTGGGGGGGGGGACGGAGTCTCTCTGTGTCACCCAGGCTGGAGTGCAGTGGTGCGATCTCGGCTCACTGCAAGTTCCATCTCCCGGGTTCACTCCATTCTCCTGCCTCAGCCTCCTGAGTAGCTGGGATTACAGGCGCCCGCCACCATGCCCGGCTAATTTTTTGTATTTTTAGTAAAGATGGAGTTTCAGCGTGTTAGCCCGGATGGTCTTGATCTCCTGACCTCATGATCTGCCCGCCTCAGCCTCCCAAAGTGCTGGGATTACAGGTGTGAGCCACCATGCCCGGCTTTGATTTTTTTTTTTTTTTTTTAAGGGATGAGATTTTTTGTTGTTGTTTAATTACCATCGTATCCAACCAAATCCCAGTAGTGTCCCCCTAGCAAGACAGTAAAAAGTGTCTCCAGGCATCCCTGGGGACAGAATCTTTTCCAGTTTAGGACTACTGATATAACCAAAGCCAGAAAGAGGGCTTATCATCAAAATCCACAGGTGTTCTTAGAAACGTTGTCAAGTTGCCGTTAACTACCTTTCTGATAACTTGAGAAATGTGTCACAATCTCTGGAAAGAAGGATGCACGGCTTGCAAAAATATACTCAGTGTTGTAATATCA
>NW_016804694.1:1634774-1645322 GCF_001698545.2 Rhinopithecus bieti
TTTTTTTTTTTTTTTTTTTTTTGTGATACAAACTGGGAGTTTAATAAGATTTTTAGGCCAGCCGCGGTGGCTTACACCTGTGATCTCAGCACTTTGGGAGGCCGAGGCGGGTGGATCACGAGGTCAGGAGATCGAGACCATCCTGGCTAACGCGGTGAAATCCCATCTCTACTAAAAATACAAAAACTAGCCAAGCGTGGTGGCAGGCGCCTGTAGTCCCAGCTACTCGGGAGGCTGAGGCAGGAGAATGGCGTGAACCCGGGAGGCAGAGCTTGCAGTGAGCTGAGATCCGGCCACTGAACTCCAGCCTGGGCGACAGAGGGAGACTCCGTCTCAAAAAAAAAAAGAAAAAAAAAAAAAAAAATTTTTTTATAAAAAAAAAAAAAAAAAAAAAAAAAGATTTTTATGTACATATGGAAAGGGCTTACAGGCCAGGCGCAGTAGCTCATGCCTGTAATCCCAGCACTTTGGGAGGCCAAGGTGAGTGGATCACTTTAGGCCAGGAGTTTGAGAGCAGCCTAGCCAATATGGTGAAACCCTGTCTATACTAAAAATAGAAAAATTAGCTGGGTATGGTGGCATGTGCCATTTTGTATTGTCTTGCTAGAGGGATACTGTTGGCATTTGGTTGGATATGATAGTAATTAAACAACAGAAAAGATCATCCCTTTAATCCCAGCCTGTAATTCCAGCTGCTCAGGAGGTTGGGGCATGAGAATCACTTGAACCCAGGAGGCGGAGCTTGCAGTGAGCCGAGATTGCACCACTGCACTCCAACCTGGGCAACACGTGAGACTCTGTCTCAAAAAAAAAAAAAAAAAAAAAAGAGAGACATGAGGAGGCTTACAAAGGTTGCAAAACAGCCATAAAAAATGATGATGATTAATCCTGTTTTCCTCACCTGTACTTCAGTCCGCTACAGGATTCTCCTACCAGCACACCAGTGTGATGTTCTCTTTTGCCTCAGGGATACCTGCATGTGACCCCACCTCCCAACATGCACGCTAGTTTTTCACTGGAATTTTTTTTCTAGAAGTCCTTTCTAGATCCTTTCCATTCTGGTCCTCTACTGAGTTTTAATGGGTTTTGACTGGGTATTGTTAGATAATGAATTGTAATGTATTTAAATGAATATTATTCCTGCTTGCTTTCATAGAATGTCTTTATTAATTTAAACAGGAAAATGGCATCTCAGAATCACTAATCACAGATCCAAGATGTGAAAAATATTATAATTATAAGTTATCACTTTGCTCTATTTGCAGGAATCATTGTAGTCAATTATTTTCCAGTTCTCAGCCGCTCGGTTGTGATCAAGAGACACATGGTTTCCGAACCGCCAGCTCAGAATAGGAAAATACTTGGTAAGGGAGGCAGCATGCACCAACCCTGAATTCAGGACACCTGGGTTCACATCCTGGCAAGTTACGAAACCTTTCCGAGCCTTGAACATGTATGAAATGGAATCGATCACAGCTACCTTATGGGATCACAGTGGTTTCACTGAGATAATGTTTCTAGAGTGTTTAGCAAGGCACCTGGCATATAGGGTGGGAACAGGAATAGGAATGCAATTGAACATGAGTCTTTAGTTTCTAATGAATTGAATTTTTCTCCTTCCTGAAGTGTTCATAGATTCTTAGAATTTTAGAGTGAACTCTAAAATTTGTGATCCAATCCTCTTTTTTTTTGGATGCAGAAATAGACCAAGTAATTTAACTGAAATCATCTCACTAGCAATTGGCAAAGCTTGTCTCCAAGTTCAGTGCTGTTTCATTTTTCCAGCTGTAATATTTGAATACAACTCTATGGAGAGCCAGAAAGTCATTGGCATGGCAAATCATGCCTTGCTTCTTCCCTGTGGTGCCACAGTCATGCATTGCTGTACATCTCTGACTCATTTTGTGCCCAATGGTGTTCCTTAGAAGTGACTGTGAGAATTTTGTGATTACAAAATTGATACAGGAAAAGTTTGAGAAATGTGAAAATCACAAAGAAAATAAAAATCAGCTGTGATCTCATTTTCCAGCGATCGTCTACTCCTGACTTATTTTAATTGGAAATGCTGCATCTTAATATCTGGGGTTTTTTGGTGTTATTGTTAGTATGGCTCTTAATGCTTTCTAATCCATCCTCCTGGCTGCTAATCAAAAATGGCTTAGTGAAAAGAATGTGAGGTCCAGATGAGGCTCAGGTGACAACTGACTGGGTGGTCTCAGATAAGTCACTTCCCATCTGGAAATCTACTTTATATCTCTATAGATTTGCCTATTCCTTGCAGGTTTGTTAAAAAGGTATTAAGAAGAAAAAGACGTCTCTGTTCCTGACTTCTCATCTAAATGGAGCTATATAATCTGTAGTTTTTTGTGACTGTCTTCTTTCACCTAGCATAGTGTTTTCAAGGTTCATCCATATTGTATCATATATCAGTACTGCATTCATTTTTATCGTCCAGTGATTTTGCATTATATGGATCTACCATATTGTGATTATCCTTTCATCACTTCATGGACATTTGGATTGCTTCCATTTGGGGGCTGTTATGAATAGTGTTATTCACATTTGTGCATAAGTTTTTGTGTGGACATATGTTTTCAGTTCTCTTAGGTACATACCTAGGGGTGGAATTGCTGGGTCATATGGTAGCTGTGCCTAACTTTTTGTGGAACTGCCAGACTGTTTTCTGTAGTGGCTGTACCATTTTATGTTCCTACCGGCAGTCTACAAGAGTTTCAATTCCTCCATGTCCTTACCAACACTTTTTGTCTGACTTCTTGATTGTAGCTATCCCAGTGGATGTGAAATGGTATCTCATTGTGATTTTAATCTGCATTTCTCTGATGGTTAATAATGTTGAGTATCTTTTTGTGTGTTTATTGGTCATTTGTATATCTTTTTTTGAGATGGAGTCTCACTCTGTTACCCAGGCTGGAATGCAGTGGTATAATCTCGGTTTATTGCAACCTCTGCCTCCCAGATTCAAGTGATTCTTCTGCCTCAGCCTCCAAAGTAGCTGGGATTACAGGTGCCCGCCACCACACCCAGCTAATTTTTGTGTTTTTAGTAGAGATAGGGTTTCACCATGTTGACCAGGCTGGTCTTGAACTCCTGACCTCAAGTGATCCTGCCACCTTGGCCTCCCAAAGTGCTGGGATTACACACGTGAGCCACTGTGCCCAGCCCATTTCTATATCTTTTCTGGAGAAATGGCTATTCAAATCCTTTGTCTATTTTTGTATTTGGTTGTCTTTTTATTACTGATTTGTAATAATTCTTGATGTATTCTATATAGACCACCCCTTATCAGATACATAATTTGCAAAATTTTCTCCCATTCTGTGGGTTGTCATTTTACTTTCTTGATGGTATTGAGACACAGAATTTTAAAGTTTTCCCCTCCCCTTGTCTTCTACAAAAGTTTTAATTTTGATGAAGTCCAATTTATTTTTTCTTTTGTTGCTTGTTTTTTGGGTGTCATATCTAAGAAACCATTGCTGAATCCCAGAATCATGAAGCCTCCCTCCCTGTGCTTTCTTTGAAGTTTTATCGTTTTAGCTTATAACTTTAGGTATTTGATCCATTTTGAGTTAATTTTTATGTATAGTATAAAGAAAGGGCCGGGCATGGTGGCTCACACCTGTAATCCCGGCACTTTGGGAAGCTGAGGTGGGTGGATTGCTTGAGGTCAGGACTTTGAGACCAGCCTGGCCAACATGGTGAAATACAAAAAAATTTGCCAGGCGTGGTGGTGGGTACCTGTAATCCCAGCTACTTGGGAGGCTGAGGCAGGAGAATCGCTTGAACCCAGGAGGCAGAAGTGGCAGTGAGCAAAGATCGCGTCACTGCACTCCAGCCTGGGCGACCAGAGCAAGACTCTGTCTCAAAAAAAAAAAAAGAAAGGTCCAACTTCATTTTTTCATGTGTGGATATCCAGTGGTCCTAGCATCATGTATTGAAAATAATACATTAAAAAATATATAGCTGTCCCTTGGTATATGTGGGGTATTTGTTCCAGGATCTCCACATACACCCAAATTCTTGCATATTCAAGTTCCACAATCAATTCTGCAGAACCTGTTTATACAAAAAGTCATCCGTCTGTATATGTATATGCAGTTTTTGCATCCTGAAAATACCGTATTTTCAATCCTGGGTTGGTAGAAAAAAAACAGCTTTTAAGTGTACCCACATAGTTCAAACCCATGTTGTTGAAGTCTCAACTGTAGTTTGTACTGTCTTTTTATCTGAATGTGGGGGGTATAGTGTGGTGGGCTCTTCTCTCGTTCCCCCAGTTCCTCAAAGTCTAGATTGCATGCCCTTTAATCCACCATTAGAAGTCTTCTGATTCTGATTTAATTGGTCTGAGTTGATGCCCAGGTATGAGCATTTATGAAATGCTTTCTAGGTGATTCTCATGTGCAAGCCAGGTTAAGACCTAATGAACTAAACACTTAATAGTCATAAAGAGGACCAGACAGGAGTGATTGGGAGGCACATTGCTGGAAGAGGAGATGTGCTGGTGTGTGCTAGGTTGTGTTGTAACAACGTGACTATGTCCTCCACCCTACAGGTGGCAGTATCTCCTTACTGAGAGAATACACATGTACTATGCCGGTACTTTTTGAGGCTACAAGTACTGTAGGAATGAAGTATGTGATATAAAAGGACCCTCTGTATTAAAAATAAATAAATACATAAAGCCCAGTAGAAGAGAGCACAAACCCAAAGAAGCACTCTTTTCCTCCTGTAAATGAAGAAAATATTATTGTTCTGTAACATAAACACTTTTTAAAATAGCTATTTAATTATTTTGTCTTATTTTATTTCTCTAGAGATGGGATCTCGTTCTGTCTCCCAGGCTGGAGTGCAGTGGTATGATCATAGCTCACTGTAGCCTCAAACTCCTAGGCTCAAGCAGTCCTCCCACCCCAGCCTCCCAAGTAGCTGGGACTACAGGTGTGTGCCACCAGGCCAAGCTGATTTTTAAAATTTGTTTTTCTTTTCTTTTCTTTCTTTTTTTTTTTTTTTTTTTGAGATGGAGTTTCACTCTTGTTACCCACACTGGAGTGCAATGGCGTGATCTCGGCTCACCACAACCTCCCGTTCCGAGTTCAAGAGATTCTCCTGCCTCAGCCTCCCGAGTAGCTGGGATTACAGGCACCCGCTACCACACCCAGCTAATTTAGTATTTTTAGTAGAGACAGGGTTTCTCCATGTTGGTCAGGCTGGTCTTAAACTCCTGACCTCAGGTGATCCGCCTGCCTCGGCCTCCCAGAGTGTTGGGATTACAGGCATGAGACACCGCGCCTGGCCTCTTTTCTTTTTTTGTAGAGGCGAGGTCTCATTATATTGCCCAGGCTGGTCTTAAACTTCAGGTCTCAAGTGATCCTCCTGCCCTGGCCTCCCAAAGTGCTGGGATTACAGACATGAGCTATTGCACCCAGCCTTGGAACTATTTAATTTCATTTTACAAATGATACAGAGAGAACTCTACTTTGCCCCATTACTTTTACCTTTTGTTCTCTGGACATGATGAAACAATCTGGCTGTAAAATAACTATAAGAACACAAATTGAATTTTAAATTAGTTAAAATCTTAAGTCTTTTAAGTATATAAAATACAAATAAAATATGCCCTTTATTTTCTAAAATTGTATTTGTAGAAAAGCATGAGGACTCTGTTTGCTCTAGAAGAAATTTTTTTAAAAAAGTAGAAAGAAAAGTGTTGAGGACTGCAAGCCGCATGCCATGGTTTTGTGTTGTCTGAAATCTTTGCTCTGCAAAGAACAAAGCTTATCAGCCTGTTGCTCAAAGTCAGTCACCTTCAGTAATCTTCAGTGATCAGTTCTTCCTCTTGTGTTGCTAAAAGTCTATCTGGTATAATTGGAAAGAAATAATTGATCAACAACACTATGCATAATCCATTTTTTTTTTATTTTAGGAAATCACCAGTAGCAGATCTCCCATCATTGGTGTCAGAAATCTTTTTTTGGATGTCGTTAGTGCTTCAGAGTCCCATTAGGACATATTGTGCTCTAGACCAGTGCTCCTCAGTGTTTGGGAACTAGTGCAGGTCTGTAAACTGTTCCTGGCCCACAGTTAACTAGTATTTTAAAACTTGTTTGGCAATTTGACATTGTCTCTACGTATTCATTGTGTTTGATAAAAGTATTGGTCTGTAGAGGATTGCGGAAAACACAAAACAGGTCCTTCTCTACAGATGGTCAAGTAACTGAAGAGGAAGTACCTAAATAAACCACCTTTCTTTTACATTTATTTTCTCTCCGTCTCTCTCAGGGATTTTATATTGGAAGACATGGATCTTGCTGCCAACGAACTCAGCATTTATGACAAACTTTCAGAGACTGTTGATTTGGTGAGACAGACAGGCCATCAGTGTGGCATGTCAGAGAAGGCAATTGAAAATTTATCAGACAACTGCTGGAAAAGAATGAACCTCAGAGGCCCCCCCCACAGTATCCTCTCCTTATAGTTGTGTATAAGGTAAAATATTTCCTGAGTTGGTAATTGCTTCAACAGAGCACAAACTCTTCAACATTCTTCACAAATGCTATTGTTGACTGATCCCACCACTGAGCCTTGGTTTTCTGTGAATGAATTGGCCTTTGCTCTTGTTACCATGTGTTACTAGGAAATTTGACTGTGTTGTTAAAGGTCCTAGATGAAAGCTGCATATTTATAGTTAAATTATATTTGCATTTTATTATTATTTATTTTATTATTATTTGTTTGTTTGTTGTGTGTGTGTGTGTTTTTTTTGAGATGAAGTCTCACTCTTGTTGCCTAGGCTGGAGTGCAATGGCGCGATCTCGGCTCACCGCAACCTCTACCTCCTGGGTTCAAGTGATTCTCCTGCCTCAGCCTCCCCAGTAGCTGGGATTACAGGCATGCACCACCACACTGGGCTAATTTTGTATTTTAATAGAGACAGAGTTTCTCCATGGTGGTCAGTCTAGTCTTGAACTCCTGACCTCAGGTGATCCACCTGCCTCAGCCTCCCAATGGTGGTCAGTCTAGTCTTGAACTCCTGACCTCAGGTGATCCACCTGCCTCAGCCTCCCAAAGTGCTTGGATTACAGGCATGAACCACCACGCCTGTCCTCGTTGTGTTTTTTTTTTTTTCTTTTTTGAGACCGAATTTTGCTCTGTTACCCAGGCTGAAGTGCAGTGGCATGATCTCAGCTCACTGCAACCTCCGCCTCCCAGGTTCAAAATTTAGTAGAGACAGGGTTTCTGCATGTTGGTCAGGCTGGTCCTGAACTCCCGACCTCAAGTGATCTGCCTGCTTCAGCTTCCCAAAGTACTAGGATTACGGGCCTGAGCCATCGCGCCTGGCCAAATTTTATTTTCTAGTCAAGGTCACACTCTGTTGCCCAGGCTGGAGTGCCATGGTGCCATCATGGCTCACTGCAGCCTCAAACTCCCAGACTCAGGTGATCCTCCCATCTCAGCCTCCCAAGTACCTGGGATCACAGGCATGCGCCACCACACCTGGCTAATTTTCTAGTGTTTGTAGAGGTGGGGTTTTCCATGTTTCCCAGACGGGTCTCAAACTCCTGGACTCAAGTGATCTGCCCGCCTCAGTCTCCCAAAAGTGCTAGGGTAACAGGCGTGAGCCACTGCACCCAGCCTTTATGTATGTATTTATTAGTTTTTTGAGACAGAGTTTCACTCTTGTTGCCCAGGCTAGAGTACAATGGCATGATCTTGGCTCGCTGCAACCTCTGCCTCCCAGGTTCAAGCAACTGCCCCGCCTCAGCCTCCCGAGTAGCGGGGATTACGGGCATGCGCAACCATGCCTGGCTGATTTTGTATTTTAGTAGAGATGGGAGTTTCACTATGTTGGTCAGGCTGGTCTTGAACTCCTGACCTCAGGTGATCCACCCACCTTAGCCTCCCAAAATGTTGGAATTACAGGCATGAGCCACTGTGCCCGGCCTAATATTTGTATTTTAGTAGAGGTGGGGTCTCAAAATCCTGACCTCAGGTGGTCCACCCACCTTGGCCTCCCAAAGTACTAGGATTACAGGTGTGAGCCACTGCGCCCAGCCCCTTTGTGTTTTTGTGGTTGTTGTTGTTTTTGTCGAGATGGAGTCTTGCTCTGTCGCCCTGGCTGGAGTGCAGTGGTGCGATCTTGGCTCACTGCAAGCTTCGCCTCCCAGGTTCAAGTGATTCTCCTGTCTCAGCCTCCCAAGTAGGTGGGACTACATCCACCACCACGCCTGGCTAATCTTTTGTATTTTTAGTAGAGACAGGGTTTCACCGTGTTAGCCAGGATGGTCTTGATCTCCTGACCTCGTGATCCACCTGCCTCGGCCTCCCAAAGTGCTGGGATTACTGGCATGAGCCACTGCACCCAGCCCCCTCTGTGTATTTTTAAATGGTGGATTTAAAATACACTGATTATATGGTAGCAGCTTGGTGAGCCTTGCAGTCCCCATAGTTCTCAAATTCTAAATTCTTCCAGAAGTAAACATAAGTGATTTGTTTATGAAAATGGGTTGGTTCTCAAGGCACATTGGAAATAGCAGAAGAGGCCTATTTTGTTTTGTTTTGTTTTTCTTGGTATTAAGGTATTTGTTTGCTGGGATGATTATTAATGCCTTTTCTATATTTCCTTGTAGGTTCTCGCAACCTTGGGATTAATCTTGCTCACTGCCTACTTTGTGATTCAACCTTTCAGCCCATTAGCACCTGAGCCAGTGCTTTCTGGAGCTCACACCTGGCGCTCACTCATCCATCACATTAGGCTAATGTCCTTGCCCATTACCAAGAAGTACATGTCAGAAAACAAGGGAGTTCCTCTGCATGGGGGTGATGAAGACAGACCCTTTCCAGGTAAAATGCAACATTTACTACTTAATTAGATATAGTTTTCTTGACAGTATATGATAGGAAAGGAAGTAACATTTATTGATACCTAATGAGAGGCACCCTTCCTATATTGTCTCCTTTAATTCAGTCCCCACTAAAACTCTGTGAGATGGGGTTTATTATCCCCATTTTACAGATTAAGAAACCAAGACTCAGAGAGATTAAGAAACTTGCTAGAGGAACATCTGGTAGAGCCAAATTCACACCCCCAAATTCCAGAACACACATGATGGGGACGAATGTGCTGCCCATAAAAAGGATTTGATTGTATCTCATCCTTTTCTCTCCTGTAATTCCTGTCCATAATGCATATTTAGTACATAGGTATTGGTTTATTGAAAGCAACTGAGTTCAGCTTGCTTCTAAAGGTCCTCTAACAGTCCTTGGCCTATTGCGCTAGGTTTTTGCCTAAGTATATCCCACTCTTTCAGTTTAGTCCTTCTGTCTGTCACAGCTCATTTAATTTAATGCTCACAAAGTATATCAATTTTGCCAGTAAATCGAATTTTAAAAACACATAAATTTAGTAACAGTGCATCAGTGGCATAAGAATTCATAGTTTGACAGACTATTTGAGGGGTTTCCTTTTGAGAATACTGTAACATGTAATACGAGTTGAAATTTACTTTTTCGGGCTGGATGCGGTGGTTTACAACTATAATCCTAGCAATTTGGGAAGCTGAGGCAAAAGGATTGATTGAGTCCAGGAGTTTAAGACCAACCTGGGCAACATAGCGAGACCCTGCCTCCAATTGTGTGTCTGTGTCTGTGTCTGTGTGTGTGTGTGTGTGTGTGTGTAAAGAAATTTACCAATTGTGTGTCTGTGTCTGTGTGTGTGTGTGTGTGTGTGTGTGTGTAAAGAAATTTACTTTTGAGAAAGGGGATATTATTTTGAGTTTTTTTTTTTTTGACCAAGTCTCGCTCTGTCACCCAGGCTGGAGTGTAGTGGTGTGATCTCAGCTCACTGCAAGCTCCGCCTCCCAGGTTCACACCATTCTCCTACCTCAGCCTCCCAAATAGCTGGCACTACAGGCGCCCACCACCACGCCCGGCTAATTTTTTTGTATTTTTAATAGAGACAGGGTTTCACCATGTTAGCCAGGATGGTCTCGATCTCCTGACCTCGTGATCTGCCCGTCTTGGCCTACCAAAGTGCTGGGATTACAGGCATAAGCCACCGCGCCCGGCCTATTTTGGGATTTTTTTGGTGATGTTTATCTTATTTGGCAATGTAGAATAATATGTATATTAATATCACAAATGGATTATAGAATTTATTGTGTAACCATGTTCTGAAACTTTTAGAATGTGTCATAACTTTTAGGAAAAATGCTTTCAGAAAAAATGTATTTAAGCTTTATAATCATAATGTCATTCTTTAAGACCTAATCAGTCATAAAAATCATCCCTTGGATTGGGTCTTCATTGAAAGCTATTTTTGTACACTTGAGGAAGTCATGGAAAGGTTTCCAAAATTATATCAAACTCAGAGGAAGGGAACATTGTAAGACAAGAACTCCACCTCATGAGTTTTGTTTTTTTAAAAATCAACAGCTCAGATATTTCATTTGAAAATTCCAGATATAACTTCCTTGAATTTATTGGGAAGGTTGTTTTTGAAATGTCATCAACAGAGCTGAAAAAAAAAAAATG
>NW_016804694.1:1645396-1686345 GCF_001698545.2 Rhinopithecus bieti
TTTGTTTTTTTAAAATCAACAGCTCAGATATTTCATTTGAAAATTCCAGATATAACTTCCTTGAATTTATTGGGAAGGTTGTTTTGAAATGTCATCAACAGAGCTGAAAAAAAAAAATGCAGTCTCAAACTCCTATCAGAACAGTTCAGAGCATTTGGAGGAAACAGCGAGAGAAACTTGTCAGTTGGGCCAGTCTGTGCCTCTTCCTCAGACACACCAGTCTCGTTTCTGACTGTCTTCCCCCGACAACCTCCCTAACGGCAACTCCTGATGAGTTTTCCCGATCTGGTTGATGGCATTATCTTCTTCCCTGGTCCTGTAAAGTAAATCTCCATACACTGTTGAATTGAGAAATGGGGCATCGTCAATGAACACTGCTTGCTCCTTCTCTAAATCATAGTTTAAACATTCCAGAAACATTAGTGTCTTGTCAACAAGCTGGATTATTTGGACCACTTCAAATCAATATTTTGCCTTGCAGATGGAAATAAAACAAGTCCTTGGAGCTCAGTTGTAGAGAGAGCGAGTGAGCATTGGAAGGGTGTGGCTTTAGCTCTTTAATGTTGTTGATTCTATTAAAGTGCTGTTTTTACTTGTAAATGTGGACGTGGAAGCACCATATTTTCCTATGTATGATAATTCTGGGAAGTTGTAGACATGTGAAACTAACAGCATTTTGCATAGCATTTGGAAGAAAAGTTAAAATGCATAATTATATGAAGGGTCAACAGAAACACATGAGGGAGAATTAAGTGCAACTTAATCTGGGCCTGTAAGAGGGCAGGAAAAGTAAAAATAGATGATTTTTAATGTCCTGGTGTCAGAAAACAACTACCTTCAAGTTAGGATTACTTAGCTGTACATTTAAAGTAAATGCAAGGGGAGAATGGTGTGGCAGATTCCCCAAAGGAAACCCCATATGGTTTCCTGAAGTGCTGGCCTGTCTCACCCTCCCAGGGTCATCTGGTGCTCCTTGCAGTGGCACCTCAGGATTGATGGAGGGCAGCTGCAGCCTTGGTGATATATAAGAGGCACCACCACCAGTGACTAGAAGTTTCCCCCGACCCCACCCAGGGAACAAAAGGTGACGGAAGTGGGGTTCTTTTCTAGATTTCAGCCTTAGATAGGAAATCCTGCCCCTAAATGCTCTCAATAAGAAGAATGAAGTGACTTTGTAGTGAGTCATAGAAACATCCCACTCTGCAGCAAAAAGTAAGTAAATAAACTGATACTTGTTTATTACTTATCAGATGCCAGACCCTGTTCAGGGGACTTTCCATGTATCAGCTTATTTAATCTTGACAACATCCCTATAGGGTAGCTTCAGGTTTTATGCCCATTTTACAGATGAGGACACTGAGGCACAGTACGGTTAGGTCACTTGCTCAAGGTCCCAAGTCTAGTCATGGAGCCATGATTTGAACCCAGGCAGCCAGTCTTCAGAGTCTGAGCCCTTCACCTCTGATGTGAGTAGTCTGTAGCCATGCAGTAGACCTGAAGAGTCTAGCTTTAAGTCTGATGTTGGAGTTCTACACTCTCTCTCGCTCTCAGATCATCAGTTACTTTCTCTTAACTCCCTAGTCCCTGAAGAGACAATGTTCTTTCTGGCTGTTCCAAAGATAAGTGGTCTTTCAAGCTACGGACCCTTTAGAATTTTCCTGACCTGGTCTTGTCTTAGACATTCAGTCCAGCTCATCCTCCTAGTCTGCACCCTTATGGATAATATTTGACTGACTTAATCCTTCCTCTTACCCAGAGTTTTCTCTTTACATTCACATTCTTAGTTTTTTTCTCCCCTCCTGGACTCATATCTTTATAGTCCCTTTACTCCTGCCAACCATCCCCTTGGTTTTTACCATTTCCAAGGAATCATTGAGTCTTAAAGCTGAAAAAGAATTTTAGATTTAATCTGGTACATACCCCATTTTATAAAAGAGGTAACTGAGGCCAGGAGAGGTAAAAGAGCTTGCTTACCCAGCTAAAAGTGACAAAATCACACTTGAACCCTAGTTTCTTAACCCCCTCTAGCATTCTGTCCAAGATACCACACTTACTGCCTGCCATCTCTGCCCTCAGTCAAGCCAAGCACCAGCATGTTTGGCCAATTATTTTGTTTACTTTGGTCATTTTCTGGCCAATTTAAAATAACACATTCATTTTACTGAGGAAGCCTGGGACAGTTCTCACATACAGGGAAAAGGCACACATTTGGAACCTGATGCATCCATTGACCTTCAAAGGAAGGAGAAGTAGATCCAGCAACATCAAGAAGTTTTGGAGATAACAGATCATTTATTGGCCTCAAACTAAGAACCTAGTGAGACTTAGAGAGTCCAGGTCTGTGCTCAAAGATGAACTGCTTAGACCTCAAGGAAAACCTTACTCTTTTGTTTGCAAAATAAGCTTACCTTCTGTGATAGTAATAGCTCTGTCAAGCACTTACTGTATACCAGGTACTGTGCCGTGTACTTTATATGTATTTCTCAGTCTTCATAGCAGTCACGTAAGGTAGATACTGTTTTTATGTTCATTTCAAAGATGAGGAAACTAATGTGCAACGGGATTGACTGACTTATCCAAAGTCTCACATTTGTTTATTTATTTTTAATTTTTTCCTTTGCTGTGTTTTTGATAATAAATTTTCACATTTAGAAACAAATTTTTGTACAAGTGAGAACTCATGAAAGTAGACTCTGTCTGTGGTTTGGAGTGGTTCAAATGCATTGCTTTCTGGAGGCAAGGCTGTTGGTGAAATGATTTCTTGGGCTCTTTCCCTCTCTGCAGTGTGTGAAAATGGCTCTGGGCATGGTGCCACACATACAGGGACCTGGCAAAGCCTCCTTCACTGTTAAGGCTTCACCCCTGCCTCATGCCCAGGGTGCTAGAAGAGGTGCTATGCAAAAACAAGCTTCCGGAGAACAGCCTGATTAAATATTGAGCACACACTAGTTAACGTCATGGGAACTTTGTCATGGGCTTTGCAGGTTTTTCTCGGGTGCATTTATAATGTAAGAAATCATGAGGTTATATTTATTTAATCTTTATTTTGAGGTTTCTGTGAATCCAGATTGCTCATTTGATTTTTCTCCCCATGGACTTAATTCTATTGTTAAAACTTCTGAAAAATCAGTCTTCCTACCTGCCTTCCTGCCTTCCTCCCTCCTTCTCTTCCTCCTTCCATCCCTTCCTCCCTCTCCCCAACTTCATTCACTCATTCAATAAATGTTTATTGAGACTTTGCTATATATGCCAGGCACTGTTCTCAACAAAGCGGTGAACAAAACAGACAGAAAATCTGTATCTTATAAAAATCTGTATCTGAAAATCTGTATCTTGTATTCTGTCACCTTATTAAATTCTCTTTTTAGTACTAACAGTTTTTTACTTGTGTTCTTAGACCCTCAAGGAACACCACCTCCACGTTTTCTTTCAGTTTGCTATTCCTACTTTCTTTTTCTTTCTTGATTTCCCTTTACTGGGTTTTCTTCTACCTGCTTTTTAAAGGCATCTCTACCTGGAAATCCCAAGAATATCTAAAGCTCAGAATAAAATTAAAATTAAATAAATTAGGCTGGACCGGGCGCAGTGGCTCACGCCTGTAATCCCAGCACTTTGGGAGGCTGAGGTTGGTGGATCATCTGAGGTCAGGAGTTTGAGACCAGCCTGGCCAACATGGTGAAACCCCATCTCTACTAAAAATATAAAAATGAGCCGGGCTTGGTGGCAGGCACCTGTAATCCCAGCTACTAGCTACTTGGGAGGCTGAGGCAGAAGAATCGCTTGACCCCGGGAGGCGGAGGTTGCAGTGAGTCGAGATCATGCCACTGCACTCCAGCCTGGGCGACAGAGTGAGACTCCATCTCAAAAAAAAAAAAAAATAAGTTGTAGTTAAAATAATTCTCCTAACTCTTAGGTTAAGAGCTGCTCGTTGCCGGGCGCGGTGGCTCAAGCCTGTAATCCCAGCACTTTGGGAGGCCGAGACGGGCGGATCACAAGGTCAGGAGATCGAGACCATCCTGGCTAACCCGGTGAAACCCCGTCTCTACTAAAAAATACAAAAAACTAGCCGGGCGAGGTGGCGGGCGCCTATAGTCCCAGCTGAGGCAGGAGAACGGCGGGAACCCGAAAGGTGGAGCTTGCAGTGAGCTGAGATCTGGCCACTGCACTCCAGTTTGGGCGACAGAGCGAGACTCCGTCTCAAAAAGAAAAAAAAAAAAAGAAGAAAAAAAAAAAAGAGCTGCTCGCTGCTAGCCCATGCAGCACCTTTGTACAAATTCGAGGAAGGTGCCCCTTTCTCCTGGTGCTTTACTCTCATCTCCTGGGAAGATTGTCATAATTAACTGATTCTGTTGGAATATGACACACTACTACAGAAAAGTGTCATAATAAATCTGGAGATGACGTTCCCTAGATGAGCACTAGACATGGGCGATAGCAGAGATCTGCAGGTTTATGATGACACTGACCAAGAGGACAGTGTCGTGCAGACATTCACAGTAGTACTGCTTGGGGCTGTAGGTTTCATCCTCACTGCTTCTAGAATCCACCCCTTTTTTCCATTCTCACTGCCTCATTCATTATATTTCACTTCTCATCACAGTGGAACCCCCCCCCTTTTCCCTAAAAACGGGCAAAACTAAAATATAACCAGGTCTTCCTTTTCCCAGCCTCTCTCTTCTAGGGCACCCTAATCACAATCCAGAATAATCTTCCTAGAACATCGAGAAATTCCTGCTCAGAAGCCTCCAACAGTTCCTCTTTTTGTTCTGAGCGGAGTCAGACATGCTTCAAGCCCTGGAAGCCCTCACCACATCTCCCTCTGCAGCCTGTTTCCTTACCCAAACCCCCACTGCACACCCAGCATCTCCTGTGTTCTTCCTGCCACACTCTGGCACCTCGGGAACTTCCTATCACCCCTGACTTTAACTTTGTTCATCCACAGAATGAGAATAGTGATTCCTACTCAGTAATTACACAGTGAAAATTAAATGCCGTAACATGGGAAAGTGACTAACATAGGGCAAGCACTCAGTGCGTTATCTTTCTTTCTCCTTCCCCTTCCGTTGCAAGTACTTCGGAAACTGAAATGCTATATAATTTTAACATGTTGTTATGATTATGCCTCATGGTGTGTCCATTACCCAGAGTTTTTGCATATTGGCAATAATTTATCATATTTGACCCTGAATAAGAAACATTTGAAAATATTGGAGAAGAAAAATGCAACTTTGCAGCCTCAGTGTGCCGCTGAAACAGGTGGCACTAAAGGGTGTCAGCTACCCCCGGAGCACTGTGGGAGGAGAGGTGCCCTCGCAGGAGCAGACTGTATCAGTAATCCTCTGGCTAGTAATCTTCCTGCAGGTTGAGACTGGCTGAGAAAGGTAGGTGGCAGTTGCCTCCCAGAAACACAGATACTATCTGCAAGAGATGGAGGATGCTCAGGAGACCGGCCAAGAACAAACACGGTCCTTCCCTGACGAGGATTTCCTATGCCCCACTACTACTGCCTCAGAGAAAACAAGGATAAAGCGCTTACTGCCAACCACAGAAAATGTTTTGTGGTTAAGAGTCAGTTTCCAAGTATGTTTATTGGTTTAAAAACTTGACTTCGTTTCAGCCACATTTGGTTGTCTGTTATCATTTGTTGTAGGCTCTCTCCTGATTTGGTTTCCATTGGGTTTTAATCAGAACCATCTTCTGAAACATTTTAGATTCAAAGCAGAGTTTAAAACAAACACATCTCTCAGAGAACACAGATGAAATCCAAAATGGAACAGAAAGTAAACAAGAAATAATGAAGTAACATTATAAACAGCATGGCAACAGGGAAGCTGGGAAAGACTGTGCAGAAACAAGAGCCCCTCAGAGAAGGAGCCAAACCAGACAGGCGTGTCAGGGAGCCGCTGTCACTCACAGCGGGGTCTGGGTTGGGAGTCTTCCATTTCTGACCAGCATGTGGGGCTGGAAACTATGGCCGGCGGTCCCACCCCCTCCTGAGCTGGGATAGAGGGCTGTCTTATGGACAGATGCAATTCACTTTATTCCAAAGATGGCTCCAGAAAAGTCCTGTCTACCCTCTCCATCCCTTCCCTCTTCTATGCCCTTTTCTCACTCTTCCTTCCCAGAGTCCTGGCTCCCATGTGTACTTGTGAACCAAGGGTCTAGGCACACATCCAGCATGTGTGAGAAGTGCATTAGGGCACAGCGATGATGGGGTCACCCTTCTCTCCACACCAGCCCCCCTGTGCTGTAGACATTTCAGCCCTATGGTCATAGGTTAGAAAATGTTGGGAGAAGTACGTCTTTAGGTCCACACTGCTGAAAGGTTTTCCTAGCTGTTATGCTTTATTTGTTGATTTGATTTAGGAAATGCATGTACAGGTTAAAAGATATTTTCCACAAAGTGTAAAAAGGTATACAGAGAAGAGTACCTCTCCTTCCTGCCCCTGTCCTCTACTCCCTCCTTAGAGGCTGCTTCATGTGTATCTTACCTTTTCAGCAGTCTCCAGGGCTTATCATTGTGTGTTTTAAAAATTATTATGGGCTGGATGAGGTGGCTTGCGCCTGTAATCCCGGCACTTTGGGAGGCCGAGGTGGGCAGATCACTTGAGCCCAAGAATTCAAGACCAGCCTGGGCAACATGGCGAGACTCCGCTCCAACTAAAAATACAAAAATTAGCCAGGTGTGATGGCCTGCACCTGTAGTTCCAGCTACTCGGAAGGCTGTGGCAGGAGAATCTCTTGAGCCCAGGAGGCTGGGGTTACAGTGAGCTGGACAGTGCCACTGCACTCCAGCCTGGGCAACAGAGTGAGATTCTGTCAATAAATAAATAAATAAATAAATAAAGTCATTCTGATGTCTTTCCTTTCTTGTTTCGTTGCTGGAGCTACTGGATGTACCAGCTGTGCTCTTTCAGTATCTGCTTTCTCCATACCCCTTCCTCTCTCAGACCCCTGGTGGACAAAGGACTGTGAGCAGAATGAGTCAGAGCCCATTCCTGCCAACTGCACTGGCTGTGCCCAAAAACCCCTGAAGGTGATGCTCCTGGAAGATGCCCCAGGGAAATTTGAGAGGCTCCATCCACTGGTGATCAAGGTGAGCAGAAGCCTGAGTCTCCCACTGATTGGCTGCTTGCTTAAAGACTAGGTCAAGCTCTAGGAAATTTCTGACAAGTAACTCTGTGTTGTTTTGTTTTACTTTGTTTCCTGCCTTGCCAAGACGGGAAAGCCCCTGTCGTCGGAGGAGATTCAGCATTTTTTGTGCCGGTACCCTGAGGTGACAGAAGGCTTCACTGAAGGGTTTTTCGCCAAGTGGTGGCGCTGCTTTCCTGAACGGTGGTTCCCATTTCCTTATCCATGGTGAGTGTGAAAAGGGCCGGGCATGGTGGCTCACGCCTGTGATCCCAGCACTTTGGGAGGCCGAGGCAGGCAGATCACTTGAGCCTAGGAGTTGGAGACCAGCCTGGCCAACGTGGCAAAACCCCATCTCTACTAAAAATACAAAAATTAGCCACGTGTGGTGGTACATGCCTGTAATCCTAGCTGCTCTGGAGGCTGAGGCATGAGAATCACTTGAACCTGGGAGGCAGAGGTTGCCATGAGCTGAGATTGCGCTGTTGCACTCCAGCTTGGGTAATAGAATGAGGCTCTGTCTCAGAAAAAAATGGGTGGGGGTGGGCTATGGGGGCACTTAGCTTGTGAGTAGGAAAGGGGCAGACCAGAAATACTCGCAAAACAGTAATAGCTATCACTGAGTCACTACCACAGGCCCAGCATTTTACAAATCCAATGCTGGGATCCCACTGATAAACCAATGATGAGAGAGAAAGGGGATGGATGAAGAGGTGTGTCAGAAGGAGGGGCGCCACCAGCAGGAGATAGCAAGTTTGTCTAATAGAGTCATAATTTATTTCTAAGTATGCGTTTAGCATTTTATGTAGAATGTGGCCTCATGCAGGGGGCTGAAGAGAGAGTGCAAATATTAGAAGGAGAATTGCATTTTTTGGCACTTGTTTCTGCCAGGCAGTGTGCGTTGGTGCTTAGTGTCTGTGGCTTACTGGGGACACTGATAATAACTCTGGAAAGTAGGAATGATTATTGTCATTTTTCAGATCAGACAAGTGGGAATCAGTAGCCAGGCGTGGTGGCTCATGCCTATAATCCTAACACTTTGGGAGTCTGAGGCGGGTAGATTACTTGGGCCCAGGAGTTCGAGACCAGCCTGGGCAACATAGGGAGACCCCATCTCTACAAAAAATATCCAAGCTATTTGGGAGGCTGAGTTGGGAGGATGGCTTGAGCCTGGGAGGTTGAGGCTGCAGTGAACCATGATCACACCACTGCCCTCCAAAGTGAGACCCTGTCTTAAAAAAAAAGGAGTGGGGAGAAAGAAAGAAAAATGGGAAACAGAGAGGTTAAGTAACTTGCCTAAGGTTACCCAGCCATGATCGAAACCCCAGTTTGTCCTGCTGTTCTTTCCTGTGCCCAGTGGAAGACATGGTTCATTCCTTGTGGTTAAAGTTGCTGCCTAGTAAGAAAAGAAAGCCAGTTTCCATCTTAGAACTGTTCCAAAATAATTAAAATGGCTTTTTCAGGCTTGTTGTTAACGTCTTAATACTTCTATCTTTCTTTAAATATGCTGTTTGTTTGCGTGCTGGAGTGCCCAGTAGAACAAGCTGAGCAGGCTTCCCCCTGCGTCTCCCTCTGCCTCAGAAGAAGGGTCATGCTTTTTGTCCCTTCCTCTTTCTCTCTTCTTCCCTTCCCCCTCCTGGCCTGCTGTTACTTCAGTCTTCTCCAAGATAGAATGAATAGATTGTTTCTTTCCTTCCTCTATATATTGTTTTAGCTGCAGTTTAGAAACACTCCACCCACATGTTCAAATCATGGCTGTAGAGTTTATGCCTGTTTGTGTACACGTTATACTTCATTGACTCTGTGCAACTATTCTTCAGGGACCTAGTACTTAAGATACTGTACTCATATTTTTCCCTCTTTACCCACCGCCCACAGTTTTCCCACCCTTACTTGGCTCTCTCTTAGTCGTGGACTGGCTTGACCAGTTAAATACTTTTTTTCTATTTCAAACTTCTACAGGAGAAGACCTCTGAACAGATCACAAATGTTACGTGAGCTTTTTCCTGTTTTCACTCACCTGCCATTTCCAAAAGATGCCTCTTTAAACAACTGCTTCCTTCTTCACCCGGAACCTGTTGTGGGGAGTAAGGTAGGAAATTTTGAGAGGACTTGGATCTAGAATTTTCTTTACTTGGGATCTGGACTGATGTCATAACCAAGGCCTTTCCTGCATATTGGCTTAGAGGATGAATTGAAGGGACACCCACACAGTCTAGTTCTCCCCTCCTGCTGCTAGCCAGGAGACTTGCAGGGGCACACCTTGTCATGAAGGCAGGTTTCCAGAAAGTCTACTTACCTTGCAAATCTGCCTCCTGCGCCTAACACCTAAGGCAAGCTACTTTTCTATATTAAAAGAAGTGAAATCTTAAAATTTGAAGGACTTCAGTGTACAATTAGTCTGGCTTTCCTACCTTAAATTCCTACCTTAAATTAGAAAGTAGGCAAGCAGCCATGAATGGTGGTCACTCACGCCTGTAATCCAGCACTTGGCGGGGCTGAGACAAGAGGATTGCTTGAGCCTAGGAGTTTCAGACCAGCCTGGGCAATATAGCAAGACCCTATCTCTATTTTTTTAAAAAAAGAAAAGAAAGCTATAAAGGAATAGCTTTACTTCTTCATTTTGAAGAATAGAATAACTTCTTCATTTTGTGGATAAGGAAACTGAGCCCCAGAGAGATTAAGTGAGTTGCCCAAGGACACACCCTTTACCCTCTAACCCCTAGGGTGGTTTCTGCCAGAAATAAACAATTAAGAGATTTCAGGTAGAGAACTTGAAAGGCAAAAAGTGTGGGAGCCTGGGAAAGATTTGATAGGCAGGCAGCCCGGCTGGGTTGGAAAAGCCCACTCTGCCCCCATCATTTCCCACTTCAGTCTGGGGCCAAGTGCTCAGAGCCAAAGTTACCTCTCTGGGGCCAGTGGACTGGGAGAAGCTGTTCTGCATTTGTGTCTGTTTACTTTTCTCTGAATTGCTCCTTTTGTTAAGTCTCATTCCTAAGGAAGGTTTTTGAGCCCGGATTGGTTTGGGAGAATTAAAAGCATGCATTTTCCTTGGTGTAAAAAAAACAAAAATTTCCCAAACTGTGGCCCCCTACCAACTCTGGACCGTGGCTTCCACCTCCTGATACTATTGCTTGGCTCCAAATTTGCTGAATTGTGTTAAAGGAATTTGAAAGTCTATAAAAACAATCATTTTGTCTAGAAGTAAGAAGTTCTGTCTGCCAGCACTGGGGTGGAGATGCTGGGCTCTTGCCTCGGATTTTAAAGAAGTTTATCCTGCTGTCGCCGGCTAGAATTCCAGGCCCTTGTATGATTTCATCTTCATAAATATAATTCTGGGACACGGCCTTTATCTTTCTCTTGGTTTTACCACTTGAATACCAGAGTTAATTTCTCCAGCCTGCGCAACACCAAGGAGCCCAGCCAAAGGAGTAAATACAGAGTTACTCAAATGCTTACCAAAGTCATACTGTGGTTCTCGAGGATGTTCTGGGAAGGGCAGTGGCCAAACAGGCAAAACTCCTGAGAGCCTGGTTTCTTAGAGAATCTGTTTCCCCACCCTGGCCCAAGCTCTCCTTTCCCTGCAGCCTTGTTACCCCACCCTGTTGTCCACATCCCTGGGCCCTGGGCCCTGTTAAAGTCACGTGTCTGTGGGCCCAGTATCCAAAGGCAGCCTTAAGACAGAAGTGGGGAGCTGGTTGTTAAGTGGCACTCGGGGAGAAGATGAGGGGCTCCAAGGCCCACTTCACCCACTCCACAGTGTGGCCTAGGGCTGGCCTGTGCTACCTTGTCGTCTGTTTCTTCCCATCCTGGGAATGGATGACTATGTCCCTACCCACTTCAGGCCTGTGTGAAGAAGGATGCAGCCACTTGTTTTGGTCCTTCTGAGATTGTTGTGAGGACTACAGATGGTAAGGCTTCCGCCAATGTGAGTGCCAGTCAACTGCAGGCTGGCTGAAGACCAGGCTTGTCCCTGTCACCACATTAGCAGGTGAAATGGCGCTAGTGTTGCCATGAAAACGTGATGGGCAAGGCCTGTGGCAGCAGCAGAGAGACCAGGACTGGGGACAGGGGAAGATGGGGCCAAACCCAAGACTCTGGAGGCCGTGAGTGGTGAAGAGAAAAACCAAGACATAGCCCAGGGAGTCAGACTTCTGGCTCCCACTTTATATGGGCGTATAAAGGGTTTCTCTGAAGGGCAGGAGATAGGAGGAAGAGATGAGAGAAGAGACCCTAGGGGTTTTCTGTCATCATCAAGGTAAGGAGAAATGTCCCAGCAAGACCCATCTCTTTATCCCTATTCCCTGCCCAGGTCCCAGCCCCATCCCCAGGGTTCACAGCTCCTTCCCTGGCACATAGCAGGTTGCATTTAATGCCCGTTGCCGGCAGTAGCATGCCCTCAGAGGGGCAGTAGTTACCGTTACCTGTGCAGGTGCATATGCTGGTTGTCTCCTTAGTTTTCAGAATCAGAGGCCAGTCTTAGTGTCATTAGTTTTTAATCAGTAGCATGACGTACCTGCTCCCCTGGGTCTTGCCAGGCAGTATAAACTTAAACTTACTGCTGCACAATTCTCATCAGAGCCCTGGTAGTAAGAAATAACATTCCATGGAAGAGTGCCCAAAGGATGTCCCGATTATCTATTTATCTAAAAAGTTTTCATCAAACCCAGAATCTCAGAATGTTGTATACTTCAGCCACCATTTGTTGGTTTCTGCTAGAACTACCTTTGTTAAATTGCAATTAGGTATTTTCCTTTGGCTTATTTTGAAGCTGTGGCTAAAACTAGTTGCAAATTATGAAGCTCATGCCAGATCTGCTCTGGGGCTCTTGCTGAGGGGATTGCCCACTAAATCACACAGTGCCTCTTTAGGAGAACCCATAGAAGAGATTTTACTCTGGTCGTAGTACCAAGAGATGCCATTCTTAGGAGAAGTAGTTTGTTTTTGTCTTTTGGACATAATTGCAAATTTTTGTTATTGGTTCTATTTCCTCTTTGCTCAGGCTAGAAAACTCAGAGCCATATGTGAAAGCATTTTTATTTACTAAAGCCCCTGGTTTTATTTTGTTTTCTTTGCCTTCCTTTTCCTCCCCTCCTCGTTCTTTCCTCCAGATGCATGAGATGCATGACCTATTTATCATGGGCAGCGGTGAGGCCATGTTGCAGCTCATCCCTCCCTTCCAGTGCCGAAGACATTGTCAGTCTGTGGCCATGCCAATAGAGCCGGGAGATATCGGTATGTAGGGCCCCAGGAGGGCAGGGTCAGCCATGGATCTTTTTAGTTTTTAATTCAAAAGCTGTTTTAAGAATCGTGTACTGCCAGGCCGGGCGCGGTGGCTCAAGCCTGTAATCCCAGCACTTTGGGAGGCCGAGACGGGCGGATCACGAGGTCAGGAGATCGAGACCATTCTGGCTAACACGGTGAAACCCCGTCTCTACTAAAAAAAAATACAAAAATCTAGCCGGGCGAGGTGGCGGGCGCCTGTAGTTCCAGCTCCTCTGGAGGCTGAGGCAGGAGAATGGCCGGAACCCGGGAGGCGGAGCTTGCAGTGAGCTGAGATCCGGCCACTGCACTCCAGCCCCGGCGATAGAGCGAGACTCCGTCTCAAAAAGAAAAAAAAAAAAAATAAGAATCGTGTACTGCCTTCACAGAAGTTTTATTTAGTAGAATCAAAAGTAACATTCTTCTATTAACAGGCTCAACATTTATGCTTAGAAATGAAACAACTTGGCCGGACGCGGTGGCTCACGCCTGTAATCCCAGCACTTTGGGAGGCCGAGGCAGGCGGATCACAAAGTCAGGAGATCGAGACCACGGTGAAACCCCGTCTCTACTAAAATACAAAAAATTAGCCGGGCGCGGTGGCAGGCGCCTGTAGTCCCAGCTACTCAGGAGGCTGAGGCAGCAGAATGGCGTGAACCCGGGAGGCGGAGCTTGCAGTGAGCCGAGATCGAGCCACTGCACTCCAGCCTGGGTGACAGAGCCAGACTCCGTCTCAAAAAAAAAAAAGAAAGAAAGAAAGAAATGAAACAACTTAATGAGAAAACATAGCAGAAAGAAATGTCTTGTACATACAACATTTAGAATGCCTGTGTCTATTGATCATAGAAACTTCAAGTTAGGAAGGATTCTGGAAAGTATTTAGACCAATCCCTCGTTTTATAGATGAAAAGGTTGAGACCCAGAGAGGAGAGGTGACCACCCCAAGGCCCCACTATCTGTTGAGCAGAGCATCAGGTCTTAAGTGCCTGCTTGAACACAGTCAAGCCAGGAGAGGGACAATCCAGGACTACAGGAATATACACCCATGTTGCAAATAAACCAATACCAAGCAGTATATAAGGGCAATGGTCACACAAGGAAATGTTACCTTCTGTGTGGCTACCACAGCCAAGTCACAGCCTCACAGTGATGACTCACCTTTGGCCCTGGCTCAGTGTTTTCCCAAATGTGACTTGTCCTGTGCCTTATATCCTAAAAATCTGTTCCAAACAGGTTTGAATCCACTGCTGTCAGTAGCAATCAGTTTGACAGCCGAGTTTTCTTGGAAGAAGCAAATAAATCAGCAAGTGTCACCATTGACCTTCTTGCTTTTCCTGCCTCACGAAACCTAAGCAAGATCTGGAGTCTCTGGCAGAGCCCAGACTGGGTTTTCCAATTGATTTCTTTGAATTTTACCCATTCAGAAGACCCCCAAATCCCTAGAAACCTTCCATCTTATATGAGAGTAGGAATTGGACTGCAAGCTATGCCAAGTTTTAATTTAAGTTACATAACTTTTATTTCAATTTAGAAATGAAGAATAAAAATAATGTACAAATCAAGCATTAACTAATAATGGAGCACAGCTGGCCTGGCTCTTGGGAAACTTCCTACAAAAAGGAGGATTCTTGTATGGAAATTGTTCTGAACCTTTTTCCTGTAATGGAGTGACTCTTAACACAAGAGATGACTATTGCGAAAATCTCTCTGGCATATTTAGGTTTGGAGCATGTGGTTGTGCTTGAACAAGTTTCTGTCTTATATTTTACAAATGCCGAACAATTCAAACAACTACAGAAACACCTTAGTTATCTGAATTCCATACTTCCGGCTCCCACAAGCAACCGGAATACCAATTACAGAATTAGGGGGAAAAAAAAAATGTCTGGCAGTGATCAAGAAAGCTTGAGCATCAAATGCTGGTACAGATAGTCCAGATTAGCCTGACATCCAGTGTGTGATACCTGCTGTGCTGTGCCTGGCTGGTTTGTTGACTAGAAAGAAAGGATCCCTGTAGTTGGCAGTGTCTATAAAAGGCCAGTCACATGACAGAACACAGAGAGGGATGGTGACTGAAGAGAAGAAGAATAGGAGAGCAAGTCCGGGAGAAGAATGGGGGCAGTGGGGGGTGGGGAAGCCAGCGAGCACCTGAAGCAGTGACAGAAATAGACATGATGACTGTAGCTGCCACGGTTAACAGTGAGGACAGGAAAGCAGACCCTGGCCAAGAAGAATCATTCAGTGTTGCAGGACAGACGGCGGTTCCTCTACCTTAGGGACCCTTAAGAATGGCACCACGACATGCAAGTTCTATGATTTTTGACAAAACGTACGTTGTCCTGTGGAGATGGAGGAAGGAAGGGTTCCAGATCACCAGAAAACCTTTCGGGGGTCAGGTACAATATCTGCAGTCACTGTACAGGACAGTCATTGCCCATCATGACCCTTCCGGAGTCACCAAGTAAAAGGTGAATTCTACTCAGTGCTCTTCGTTTAAAGATGAGCAGGGCCCATAGTACTCTAGAACCTATTTTGGAATATCTTACAGGACTCTACGGTTTGCTGAACCCAATTTGGGCAACGCTGGTTTAGGTTTAGGTTAATCTGGATGTTGTGTAATGAAACTGCATTATAGAAAGACACAGGAAAATTGGCTAGTAGGTCTTATGCCCCCTCAGAATCGATTCTGTCTTCTTGCTGTAAAAGCTGAGACTTGATGCCCAACAGCAGCCTCATCTAGAGCATCCTGCCTTTGTAAGCCTGCTGAATTGTGATTCATAGTTCCCTGGGTGAGGGGCAGTGATAAAGCATTTAAAGAGGACTGATAATAACTAGGAATACTGATGCTAGGAAGTGCCAAAAGACTTTCAGAGCAATTTGTCTTGAAGCCAGGAGTGGTGGCCCACACCTGTAATCCCAGCACTCTGGGAGTGCGAGGCAGGAGGATCACTTGAGCCCAGGAGTTCAAGACCAGCCTGGGCAATATAGTGAGACCCCCATCTCTTAAAAAAAAAAAAAAGAAAAGAAAAGAAAAGAAAAAAAGAAACTAAATTAAATAGAAAAAGATTTGTCTTTGACTCTGCAGTGCACCCTGAGGGCCAGCTCTGGCAGACCCGCCTTGCTCTGCCCACAGGTGTGCCCACCCACTAACATTTACATGTTTTCCTCTTGCTATTTCCCCTCAAGGCTATGCCAGCACCACTCACTGGAAGGTCTACATTATAGCCAGAGGGGTCCAGCCTTTGGTCATCTGCGATGGAACCACTTTCTCAGAACTGTAGGAAATAGAACTGTGCACAGGAACAGCTTCCAGAGCCGAAAACCAGGTTGAAAGGGGAAAAATAAAAAACTATGAAACTGCTTTTCAGGGGTTGGTTACTTAGTTACCTGCCCTTTGCATGCATGTGTGAACCAGCTGTGAGCTGCAAGGCAGTGGCCAGGGCCTAGCCCTCCTGACTCTTCCTGCAGATGGCTCAGGAAGGATTCAGCCTGGCCACTTGGCTAGGACTCTGCCAGCACCCATCTGAGACTGACCTCTTCCGGGCCTTTGGGCACTATGACCTTGATGCTGCCCCTCAGGCAGGAAACAGGGCTGGTGCCTTCCTTTGCCTGCATTGCCAGCTTCCTTCCCTGGCAGTGGAGAGGGCAGCCAACAGGTTCTGATGTCAGAGCCATCCTTTCCCAGGTGGGCCTGCTTGTCCCCATCTTCCTGGCCACATCACTCTACTTTTTGGAAAGCCATGGCTGATTAAACAAGTTCTTGTAGTTTCCCAAACAAAATGGAATCTAGAACCAGTGAAAAAAGGTCAGATAACTTTGAATTGCACTCAAGAAGTACACTTCTTTCCCATTGTCTGTGGCACTTGGAGTCTCTATGATGCCAGGCTAGAGTCTGATCATATAATAATTCAAAGTGGTCACTCCCAAGGTAATGCTTTCTTCCATTTCATCAGGTTCTTATATCCCCACTGCACTCCCCTTCTCCCTTGCCTGTCTGAATGGCTTCTTGGAAGCTTGGCTGTAGTCCTCCCTGCCTTGGCAGGGCCAGAGCCCACTACTGCTGAGGCAGCACTGCTCTTGTCAGCTGTGTTGCCTTTACCAAGTGTCTTCAGAGGGTTATGAGTTAGAGTAGCTGGCCTGGGGAGAGGGTGCCTCCCTGGGTTTGATCTTTAGGGTCTGACTTTCTGCAGAAAAGATGTTTTACAGATGTGTCAAAGCTGATGTTGTAATGTGGTTGGGGGAGGAAATCCAGACCCAAAGTGTTTGTCAGCTGGGTGTACAACTGACTGTGTGATCCTCTGTCTTAAAATGATTTCTGTCTGCTGGGAAACAAAAACAAGGTGAGGTATTTTTCTTTTTTGTAATAAAATATAAAGCTGTGTGTTTCTGATTGGATGATTCACTATGTGCACTGTTTTCTCCCAAGTGCTTTTGGTATATAGCAATCAAATGGTGTAAATAAGGATGTTCTTTTCCTGTTCCTTTTTTTTTTTTTCTCTATTATTCTTTTATTGACACCACTAGATACCTGGCCATTGGTCATGCCAATGCCAGGATGAAGAAAAAGCAATCTACACTTTGGCCTCTGGTTCTGAATTGCAGAAATCAAATGGATACAGTACGTGTCTGTGTCAGAATTATGGATCAGAGGCAGACAGTGACGAGTGAGGATGGTTGTGAAGCCCTCTTCATTCCTGGAGGAGCCTGCATCTCATCTCCCAGTCCCTCTTTCTCTGTGGGTCTCATGACCAGCAGTGGGGAGCACTGAGCACTTGAATGGCCTGTTTGTCTGTGGGCTTGCAGAGGACAAGCAGAGTTCACAGAGCTCAGGGCGGAAACATCAGAGCCTCCTCCACGGGCTTCAGTGAAACTAGGATGAACTGTACCTGAGGGAATTTTTTCTTAATCAACCCCTTGTGTGGATGAATACAGGAAAAACAAAACGTGTGTACATATAAAAGTCATGCTGTTAAGCAGCTATGATTTAAGAGGTTTTAAGTCAGAGGGATCATGTAGAGGACGGCTTTGTGTAAGCTTTTACAGCCTTCTGCAGTGTCCTTACCCTGGCCGCACATGGGGAAGGGCTACATGTAAACAAGTGCTTTAGAGGCCTCCGAGAGTTTTTAAAAATTAGACCCGTTAACAAAAAAGAGGGTTTCTTAGGAACAAAGCAACTGTTTTGATTATTGAGACCCCCATTTTGTTTCCGTGAGTTACTCTGTGTTCCTCTCCCCCATTTCACTCCTGCCCCTCACATCTTAAATGTCCATAAAATACCCACTTAAGCTCAAAACTTTTCAAACAAAGAAACCCTTGCATGTGTTGGTATTCTGAGGCATCCCCTGGGAAAGTCTCCTAAGCCCCATTTTGTACTTCAACAAAAAAATGACTGTAGCAGAAGATAAGTAGAGACTTTTATGCATACACTACTCATTTTACTTACAATCTACCCAGTTCAGACTTGAATGTAAACTTGTATTAGGAGAGAATTCTCCAAAGAGGGTTTTCTAGATAGACAGAGGCAGTTCAACTTCTCAAGTTAATTTTGATAAACAGAATCTACTAGTGGCCAGAGCGACGGGAGTGGCTAGGGGTTGCCAGCCAGTCCCTTTCTAATGATCAAGGCCCTGAGCAGCAGGATGCCACAGGATGCCCCTGCCATCTAACTGGAAGCAACAGAAGTCCCTCTGCATGACCTGGTGTGGGAAAGAGGGTTGTCAGGATGAGAAAGCAAGCTTGCAGGGTGACAACAGGACCACCTCACCAATTCCCCACCTCCACCACCACAATAAGAACAAAACTGGAGGGCTCTAAAGAGAGGGGGTGATTTATAAGTTTATTGAGCATTTACTAGGAGGTGACATGGCAATGACCTCTGCGCATGAGTTAGGTTCACTTTCTTGTAGCCTCCCACCATAGAGATGCCTGTGCCCAGAAGTCAGCTCTCGGAGGAGACAGGCTACTTTGGCCCCAGTTTGAAGCATTTCTGTCCAAATGTCCTGAGCTCTCCAACAGTCAAGTAGTGAATGGATACCATACTTATTATGGTTGATGAAAAGAGGCAGAGCTTGTCCTCAAGTTTTTTTAGGGAAGAGAGGGAATAAAATAAAAGTGATTCAAGCTGGGCACGGTGGCTCACACCTGTGAGCCCAGCACTTTAGGAGGCTGAGGCAGGCAGATCACTTGAGGTCAGGAGTTCAAGACCAGCCTAGCCAACAGTGTGGAACCTATCTCTATTAAAAATACAAAAATTACCCAGGCATGATGGTGGCGCCTGTAATCCCAGCTACTCAGGAAGCTGAGGCAGGAAAATTGCTTGAACCCAGGAGGCGGAGATTGCAGTAAGCCAAGATCGCGCCACTGTACTCCAGCCTGGGCGACAGAGCGAAACTCTGTCTCAAAAAAAAAAAAAAAAGTAGTTGTGCCAGGTGTGGTGGCTCACACCCGTAACCCCAACACTTTGGGAGACTGAGGCAGGCAGATTGCTTGAGCTCAGGAGTTGAAGACCAGCCTGGGTAACATAGCGAAACCCCGTCTCTACAAAAAATTTTTTTTAATTAGCCAGGTGTGGTGTCACACTCCTGTGGTTCTAGTTACTCGGGAGGCTGAGGTGGGAGGATCACTTACCCCCAGTAGGTGGAGGCTGTAGTGAGCTGTGATTGTACCACTGCACTCCAGCCTGGATGACAGAATGAGACCCTGTTTCAAAAAATAATAATAGTGGTTTATGAAAACAGAAATCCACTATTCAATGAAATACAAAACAGTCTATGAAATGGGAAGATTGGGGGGCTCGCTTTCTGAGAGAAAGGAATAATAACATTTGTCTAGTACATTTCAGTTTACAAAGTGCCTGATAGACATGATCTCCTTTAATCTTCAGCCAATCCTGTAAAGTAGGTGTTAGATCCTCATTTTACAAGGAAATAAGTGGAGACTGAGAGCAGTTAACTGCTGGCAGGTGGGTAGCTGGTTCCATAGCTCATCATTTTCCTGCTGCATCACAGCATGGTACCCAGGAAGAGAGCTGTGGATGCCGTTGACTCACATATGTCCCCGTTGGAGTGGGAGAACCCAGGGATGGGGTGTAACAGCAAGCCAGGAACTCTGCAGAGTTTGTTTTTAAAACTCTGCTGGGCAGAAGTGGAGGAGGAAAGAATCTAACCATATGACTTTTATAAAAATCCTTTCACTTTTCTCCTCCCCATTTGAAAACTCTTTTTAAGAGTAAATGTAGCTGAAACACACTGTGTCCAGCCATTTTCCTGTCTCCACATTCTTCAGATGTGTGACGGGAGGGATTCTGCCCCATGCCAGCTGTGGGTCCCCTTGGAGTTTACATCACTTGTTTTTCAATTCTTGATTTTCTGTTCCCATCTACCAAAACCCAGCACAGGCCTCAGTGTACATTTATGTTAAAACAAAAACTCCCATTTCTTAGCTGCAGGTGATGGCCTCAGTCATTTTAATACAGCCTGGAATGAGTTTGCTCATTACCCAATCACTTCCACAGTGAATGTTCACACCCCAAAGCAAATGTTTGCATCTCCTTGTCCATAAAGGAGAAAGCCGGGTTGTAGGAGAAAGCGAGGGAAAGGTGCATGTCTGTTTGCACAGAGAGAGGCAATTTTGTCTACCTTTCGAGAATCAGTTATTAAACAGAAGGGCCTCTTAGGATTTTGAGCTCTCCGAACAATAAAGGAAAAGCTCTCTTGAGTATAGAAGTCCCACACTCATTACCTTTCAGTGGTGACCCATCACCCACTAGAATTTGTTGAAGGAAGGGAGTGTCAGAGATGTGCTTTAAAATTGTACTTTAGGCTGAAATTCTCTCCATGTTTGGACCTACAGATGTTGTGTACAGAACCGACGCGTGTCAGCGTCAGGAAGCTAGGAGGGTGAAGGCGCTTATGGAGACAGCCCTGTAGCGAATGAAACACGGGAGCCTCCGGAAATGTGCTTGTGTCACCAGCAGCAGCCATTTCCCTGTCCTCCCCACCCCCAGTCTCCACATCCCCAGCGGCCTCTTCCAGAAGCATGTCAGGGAGATGGACAGGTGCTCTCTCTCTCGTGCACCACATCCAAGTCCACCCACCGTGGACACAGTATGACTAAATGCTGGCCTTGAAGAGAAACCGTCTAGCCAGCTTGTCTGTTGTCCAGGTCCCTCAGTGTCTCTGGTTTCCCTGCCCTGCATAATTTGAGCATTAGTGCTAAATACATCTGTCATTTTCCTCTCCCTGGAGACCGTGAAATATCCAGACTTTTTCAGACTAGTGGAGGGAAGGAATGTTACATAACTAAGTGGAGGCCTGGAACTGTCAGGACTTGATAGGGCTGGACCAGAGACCCTTCCACCTCTACCTAGTGTGTCTGTCAGGCAGGCAGCAGCCATCAGTCCTGAGCCACGGCGGCAAGCACCGTGTGGAGAAGGGAACCCAGCTGAGTTCTGAGTTTCAGACAGAAACTGGGGAGTTGGGACATCTCCTCTGTGCCAGGCTTCATTGACACCATCGCTCCCCACAGCAGCTCCTTGGGGCAGGGGGGTCACCTGTGCAGCCACCCTTACTCACAGTAGCATCCCATTCTTCACACTGCAACCCCTCAGCACTGTGGACCCTTCCAGGAAGGTGACAGGAGCCAGCAGACACATGGCATTCCCAGAGAGCCCCATCTTGTCGCAGACAGCCTTCCCCATGCTTGTTTCCACAGTTTGACCCTCAGAAAAATGCTGTCTGCAGTCTTCCCTTCCTTCACCCCCACCCCGGGTGGGGGGTCAGTAACCAATGCTGAGGGCCAGGGACGGAGGAGGCACAGGCAAGCTAGGGACTCAGCACAGTGCTCCCCACCATCATCAGGGGCAGGTGCCAGGGGCAGCTGCAGCTCCTTCAGGGAGCAGGGTGTGGTGGGCCTGGATGGTCCCAGGGAGCAAAGGGAGGCAGGCAGCTGTCCCAGCCACAGGGGCTCCGAATGGTTTGAGCTTTTCCTACGTGTTCTAGTGCAGGATACTGCAAACTGGTAAAGACTTCCACCGTGTGAAGAATGTATGTAAATTAAAGTTTCATGTGATGAAGGTTTTTACATTTTGCAATTAAAAGTGTTGGTTGATAAGAACTTTCCTCTTGTTGGTGTCCTTCTTTAATTTCCAGTTTTCTCTTGTTTCCTCTTCTCCCATGACGTGAGAGACTTCTAGCCATATCCTGCTCGTGAGGCCGGCCTGTGGGGCTCCTCTTTGCCCGCCTGCCTTTGGTCTCTAACATTTGCACCCAGCACTGTCCTTGCACTCACAGCCTCCACTTTCTCCCCACCCCACACCTTACCCACAGCGGCTTCTCATCTGCTGTTCCCATGAATTCTCAAATCTCAGTCCTCCCCTGAGGGTTAATACCCTCCCGCTCCCCTGTCCATGCACTTCACCCAGAATGCAGGTGAGCCCCTGGATACCTTTTTCTTTTTCACCAGCTTGCTGCACACAGCCCAGATGCCCTCCCAGTGATGCCTCACCCACGGCGTCCTTGGTTCTTGCGGGACAGCCAGGCACGTGTACAGGACTCGAGGCCCCTTGCTGGCTCACCCCAGCTGCCCCCAGATGACAGGCTGCTCTTAGCACTCAGTTAACTCGGTGGATTTGAGTCAAGACTTTGTGTGTTCATTTTTTGACCATTTTATATGTGTATATGTTTATATATGTGTGTGTATATATATACAGTTTCATATAAATGCATAAATATGACCATTTCTTATATGCTGTTAAGTGTCCTGTTTAATTTTTCTCTATTACTTGCTGCCCCTACCTCTTCCTCATGTTACCCCACCCCTTTTCCTAGTCAGGTAATTGTGATATATACACAGCCATAGCCTCCTGTGTATTTTTCCATGATTTCCTCCATGCTGTCTAATCATAAACAAGGTTTTGTTACTGCTTTACCGAAAATGGGATCATATTACAGGCCCTTTCTGTGTCCTGCTTTTCTTACTCAACACCTCACAGAGTTCTCTTCAGGTCAGCTGGTAGAGCTCCAGTCCCTTCTTCTTAATGGTTAGTACTCCATGGTGTGGGTGTGCTGTCATTTATTCTGCTGTTGTCTTATTGATGGTAAGTCACATCCTGTTAAATGATTATTCGGGTTGTAAGTTAAGAAGTCTGGAGTCCACTTTAAAATACTTGTTTTTACAAAATGTCCATTCTTGTTTGTTCCAACCCTAATATATCTTCTTTAGGGATCATCCCTTTCCACAATTCTGTTCATTCACCTGCTTGCAAACCAGAATTCAGCCCTCCCTAAAAAAGGGGCAGGGAGGAAGGGCTGGATTCCCTGTTAAAACATGGTGAGATAGCCTGTTTTCAATCCCCTTCTTTCTCCACCCCACTGGAGCATTTGACACTGACTTGTAGAGAACCCCTCCCTCCCTCCCTTGGCCTCTGTGATGCTCACTCCCCTTCCCGGGCCTCTTCTTCCCACTCTGTCTCCTCTGTAGGATCGTCCTCTTCTGCCTGTCTCTGAAACTTTGATCTCTCCTATGGTTCTGCCCGCGGTTTCTTCCTGGGATATCTCAACTCCATGCTTCATCTTCCAGCCATGGGCAGATCACCTCCAGTCTATGCTTGGCCCACACCTCTCACCTGAGCAGTCGCCCTGTGCATCCACGTGTTGGGAGGTCATCTCTGCCAACTCCAAATCACCTCTACATCACCATGTCCCCTGCAGCTGTGGCAGCTGCAAGGGGTTCTTCTCTTTTTTCTCAGCCTCTGCTTCTGACCAGGACCAAGCTCAGGACAATCCTGCCACCTTATCACATACTGAGCTCCACTGCTGCTGTCTCCCTCTAGGAGCTTGCTTCACTTTTGGACTCTGCCAGTAATTACCATCCATGTTGCTGCCCCGATGTCTGGTCACCTCCCTTCCTTGCTCGTCAGTGACTCTCCATTGCCCACAGGAGAAGTCCTGGCCACCACTCCTGCCTCATCTCACTCCTTCGCTTCCCCTTCTCATCTCCTGTACCCCTCCTCTACTGGACCATCCTAATTCCTGGAAACGTAGAGGCTGGGGTTTTTTTGTTTGTTTTTTAATTTTTGGAGCAGTTTTAGGTTCACAGCAAAACTGAATGGAAAGTATGGCAAGTTCCCATATATCCCCTGTTCCCACATGTGCACAGCCTCCCCCACCATCAGCATCCCTACCAGAGTGGTGCATTTGTTACAGTCAATGAACCTACGTTGACAGGTCATTACCACCCAAAGTCCATAGTTTATATTAGGTTCACTTCACTCTTGGTGTTTTACATCCTATGTGGGTTTGGACAAATGTATAATAATATATCTGCCATTATAGTATCATACAGAGTAGTTTCACTGCCCTAAAAATCCTCTAAGCTCTATCTGATCATCCCTCTGTCCCTGCTAACCCCTGGCAACCACAGATCTTTTACTGTCTCCATAGTTTTGCCTTTTCCAGAATGTCAAATAGTCGGAATCATACAGCCTGTAGCCATTTTAGACTGGCTTCTTCCACTTAGTAATAGGCACATACGTTTCCTCACCATCTTTTCTGGCTCAATAGTTCATTTCTTTTTAGTGCCAAATAATAGTCCATGGTCTGGATATACCAGAATTTATGTATCCATCTACTGAAGGACATCTTGTTTGCTTCCCAAGTTTTGGCAATTGTAAATAAAGCTACTAAAAACATTCACTTGCAGGCTTTTGTGTGGACATACGTTTTCAGTTCATATAGGTAAATACAAAGGAGTACAATAATTGGATCATATGGTAACAGTATGTTTAGCTTTTTTTTTTTTTCCTTTTTGAGATGGACTCTCACTCTGTCCCCCAGGCTGGAGTGCAGTGGTGTGATCTCGGCTCACTGCAACCTCCGCCTCCCAGGTTCACACCATTCTCCTGCCTCAGTCTCCTGAGTAGCTGGGACTACAGGTGCCCATCACCATGCCCAGCAAATTTTTTGTATTTTTAGTAGAGACGGGGTTTCACCATGTTAGCCAGGATGGTCTCGATCTCCTGACCTCGTGATCTGCCCACCTTGGCCTCCCAAAGTGCTGGGATTTCAGGTATGAGCCACCGCGCCTGGCCTAAGTATGTTTAGCTTTTTATGAAAGCATTGAATTGTCTCCCATAGTGGCTGTACCATTTTGCAGTCCTACCAGCAACGAGAGTTCCTGTTGCTCTGCAGCCTCACAAGCATGTGTCAGTGTTTTGGGTTTGGGCCATTCTAATAGGTTTGTAACACCTTACTGCTTTAATTTGCAATTTCCTAATGACATACGATGTTGAACATGTTTTTTTATTTACCATCTGTATATTTTGGTGAGGATTCCAGATCTTTTGCTCATTTTTAAATTATAATCTGGTTGGTTGTTTTCTTACTGTTGAGTTATAAGAGTTCTGTGACTTGTCTTCTCATTTCTTGACATTGTCTTTTCCAGAGCAGAAGTTTTTAATTTCAGCAAAGTCCACTTATCTTGGTTTCTTCGGTTTTCTTCATTGATGATGCCTCTGTGTTGTATCTAAAAGGTCCACTCTAGCTTATCATTGGTTTCTTCATGGATGATGCCTCTGGTGTTGTATCTAAAAGGTCACCTCTATAACCAGGGTCATCTAGGGCCTTCTCCTGTGTTAACTTCTAAGAGTTTTATACTTTTACATTTTATATTTACATTTAGATTCATTCCGAGTGAATTTTTGTGGAAGGTATAGATTCATTTTTTGCATGTTAATGTCCCACTGTTCTAGCATCATTGTTGAAAAGACCATCTTTGCTCCATCGTATTGCCTTTGCTCCTCTGTCAAAAATCAGTATCTGCCGGGTGCGGTGGCTCAAGCCTGTAATCCCAGCACTTTGGGAGGCCGAGACGGGCGGATCACGAGGTCAGGAGATCAAGACCATCCCGGCTAACCCGGTGAAACTCCATCTCTACTAAAAAATACAAAAAAAAACTAGCCGGGCGAGGTGGCGGGCGCCTGCAGTCCCAGCTACTCGGGAGGCTGAGGCAGGAGAATGGCATAAACCCGGGAGGCGGAGCTTGCAGTGAGCTGAGATCCGGCCACTGCACTCCAGCCTGGGCGGCAGAGCGAGACTCCGTCTCAAAAAAAAAAGAAAAAAAAAATCAGTATCTTTGGCCAGGTGCGGTGGCTCATGCCTGCAATTCCAGCGCTTTGGGAGGCTGAGGTGGGCAGATCACGAGGTCAGGAGTTCGAGACCAGCCTGGCCAACATGGTGAAATCCCATCTCTACTAAAAATACAAAAATTAGCTGGGCATGGTGGCAGGCACCTGTAATCCCAGCTACTTGGGTGGCTGAGGCAGGAGAGTCATTTGAACTCAGGAGGCAGAGGTTTCGGTGAGCCGAGATCGAGCCATTGCACTCCAGACTGGGCAACATGGCGAGACTCCATCTCAAAAAAGAAAAATCAGTATCTTTATGTGGATCTGTTTCTAGGCTCTCTCTCTCTCGTGGTCTTTTGATATATTTGTCTATTCTTTTGCTGATAGGACGCTGTCTCAATCACTATAGCTTTATAGTAAGTCTTGAAGTCAGAGTGGTGTCAGTCTTCTACCTTGTTCTTCTTCTTCAATATTGAGTTGGATATTCTGAGTCTTTTGCTTCTTCATTTAAATGTTAGAATCAGTTTGTTGATATCCACAAAATAGCTTGTGTTTGATTTTGATTGGGATTGCATTGAATCTATAGATCAAGTTGCACCCAGGCTGTTTTAATTAGAGGTTATAATTCCTAGTCCATGATGTTTTTGAAATTCAGTATGTCCTTTTTTTGCTTAGTTTGAATTCCATCTTATTACTGCACATTCCTGTGACATGACACACGTCCTTTAGGCTTTCTTACTAAATCCAACTGACAAGCCTCTAGACACCATGCTGAAGACAGACGTTTCACCAATCTTGTTTTTTCAGAATAATGACTCTATTATTTTTGTAAAAATGATACATTCTTATTATAAAGAACTGAAGACAGTTTGGGTGATCTTACGGAAACCTCCACTCAGTGCTGGGTGCAGTGGCTTACAGCTGTAATCTCAATGCTTTGGGAGGCCAAGGTGAGAGACCAAGAGTTCAAGACCCACCTGGGCAACATAGTAAAACCCTGTCTGTACAAAAAAAAAAAAATGTAATTAGCCGGGTGTGGTGATGCACACCTGAAGTCCCAGCCTCAGCCTCATCCTTTGAACTCAGGAGGTTGAGACGGCAGTGAGCCATGATTGCAACACTGCACTCCAGCCCAGGCAACAGAGCGAGACCTTGTCTCTTAAAAAACCAAAAACCACCCAGAGATAACTACTAACATTAGGTGAACAGCATTCTAGGTATGTCTAAGGTATTTCTAGGTAGAAGGCTAAATAGAAATGCTTATATTAAAATGCTATTTTAAAAAGAAAAGTTCTGAATCTAATTTTATGTGAATCTAACAAGAGAAAAAGAAACTGAAGTAGGTGTTTCTTCCCCACAAAAAATTAATAGTTCCTAAAAGATCTCCCTGAAGTTAATATTATGAGAAACATTAAGAAACTAGAATTGTTCTTAATAAGGTTTCCTTTTTAGATGGTATAATTCAAGGCTCTGAAGATGAGGAAATAGCTTGCTCTTTCTCCTCAATTTGTGTATTCCTGTATTGATATTGTTTTTAAAGTCTATGCATTTCCTTCTGCTCTGAAACCTTAATTCTCACCATAGTTAGTCTTTTTTTTTTTTTTTTTTAAACAAGATCTTACTATGTTGTTCATGCCAGCCTCAAAGAATCCTCCAGCCTTGGTTTCTCAAGTAGCTGGGACTTCATTTTATTTTATTTTATTTTTATTTATTTTGTTGAGGTAGAATCACACTTTGTTGCCTAGGCTGGAGTGCAGTGGCGCAGTCTCAACTCAACTCACTGCAGCTTCCGCCTCCCGGGTTTGAGTGATTCTCATGCCTCAGTCTCCTGAGTAGCTGGGATTACAGGCAAACACCATCGCACCTGGCTAATTTTTGTATTTTTAGTCGAGACGGGGTTTCATCCTGTTGGCCAGGCTGGTCTCAAACTCCTGAGCTCAAGTGATCTGCCCCCCTTAGCCTCCCAAAGTGCTGGGATTACAGGCATGAGTCACCCCGCCCGGCCTTCATTTTATATTTAAACTGATTTTGTGGCTCACCACCAGTATTTTTGCCATTGCTTCTTCATTTCTGAGTTGTCATTTTCAAACTGTTGATTGAGGGCCAGCCACAGTGGCTCATGCCTGTAATCCCAGCACTTTGGGAGGTCTGGGCAGGCAGATCATTTGAGTTCAGGAGTTCAAGACCAACCTGGCCAACATGGCAAAACCCTGTCTCTACAAAAAATACAAAAAATAGCTGGGCATGATGGTGGGTGCCTGTAATCCCAGCTACTTGGGAGACTGAGGCAGGAGAATAGCTTGAACCTAGGAGACGGAGGTTGCAGAGAGCAGAGATCACAGCACTGCACTCCAGCCTGGGCAACAGAGCGAGACTCCGTCTCAATAAATAAACAAACAAACTCTTGATTGACTGAATTGCACCATTAAGAATGACTCAGGGATGGCTCATGGATTCTGTATTTTCTGCGTTAGGGAATGTTTCTGTGGTCTTTATAGTTGTGTACACTTTGGCTGAGTAAATATTCTTGCATGACACCTTCTTTTGCTCAGAATTTGGATGCATTTCTCCATTGTCATCTGGCATTGACTGTTGGTAGGGACAATGCTGACGCCAGCCAAAGAGTCCCCTCTAAGAGGATATCCTCTAACGAGATATTCCCTTGGCTTTTTTTTTTCTTTTCTTCCTCTCTCTTTCTCTTTTTAAATCTATATGTCTGAATAATTCTTTCATGTTCTCTATCAGTTTTTCCTGGAACAAAGTGTGCTTTTTTAGAGTTGCAATTCTATTCTCCATTCTAGGGAAGATGTCTTGTATTTTCTTTATGAATACTTTTCTTTTCCATGTGTTAGTTTTTCTGTTTTAAATTCTATTTTGATTCTTTTTTTTCATTGTTTTGATCTTTTTTATACCTTTCATAGCTATCTCTATTTTTAATGCATGTCTCCTTTCTTTTCATTCACCATGATTATCTGAGGCCTTTCCTCGGTATCAGATTGATTTTTAGCCATATCTGTTCCTTTTCTTGCTATTTCTCATGTATGAGTTTTGAAGAAGTGCTGTCAGTTTCTTTCCTTGTTATTTCATCTGTTTCAGCTTTGAGTGCCTACTTTCTTGAATGCATGTTGTTTTTACATTTTTCTATAGCTCAGACTACTACTGGGAGTTTTTTTTCCTGTTCCTTGGATTACATTTTCTTCTGGACTTGGCTCTCATCAATCACATGCATGTTCCTTCCTTTCACTGTTTTCCTTTCATATGTTTGTGTATCTGCCATGTCATTTCTGTTATATGTCTCATGCTTCTGGCTCTGGCCAGACGTTTTGTTTGCTTCTGTAAAATATGGGTACATTCCTAATTCAACAAAAGTATCTGTAGCCACTACTTAGATTTAACAAATGTTAACATTTTACTGTACTTTAAAAGTATTGTTTTAGGCAACCCATTGAGTACTTGCCATGAAACGCCCCCATTTTTACTCTTTTGTAACTGAGGCATCTCCTCAACAGGTAAACAACTGAAACTGTACTTCCCTTCCTGACCTCCAGTTGACTTTCCCTTTCTTCACTCTGTCCTAATCAGGAGGTAAGATTTTCTTCACTGCCTACCATTTTCTATCTTCACTTGTTTTGTTTTGTTTTGTTTTTTTTTAAATGATTTTGTGGCTCACCACCAGTATTTTGCCATCACTACTTTATTTCTGAGTTGTGGTTTTAAACTCTTGATTGAGGGCCAGCCGCAGTGGCTCATATCTGTTCATTAAAAAAAAAAAAAAAAAATCCTTATTTTCACCCCACTAAGGAAAATTACTGAGAACCAAGTTAGCAAAAACCTAGCAAATAGGCTGGGCTCGGTGGCTCACGCCTGTAATCCCAGCACTTTGGGAGGCTGAGGCAGGCGGATCACCTGAGGTTGGGAGTTTGAGACGAGCCTGGCCATCATGGAGAAACCCCGTCTCTACTGAAAATACAAAATTAGCCGGGTGTGGTGGTGCATGCCTGTAATCCCAGATACTCGGGAGGCTGAGGCAGGAGAATTGTGTGAACCTGGGAGGCAGAATTTTTGGTGAGCCGAGATCGCGCCATTGCACTCTAGCCTGGGTAACAAGAGCGAAGCTCCATCTCAAAAAAAAAAAAAAGACAGTGCCCATCAGAAGAGGGGGCGGTGGCCACCAATGGAAGCTCAGAAAGGGGAAACCTCATGGACAGAGGCTGGCAGTGGCCATCTGATCAGGAGACAGTGTCCTTGGGTGGCTGGCATCAGTGTCCTGGCCATGGCCAGGCCTACTCTTGTTGCATGGATGGTGCCACAGGTGGCGATGCCTCAGATTCTATAGCAAGCCTCAGATTCAACAAGCTTCAGATTCTATAGCAAGCAGAACTTTCCTCTGCCTTCCTGCTCACCAGGCAACCTTCTAATAAGTTGGTATTTTGTCTGTTTGGGCTACTATAACAAAATTCCATAAACTAATTACTTATAAACAACATAAATTTATTTCTCACAGTTCTGGAGGCCAGAGATCCAGGCACCAGCGGACGCAATGTCTGGTGAGGGCCTGCGCTCTGGTTCATAGATGGCAGTGTCCTCACTGTGTCCTAACATGGCAGAAGGGGAGGGGCAGCTCTCTGGGGTTTCTTTTATAAGGGCACAAATCTCATCTATGGGGGCTCTGCCCTCATGACCTAATCACCTCCCAGGGGCCCCTCCTCTTAGTACCATCACCTTCGAGATGGGGTTTCAACATACGAATTCTGGAGGGAAGCAAACATTTAGACTATAGCAGTTGGCTTCCCACGTAGTGTGCCTCTGGGAGAGAAGTGTCATCTACACCCTGACATTCCTGCGCATGGAGTCAGTCTCTTGCTTGGTGGTGCTGACAGGATCACGCACCTCCAGGCTCTCGGTGGTGATCCTGTGATGTAAGGGCTGGTCCTGCACTGGGGTTGATCTTCCCACTTCCAGGCCCCCTTTTCAGGTCTCCTGGAAACCAGCCACCCCCAGCCCCCCACTCCTACTGAACCCCAGCCATAATCCCAACCCTGATCTTCTCTGGATTCCAAAGCTTCATCCATGCTGAGCTGCAAGGGGAATGCAGAGAGCTGGAAACTGGGGCAGACTGGAGTTGCCAACCAAGGCCGGGCTGTGAGCTGCATGGAGCATATGCTGTGGCCATCCTGCCCCGGCTCTAGTCCCAGCCCCAGACCAGGGCCGGCACCTGGTAGGCTCTTCATGGGTGCTTCCTGAATGAATGCTGCAGAATGAAAATCTGCCCCAGAGGAGGCCAGGCCTGAGCTGGGCCCTGAAAGATCTGAGTGGGTGGAAGTAGGTGGAGGAGGGACAGGAAGCGAAACATTCCAGAATGAGGGCATGGGGGCTTCCCGTCAAAAATGAAGGCACAGAGGTAGGAAGAGTAGGATGTGTGCAGAGGACCAGAAGGAGGTTGGCTCAGTGGAGGCTGAGGGAGGATGCTGGGAAACACGGGGAGTCATAAGGTAGGATCCGATGGTGGGGGCCCGAGGCCAAGCAAAGGGCTGAGGTCTGATGCTTCGGGCAACGGGAGCCGTGCTGGGTTCCTGAGCAGGAAAGGCACAGGATGAAAGTGATATTCCAGAGTCATCACCCCAGCTGACTGGCCTGACGAGTGCCAGGGGAGGAGTGGGTGTGGGGTCAGGGGTGGTGGCACAAGAGACTTGGGCTGGGTAGGCACCTAGGAGGCTACCGAGTCACCTGGGCATGGGGTCATGGGACCGTCCACCGTGGGGGTAAATGGAGACGTTAGGAGAGGCGCATGGAGACATATACAAAAAGATCGCTGCAGCATCATTTGTATCAGCAAAAAAAAAAAAAAAAAAAAAAACCAGAAACAAAGAAAAGAGCCCCATGTCCATCAGTAGGAAAATGGATAAATAGACGGCCGTATATTGAGACGATGGACCACACAGCAGGGAGAATGAATGGTGTACATCTGCATGCCTTGACATCAACAAATCTCAAAAATGAAGAAAGAAAAAGAAACAAGGTTTAGAAGTATCTAGGCTGTGCTGTTCAGTGTGGTAGCCACTAGCTACATGTGGCTATTTAAAGTTTAACAAAATTCAAAAGGCGATTCTTCAGTCACACTAGCTACATTTCAAGTGCTCAAAAGCCATGTGCCGTCTATGGCTGCTATATTGGAGGGCACAGACAGAGAACATTTCCAGCACCACAGAGAGTTCTGTTGGACAGCACTGATGTTTTGAAACATGCAAAGCAACATTACATAATGTGTATGGATACAGAAGAGGCTCACAGAGTTTCCATGAACAGGTGTCACCTCAGTTGGCTGTGGAGCTGACAGGAGGGAGGTGCTGAGGGGTTGTCAGGGTGATGGGAACAGGGGAGGCAAGGCTGTAGCTCGAATACAAAAAGGCAGAGGCATCTCAACAATCCAGGAAGTGCCACCGTGAGGGGGATGGGAGACGCTTCTAGTCTCTGTAAGGATCCCAGACATAAGCCCTGTAATGACAGCAAAGACTAGCCTTTAGGTGGGGCCATTCCCAAATTGTTCCCCTTATGGTTACTTCCCAAAAAGGCTGGACAAAAGGAGTCTTGGGAAGGGTCAGACCTGCCCAGGTGGTTGGTCCATGACAAGCTGCAGACCTCACATCTAGGGCTTGCCTCAAACAAAGTGAGGGCTAAGGAGAAGGGCAGAGAAGCAGGAGCAGAGAAACCAGAGGAGCAATACCACAATTCAGGAGAGAGGGAAAAGAAAAGGAGGCAGGGTGGGCGCAGCTGACTCAGAAATACAGGTGTGAGGCCGGGCATGGTGGCTCACATCTGTAATCCCAGCACTTTGGGAGCCCGAGGTGGGAGAATCACTTAAGCCCAGGAGTTCCAGATGAACCTGCAAAACCCCATCTCTTCAAAAAATACAAAAATTGGTTGGGTGTGGTACACACCTGTAGTCCCAGCCATTTGGGAGGCTCAGGCAGGAGAATTGCTTGAGCTGGGGAGGACAAGGCTGCAGTGAGCTGAGACTGCATGAAAGCACTTCAGCCCAGGTGACAGCACAAAATCCTGTCAAAAGAACAAACCGAAGAAAGAAAGAGAGAGATCACAAGAACAGAAAACCAAACACCGCATGTTCTCACTCATAGGTGGGAACTGAACAATGACATCACTTGGACTCGGGAAGGGGAACATCACACATCGGGGCCTATCATGGGGCGGGGAGGGGGGAGGGATTGCATTGGGAGTTATACCTGATATAAATGACGAATTGATGGGTGCTGACGAGTTGATGGGTGCAGCACACCAACATGGCACAAGTATACATATGTAACAAACCTGCACGTTATGCACATGTACCCTAGAACTTAAAGTATAATAAAAAAAAAAAGAAAGAAAGAAAGAAAGAGAGAGAGAGAAAGAAAGAGAAACCAGAGAGAAAGAGTGAGAGAGAAAGAGGAGAAAAAGAAGGAAATAAAGAAAGAGAAAGGGAGGAAGGAAGGAAAAGAAGAAAGAGAAAGAGAGAAAGAGAAAGAAAGAAAAGGAAAGAAGGAAAAGAAAGAGAAAAAAAGAAAGAAAGAGAAAGAGAAAGAAAGAAAAAGAAAGAAAGAAAGAGAAAGAAAAAGAAAAGAAAAGAAAGAAAGAAAAAAAAAGAGGGAGGGAGGGAAGGGAGGGAGGGAGAAGGGGAAGGACAAAGGGACAAGACAGGTGTGAAAACCCAAGAGGGAGGCAGTTTCCAGGTGAGGGGTCAGCCTGGGTGCAGGGGAAGAAGCACCTGCCTAGTTGGTGTAAGGAATGGAGGGCTGGCACTTTCTTCTCCATGACCCCCTTGCTCAGAACTACCTATTTTCAGCATTTTGTGCAAACTGGCTTCCATCCATGCCCCTTAGGCATTGTTCTCTGATGCTATCTGAGGCATTTGTCTGTCCTTTAAAATAGTCTCTGCATTTTTCAAATGACTGCTACCCCTGGTTTGGAGTTTGCTGTGATAGAACCAAAGGAGAATTTCTTAGGGACTCCACTGTTGCCGCGCGGTCAAGCATCTGGGACGGGAAACGCCGGGTTGCCCGGGTGGTTTGGATTCAGTGCCGCTGACCTTTTGTTCCCGTGAGAACACAGAATGTGGCCAACCAGCAATGTGGTCTGACCTTGATGCCTAAATTCTAGCGAAAGAGCAGGCTGCACTACCATGGTGAGAATGGAAACTAAGAACATTCGATCCAAAATGTTTGAAAAAGCCTTGTGACCAAAGGTGAGTGTCTCAGAGTTTCTGTAAGACCCTGAAATGGGTGATAACATCATGTCTAACCTTGGGAATTGGCTGAGTAAATCTCAGTACAGCTGCTCTATGGAAGGTTTGCAAACCTTGTAAGTGGTGGTTATAAAGATATGGAGCAAGTTGGAGAAATTATTTATAATAAATTATCTGGGGAAAAAAGTCAGGACCCAATATGGTGCAGGTGCGGTTATTTCATTAAGGTAAGAAGACGCTAAGACTGCTTCTCAAACTACCAGTGGTGATTGACCAGTTTGATTTTGTAAAATTTCCAGTCCATCCCAAATGTAAAGTTTTATAAAATATCATAAAAATAAATGATTAAATGCATATCCATCAAAGGACTTGTATCTAAAATACATAAAGAACTCTCAAAACTCAACAGAAAAAAAATCCAAATAGAACTAGAAGACATGAACAGACACTCCACCAAAGAAGATATGTGGGTTGCAGAAAACACAGGAAAAGATATTCAATATCATTACCCATTAGGAAAATGAATGTCCATTTCCTGGTTTGCGTACTGTATTTTTGTTATATAAGATGTCACCATTGGAAGAATCTGGGTAAAGGGCTCATGGGATTTTAGGTACCTTTTTTCGTGATTTCCTGTGAGTCTATTATTATCTCAAAATAAAAAGTTATTAGGCCAGGCTTAGTGGCTCACACCTGTAATCCCAGCACTTTGGGAGGCCAAGACAGTGCAGGTGCAGATCACCTGAGGTCAGGAGTTCGAGAACAGCCTGGCCAACACGGTGAAACCCCATCTCTACTAAAAACACAAAAATTAGCTGGGTGTGGTGATACATCCCTGTAATCCTAGCTACTTGGGAGGCTGCGGCAGGAGAATCACTTGAACCTGGGAGGCGGAGGTTGCAGTGAGCAGAGATTGTGCCACTGCACTCTAGCCTGGGTGACAGAGCGAGACCCTGTCTCAAAAAAATAATAATAAATTAAAATAAATAAAAAATGAAAAGGAAATGAAAAGCGGATACATGAAATACAAGCCCAACTTTAAAATCATAGATTCAACAGGCAGAAAACAACCATGTCCAATTGCTGTAAGAGTTTCTAAACATTCACTCCCATTTTCTGGGCCTGTTGTACTGAAAACCAGTGGTGAATCCCCGGCAGACCAGCACCGGGCCGTGGACCACACTTTGAGTGGCTGTGGACCACCTGCTCAAAGACTAGAAGCAAATGCCAGAAGTGGAATTATTTTTTTTCCTCTTTGGCTTATTTTTTTTATTACGGAGTTATACTGCTGTTCAAAATAAAACTTGATTTAAAATATACAGAAATAATAATACAGAAGAAAATCTATTTTCCCCAAGTCTGGATTTATAGATAAAACACACCATCTACCCTGATGCTGTCTTCTCTTCCTCCCTCTCACCCTCACCTAACTACACCTCCTCCATTCCTCTCTCTCCTCCACCTGCTTGCCTTAACCTCTCTCTTTTCCTAGTGGCAGGTCCCTGGCTCTGGTCCCACCACTTTGTCACTGCTCCAGACCCTCCCCGACCTATACTGGGGAAATCACCTTACCTTTCTGAGTGTCAGTTTCCTTATGCAGGTGACAGCGAGACCCACCTCGGAGAGCCATCCTGTGAGGAGTGGGTGAGGTCACTCAAGTGGAAGAAGCTCTGTGAGCCAGGTATAAGTGTGCACACGCAGAGTGGATTCTGTCTGCACACCTGGGTCCCCACATGCGTTGGCTGGCTCTGGTCAGCCTCCCAGTCTTCATTCCCATCTCACCCTCCCGTCTCAGGCAAGCTAGGTGTCTCTGCCTCCAAATAAATGCCCTTCCCAGGAGGCCTCCCCAGCCCACATCCTGGCACCACTTATACCAGTGCCCCTGTCCCTCAGAGTGGGGTGTGTCCTCCCTTCCTAGGAGCTCCCCCAGGCCAAGGCAGCTCCTCCCCAGGGGAAAGGCCAAGTCAGGTTGCTGTATTTGTTTTTCTTTGCTATAGCCTCAGGCTATGAAAACTTTTCCACCTGTGGGTGGAAGACATCTAATAACGAATACAGTAAGTTCTCACTTAAGTTGCTGAGAGATTCTTGGAAACTGTAGCTTTAAGAGAAAACCAATTTTACCTTAGGCTAATTGATATAAATGAGTAGAATTCCTGTGATATATTTCTGGTGACAAAAACACCACCAGACTTCTAAAGATCAAACACTTCTAATATTAAACACCGAAATGAATGTGAGCTATATATACATTTAAGAAAAATTAAGAAAAACAAGATAATTAGGCCAGGTGCACTGACTTACGCCTATAATCCCAGCACTTTTGGAGGCCCAGGAGGGGAGATCAACTGAGGTCAGGAGTTCAAGACTGGCCTGGCCATCTTGGTGAAACCTCATCTCTACTAAAAATACAGAAGTTAGCTGAGTGTGGTGGCAGGCACCTGTAACCCCAGCTACTCGGGAGGCTGAGGCACAAGAATCACTAGAACCCGGGAGGTGGAGATTGCAGTGAGCTGAGATCGTGCCACTGCACTCCAGCCTGGGCAACAGAGCAAGACACCATCTCAAAAAAAAAAAAAGAAAGGAGAAAGAAAGAGAGAGAGAGAGAGAAAGAAAGAAAAGAAAAAGAAAGAAAGAAAGAAAGAAAGAAAGAAAGAAAGAAAGAAAGAAAGAAAGAAAGAAAGAAAGAAAGAAAAAAGAAAAGAAGGAAGGAAGGAAGGAAGGAAGGAAGGAAGGAAGGAAGGAAGGAAGGAAGGAAGGAAAGAGAAAGAAAGAAAGAAAGGCAGGTGAGGTAATTATTTACCCAATTATTCCAGTTCAAGGTCGTGGGTGGCTGGAGCCCATTCTGGCAGCTCAGGACGCCAGTTGGGAACCTACACTGGACAGGTCACGGTGCTCACACACCCATACTCACTCGCACTGGGACCATGCAGACTCGCCAATGAGCCTAGTGTGCACAGCTGTGGGAAGTGGGAGAAAGCCCACGCAGATGTGGGGAGAATGCAAACACCACACAGACAGTGGCCCCTGCAGGAATCAAATTTTTTTCTTACCAATGTCATGACAAAAAGACATGGAACGAAATGACGTTATTCAAGGACCTGCTGTATGTGAATACTGGCTAACTCAATGAGCACTTACTATGTTCCGGGGGTGATCACAGGCCCTACCCATGTAGTAACTCATTTAATGCTCATAACCATCCTAGGAGGTAGGTTCTGTTCCCCAGTGTACAGATGTGGAAACAGGCCAGTGAACAGAGAAATCACCTGCTCCAGGCCACCCAGCCGGTAAGCCCCACACTCTCATCCACAACACTGCTCATGGTTGCTGGTGGGTTTCCTGCTCTTGTTCACCCAGCTCAGCGCTTGGCACAATGAGAAGCTCTGTAAGTGTTTGTTGAGTGAACGAATGCTGCCCATTGTCCTGTACCTGCAGAGCTGTTTTCCCTGCTATTGAAGGGGCATGACTGGAGGCAGAGGCCACAGAGGTGACCACACCAGGGCAACCTGTAGTACCTAGTGCATGGTTCCACCCGGGGAGCATCTGAGAACTGTGTCCTTCCACTCCTGAGTCCAGCACTTCCCAGGTCAGGTCAGCACTTTAACTCGTTGGGAAGTCTGTGTTTATTTTATTGTATTCATTTTAATTTATTAAAGTTTTTAGAAACAGAGAAAGGGTCTCACTTCGTTGCCCAGGCTGGTCTCGAAGTTCTGGGCTCAAGCCATTGCCCACCTCCACCTTCCAAAGTGCTGGGATTACAAGCCTGAGCCACCACACCCAGCCCTGTGTTTCTTTTTCTTTCTTCCCTTCCTCCCTTCCTCCCTTCCTTCTTTCCTTCCCTTCCTCCCTCCTTCCTTCCCTCCTTCCTTCCTCCCTCTCTCCCTCCCTCCCTCCCTTCTTGTCTCCCTTTCTCTCTCTCTCTCTCCCCTTCCTTCCCTTCCTTCCCACCCTCCCTTCCCACCCTCCCTTCCTTCCTTTCTTTCTTTTTTTTTTTGTTTTTGAGATAGAGTCTCACTCTGTCACCCAGGCTGGAGTGCAGTGGCACAATCTCGGCTCACTGCAACCTCCGCCTCCTGGATTCAAGCGATTCTCCTGCCTCAGCTTCCCGAGTAGCTGGGACTACAGGTGTGCGCCACTACGCCCAGCTAATTTTTGTATTTTTAGTAGAGACAAGATTTCACCATGTTGGTTGGCCAGGATGGTCTCAATCTCTTGACCTCGTGATCCTCCCCCAAAGTACTGGGATTACAGGTGTGAGCCACTGCACTCGGCCTTCTTTTCTTTCTCTCTCTCTCCTCTCTTCTCTCTTCTCTCTCTCTCCCTCTCTTTCTTTCTTCTCACTGGAATCTTGCTCTGTCGCCCAGGCTGGAATGCAGTGGTGTGATCTCTGCAACCTCCGCCTCCGGGGTTCAAGTGATTCTCCTGCCTCAGCCTGCTGAGTAACTGGGCCTACAGGCACACACCACCACGCCTGGCTAATTTTTGTATTTTTTGTGAAGACGGGGTTTCGTCATGTTGGCCAGGCTGGTTTCCAATTCCTGACCTCAGGTGATCCGCCCACCTTGGCCTCCCAAAGTGCTAGGATTACAGGTGTGAGCCACCGCGCCTGGCCACTAAGTCCCCTTATTTCTATCTCAAGCCCAAGTTGTCAGGAACTCACTGAGTTCTCCCATCTATGGAGGAAAGAGATCCATCTCATGGCTCTGCCACCTGAACACCCTGGGACAGCTGCCCAGGGGTCTGGGCTGTAGTCTAATCTGGTCAGTCTTCTTTCCTCCACTCGGATTTTTCTCAAATAGCATCCCTTTCTCCCCAGACTAACCCATTTTCCTGAATTCTTCTGATTCTCTTCCACATCTTGTTCCCCTCTACCCCCTAAGTCTTTCTTCTCCCCTTTTCAGCTACCCATGTATTTCCATATTCATTGTAAATACAGTTATTTGAAGTCTTTTCCAGATTGTTCTATTATCTCAAGTTTCGGGAACAGAAATTCTCCTATTGTGATGTATGCTGTCTGTCTGTTGCTCACGGTGACTCAGTTCCTGATGCATTTGATACTTTCTGATTGTGAGCTAAAGTTGGATTTTTTTTTTTCTCATGGTGGTTCAAGTGGCCTGGGTTGTGAAGGCTCCCTCCAGACACGATTTTTCCTTTCTCATTGTACTCCGGGCCAATTTAAGAATTCCTGTTTTTGTGGTGATGGTCGTTACTGTGGTAAAATATAGAACATAAAATTTACCATCTTACCCATGTTTAAGTGTCCAGTTCAGTGGTATTAAGTATGAATATTCAAAGAGTTGTCACCATCACCACCATCCATCAACAGACCTTGTTCCTCTTCTGAAACCAAACCTCTACACCCAGTAAACACTAACTCCCCATTTTCTCCTTCCTCCAGCCCCCGGCAGTTACAGTTCTATTTTCTGTCTCTGTAAATCTGCCTACTCTAGGTACTGCATATAAGTGGGATCATGTAAGATTTGTTCTTTCATGTCTGGCTTAGTTCACTTAGCCTAATGTCTTCAGAGTTCATCCATGTTGTAATATGTGTCAGAATTTCCTTCCTTTTTAAGACAAAATAATAGTCCATTGTATATGTGATCGTACATTTTGTGTATACTACTCCATTCATTCATTCATTGATGAACATTTTGGTTGTTTCCACCTTTTGGCTATTGTGACTAGTGCTACTATCAACACTGGTGTAGAAATATATTTGTTTGAGTCTCTGCTGTTTTTTTTTTTTTTTTTTTTTAAGACGGAGTTTAGCTCTTGTTGCCCAGGCTAAAGTGCAATGGCACGATCTCGGCTCACCGCAACCTCCACCTGCTGGGTTCAAGCGACTCTCCTGCCTCAGCCTCCCAAGTAGCTGGGATTACAGGCATGCATCACTACGCCCAGCTAATTTTGTGTTTTTAGTAAATCCATGTTGGTCAGGCTGGTCTCGAACTCCCGACCTCAGGCGATCCGCCCGCCTCGGGTTCCCAAAATGCTGGGATTACAGGCGTGAGCCACCGCGCCCGGTCAAGTCTTTTGGGTATATACCCAGAAGTGAAATTTCTGCCTCATATAGTAATTCTGTGTTTAATTTTTTGAGACACCATTACACTGTCTTCCACAGTGGCTGCACCTTTTGTATTCCCAGAAGCAATGTACAAGGGTTTCAATTTCTCCATATCCTTGTCAACACTTGCTATTTTCTGTTTTGTTTTGTTTCTTAATAATAGCCATCCTAATGAGTGTGAAGTGGTATTTCACTGTGGTTTGATTTGCATTTCCCTAATGGTAAGTGATGTTGAACATCTTTTCATGTGCTAATTGGCCACTTGTATATCTTCTTTGGAGAAATGCCTTTCAACAATGAATAACTGCATGAATAATTGAAAAAGTAAACAGTGAATTTTCAAGTCCTTTGCCTATTTAATCAATTTTTTTTTTCTTGAGACAGGCTCTCCCGCTATTGCCCAGGATGGAGTGCAGTGGTGTGATCTCGGCTCTCTGCAGACTTGACCTCCTGGGCCAAAGCAATTTTCCCACCTCAGCCTCCCTAGTAGCTGGGACTACAGGTGCATGCCACCATGCCCAGCTGATTTTTGTATTTTTTGTAGAGATGAGGTTTCACCATGTTGCCCAGGCTGATCTCGAACTCCTGGTCTCAAGCGATCGGCCCGCCTCAGCCTCCCAAACTGCTGGGATTACAAAGTGCTGAGCCACTGAATCAACTTCAAATTGTTTTTGTTGTTGTTGTTGTTGTTGTTGAGTTGTACGGGTTTTAAAAATATATCCTATATATTGGCCAGGTGTGGTGGTTCATGCCTATAATCTCAGCACTTTGGGAGGCCGAGGCGGGCAGATCACTTGAGGTCAAGAGTTCGAGACCAACCTTGCCAATATGGCGAAACCCTGTCTCTACTAAAAATACAAAACTTGGCCAGGTGTGGTGGCGCACATCTGCAGTCCCAGCTACTTGGGAGGCTGAGGTGGGAGAACCACTTGAACCCGGGAGGTGGAGGTTGCAGTAGCCAAGATTACGTGACTGCACTCCAACCTGGGTGACAGAGTGAGACCTTGTCTCAAAAACAACAAAAAAAAAACAAAATTTATGTCCTAGATATTAATCCCTTATCAGATACATGATTTGCAAATATTTTTTCCCATTTCTTGGGAAATTGTGTCCTTTTTTTTTTTTTTTTTTTT
>NW_016804694.1:1686716-1714045 GCF_001698545.2 Rhinopithecus bieti
TTTTTTATTTTTATTTTTATTTTTGATACAGACTCTGTCGTCCAGGCTGGAATGCAGTGGCTGGATCTTGGCTCACTGCAACCTCTGCCTCCCAGGTTCAAGCAATTCTCCTGCCTCAGCCTCCCGAGTAGCTGGGCTTACAGGTGCCCGCCACCACACCCAGCTAATTTTTGTATTCTTAGTAGAGATGGGGTTGCACCATGTTGGCCCAGCTGGTCTCGAGCTCTTGACCTCAAGTGATTCACCCTCCTTGGCCTCTCGAAGTGCTGGGATTACCGGCGTGAGCCACCATGCTCAGCCCCCAAAAGTTCTTAATTTTAATGAAGTCCAGTTTATTTTTTGTTTTGTTGCCTATACTTTTGGTGTCATATCCAAGAAATCCTTGCCATATCCAATGCCAGGAAGTCCCTCTTATATTTTCTTCTAAGAGTTTTGTAGGTTTAGCTTTTATGTTTATGTCTTTAATCCATTTTGGAGTTAACTTTTTAATATACTTAAGGTAAAGATTCAACTTCATTATTTTGCATGTGGAAGTCCAGTTTTCTAAGTCTTCTTGAAAAGACTTGCCTTTCCCTCACTGAATGGTCCTGGTACCCTTGTCTAAAATCGTTTGACCATAAGTATAAGAGTTTATTTCTGGGCTATTCTATTCCATTAGTCTAAATGTCTGTCTTTATACTAATACCACACTATTTTAATTATTGTAGATTTGTGGTTACATATTAAAATCAGAAACTATAAGACTTCCAATTTTGTTCTTTTTCAAGATTGTTTTGACTATTTGGGGTCCTTTGAGATTCCATATAAATTTTAGGATGGATTTTCTGTTTCTATAAAATATTATGATTTGCATTTCAATAGGGATTGCATTGAATCTATAGATTGCATCAGGCAACACTGACACCTCAGCAATATCAAGTCTTCTAATCCATGAATATAGGATGTCTTTCCATTTATTTGTGTCTTCTTTCACTTTGGCAACATTTTGTGATTTTCAGTGTACAAGTCTTTTGCTTCCTTGGTTAAGTTTATTGCTAAGGGGCAGGCGCAGTGGCTCACACCTGTAATCCCAGCACTTTGGGAGGCCAAGGCAGACGGATCACGAGGTCAAGAGATCAAGACCATCTGGCCAACATGGTGAAACCCCGTCTCTACTAAAAATACAAAAATTAGCTGGGCGTGGTGGCGGGCACCTATAGTCCCAGCTACTCGGGAGGCTGAAGCAGGAGAATCACCTGAACCCGGAAGGTGGAGGTTGCAGTGAGCCGAGATCATGCCACTGCACTCCAGCCTGGGCAATACAGCCAGACCCTGTCTCAAAAAAAAAAAAAGTTTATTGGTAATAATTTTATTCTTTTTCATTGCTTTTATAAATGAAATTGTTTTCTTAGTTTCCTTTTTGGATTTTTCATTATTAGTGTATAGAAACAACTAATTTCTATGTGTTAATTTTGTATCCTGCAACTTTGCTGACTTTATTAATTCTAATAAGTGTGTGTGTGTGTGTGTGTGTGTGTGTGTGTGTAATCCATCTTGGTTTTATTTTTACTTTTACCTGGAGACTCAGGCAGGGACAGGTTTTCTTGTCATCTTCCAAAGCCAGTGGGTAGGCTTTTTCTAGGTCCCTATTCATTGAGGAAGCAGGCTTCAAGGATCCCAGCTGTCTTCAAGAGTACTGGTTCCAGCTTCCTGCTTCATGAAGGCCAAGGCCTAGGTCATGGCCCCTGCAAGGTCAAGGTCATTATAATGCCAGCACCTGGCTGCTAAGCCTATTTCCCTTCCAATACCCTCCCCTCAGAGCTCCTGGTGCATCAGCTCGTTCAACCTCCTGCTTTTCTGCTCTCTCTTGATTTAAGAAACAGACACATTATATTTCTATGTATTCAGAGCACAGGAGTCCCAGCATCCCACTTCCAAATGAGCATGTCAAGCACCTGCATTCAGAGAGGACACCTGGAAGCCAAAATTTTGCCATAGTGAAAGGCCTTATTCCCGAATACAGGTAGAGTGGGGAAGACCTTGGCCCCTCCCCCCACAGGCAAGAGTGTTGCCTCCCCAGGGGGCTGGTAGCCTGCTAAGGCCCAAGCCACATGGGTGGGTTGTCTACTGTTACTGAGGGCCTACTCTGTGCCACATACCATACTAGGTGTTTTACATACATTATATGTCATTGAATCTTCCCTCCAGTCCTATGAGGTAGGTACTATTATTGTCACTGATTCACTTGAGAAAGCTGCCAAAACACAGATAGCAAGGGGCAGAACCAGGATTCTGATTCAGGTTGGCTCAGCCTTTTATCAAATACATCTGGTCTTCCTCTGTCCTTTCAAAAGCCTATAGCTTCCTCATCTTGCCCACTCCTCTGTGGATAGGGTCTGTGGTTTCCTTTCTCTTATCTATCCTCAACACACAGTGGGTGTGACCTGGGTGCAACCAGTCACAGCTCTGCAGAGGTTACTATGATTTTGCCCCTGAAGGATCTGTCCACAACTTAGGAACTCAAACAACTTTTGGCCTGAGCCCCTGTTACCGAGAGAAAGGAGGTTTTTGCCAAGGACTCCAAGGGGAGTGCACTTGATGCTGGTCGGGACCCAAGGCACCCAGCCCTCCCTGAGACATTGTGTGAGTCGGGCTGGGCCTCAGACACAGCCCCCACTGCCCCACCCCAGCCAGGGTGGTGCTTGTGTGGGAAGGACTTTAAATCCAGCTGCCAGACCCCTGCACGGGAGAAGGAGAGACAGCTGGCCACCATGCACGGCTCCTGCAGTTTCCTGATGCTTCTGCTGCCGCTGCTACTACTGCTGGTGGCCACCACAGGCCCCGCTGGAGCCCTCACAGACGAGGAGAAACGTCTGATGCTGGAGCTGCACAACCTCTACCGGGCCCAGGTATCCCCACCGGCCTCAGACATGCTGCACATGGTAAGTGTGGCCACGGCGCTTGCTGGCTGGGATAGAAGGGGTGCTGGCCAGGGTCTGTCACCAGGCCCTCTTACCCTGCTCCACATGCTGAAGCTATTTCAGAATTCTTCTCCTTTCTCTGGTCAGTGATAGAGTCGCCGAGTCCCTGACATTATGTTACATTACTTTTAATGGCAAAAACCACAATTACTTTTGCACCCGCCTAATAAAATTCACAGGCCCCTATAAGCAACCTCATAATACAGATGAGGAAAGTGAGGCTCAGAGGGACTTGTTGGGGTCACACAGCTGGTTAAGCCAGACCCAAAACCCCGGCTTCCCCCTCCAACGACCTTTCCCCAGCACTTCCTCAAATGCATGTGCCCTCGGTGGGGGAACCCCGGAAGTTCTTAACACCTTTGTGAAAACGGTCTTTCACACACCTGCCAAGAAGAGGACAAGAGGAAGCGGGCAGCAGGATGGGCATGGGCACCTGGGGTAGAATGCAGGTGCTAAGGAGGTAGGTGACAGCAGGATCCAGAAGCAGAGAGGGCTCTGGATCATACAGTCCGAATTCTGTCTTGGTCGCCTACAAAACCTGTGATTCGAGGCAAGTCCTGTAACCTTGTCGATCCCGTGTCTCATCTGTAAAAGGCGGTCAGAATTAGAGCTACGTATATACCAGTGTGGACTGAATCTCACAGATATCCTACTGAATGGGGGAGGAAATAAAATCTCTAAAAAATACACAGTAGGGTCTCTTTACATGAAGTCTGAAGACATGTAAAAATACTATTCATGTCTGGTGAAACACGCAGATGTAGTAAACATACATGTACATGCACACAGGAGACAGAGCCAGATTTAGGGCTGGTTCTCTTAGGAAGAGCTATTTATGGCAGGGTGAGAGGCGGGCTGTCTATATGCAGGATTAAAGGAGATAAAGTGAGAAATTCACCCCCTTCCTGGCTGGGGAGGTTGCTGGGCAGTGTTTAGGGATCAGGGACCCCTGGAGCTGGTGCCTGAGAGAACAGATGCACCTTGGGGAACACAACAGTGAGCCTGGGGCCCCAAACCTAAGTTCTAACCTCAGCCCCATGTGATCTGACTAAATTAACTCTGGGTGGACCCCTTTCCCTTCAGATGGAAACATGGGGCTGGCGATCCCTGCCCTGGGCGTCAGACAGGATGACATGTGAGAAAGATCTAGGAAGAGCTCTGCACACACACCCAGCACTGCCGTTCACAGCTGTGCCAGCCTGGGCATCCAGGAAAGGTAGACAACAAACCAGGAGTCGCAGACGCAGCTCTGCCAACAGCACCCTGATTGAGGCCTGCGCCTCATGGTTGGGCTTCAGGTTCCCCACCTGTAGATCCCTGATGCCCTGCAGTCTTGCTGGCTGAGACGGGGGCCACACAGGCTGGGAGCTGCTTCTCAGACAGAGGTGCACCTTGGAGCAGGGCAACATTCTGGGAGGCAGTTGGGATACTGAGGGGATATGCTGCTGCCTAATGGGGAGTGTTAGGAGGAGGAGGAGATGAGGCTGGGGCTGGGATGCCAGGAAACATTCAGGACAAGACTCAGGTTCAACCTCAGTAGTGGCGAGGGCTGGGACTCTGCAGCCAAATGGCCTGGGTTCAAATCTTGCCTTTGTTACTTATTAGCCTTGTGACCTTGGCCAAGTTAAACTCTTGGTGCCTGTCTCCTCATCTGTAAAATGGGGATAACAGTGGAATAATTCCCTTGTAGCTATGGTAGTTGTAGGGTTAAATGAGTGAATATGTGTAAAGCACTCAGAAGAATGCCTGGCACACAGTAAGTGCTCAATAAGTGTCTGATTAACACAAAAGAGGGAATGGATCCAGGGTGAGACAGGTGGGGGTTATCATGAATGCTTCCCTCTCAGCCTCCAGGTCTAATCAGTGCCAGTTTTGCCCCCCTGAAGGTTCAATTGTCCTTGAAATGTAACCGTTCCCCTTACCCCTTCTCTTTTGGCACAACCCTGGTTCAGGGTTCTTTCATTCTTGAACCCAAGGACTCCTAGGATAGCCCCTACCTGTTCCCCAGCTTCTGGCCTCTGCTGTCAGAATGAAAAATCCAACACGTGGGCCTGACCTGCTCAAAATCCTTCAGTGGCTCCCACAGCTCCCTACTGCCTCAGGATAAAGCTCCGGCTCCTAACTAAGAAGGCTCTGTGTGTTCTGGCCCCTGCCTAGCTCTTCATCCTGCTCTCTCGCTTGCCCTTTATTCTTCTGTAACCTGAACAGCTTGTCTTTTCCCAGCCAAAATGTTTCCCAGCTTCATGCCTTTGCTGATGTGTGCCTTCTGATTAGGACGCCTCTCCCCCCAGCTGGCTAATGCCTCATCTTTTTGGTGTCTCCCTCTCCACCTTTGGCTGGGCTAGATGGCCCTCTTTGGTGCCACTATAGTACTTGTTGCACATCTGTCATTTACCATGTGGTGGCCCAAATGACGTTTATGTCAACGGAAGCTTGGGCTTCTTGGTTCCTGCTGTTGTCCCAGGGCTGACACAATGCCCAGGACTGTTGAATAAATGAATGAACGAGTGAATGAATGAATGAATGAATGAATGAATGAATGAATGGATTTGCTTCTAGATGGTGACCATGTGGCCAATGTGGGTGGGTGCTGAGAGTCTTACAACTCCACAGGGGGCTCTGGATGACTGACTGAGAATCCTTAAGACCAAAGCAATGACGCTAATGGTGGGGCTCCAGGTATCTTGTCAGAATGGAAATTACAGGCAGACTCTGTAGGGGGAGACTGCTTTAAGCAGGGCCCTGTCTCAGTCATCAATAGTTGACAAGTATCTGTTGAGCACCTACTATGTGCTAGTACTGCACCAGACACTGGGGATCCATCCATGCCATATCCTGACGGCACTTACAGTCCAGCCCGGCACCTCACAGGTCGTCTCAGACACCCTGACCCTGGTCCCCAGCGCCCTGCCCCTTTCCCACTCCCAATCTCCCACTGTTGCCAGAGTTGAGAGAATCTCAGGGACCAGTGATTCAGGACAAAAATGTCCAGAGAGGGAAAGATACTCACCCAAGGTCACAGCTGTGGAGCCATCCCAGCCAGGTGCACCCATCCCCATGCCAGACAGCGGCTCCTGAAAGCCTTGAGCGGGTGGGGAGTGGGTGTGGCCACACAGCCACCTCCCCTCAGGGTCACCCAAGCTCTTGGCGCTTTATGGGCTGTCTGGCTCCCACAGCTGGCTGGGCCCCCATAGGGTGGAGCAAAAGCTGCCTCCAGGCCATGGATTTCCAGGAGAAGCCAAGGACAGCATTTAATGGGATCCAGGCTTCCCCTCTTCAATCCTTTGGGTTGGATGCCTTGTTAATCCCTCTTCTCATCCACATTCGGCCTGCCTCTCAGCCAGGGACACAATCTCAAAGGCCCTGAACCTAAAATTTCCCCTCCAACCATCTCACCTGAGGTCCCCACTGGAGAACACTGTCACTGGGGTCTGACGGCGGGTTACCAAGGCTCTGAAAGTAGGCCCCTTGGTGAGAGGCCTGTGACATTCAGTGTCACCTAGAGACACTTAATTTTCTTGGAGAAAGGGGGTTGCCATTGACAAGGGTTGGGAGCAATTAGGAACAGCACTGGGGAGGGAGCCTGCAGAGGGTAAAGGCATGGGGACTGGGTGTCCCAAGGGAAGGGTGGGGGCTTAGAGGGAGAGGAAGGTGCCAGCCCTCAAGTCAGGTTCCTGGTTGAGTGGGGGTGAAATGGGCTGAATAAACGACCCAGCCCCTCAACATCGATCTCACCGGACATCCTGTGCTCTTCAGAGAAGTTCAAGGAGGCCTGGGAGGTAGGCAGGGGCATGTACGGCCACTTTTTTCACATGAGGCTTTTTATAATAACACTGTCACCAACACCACCTCATCCACTCCTCAGCCCTCTGAGGGTGCAGAAAGGTTAGACAATCCGTGCAGTCACACAGCTGGTGAACGGCCAGCTCCTCGGCCTGGGATGGCGTCCTCCACCTGCCCACAGAAGCCTACCCAGAGCAGAGACCTGTTTCAGGCCATGCCCAAGAGTCACCCCGCTAAGGAGGTGCCGGAAGGATTTCCCCCACGACTTCCTCGACCTTTTGCTTGGTCCCCACAGCATCTGTGGGCATCCTCACCTCCCTTCTCTCACCTGCCCTGCAGAGATGGGACGAGGAGCTGGCCGCCTTCGCCAAGGCCTACGCACGGCAGTGCGTGTGGGGCCACAACAAGGACCGCGGGCGGCGCGGCGAGAATCTGTTCGCCATCACCGACCAGGGCCTGGACGTGCCGCTGGCCATGGAGGAGTGGCACCACGAGCGCGAGCACTACAACCTCAGCGCCGCCACCTGCAGCCCGGGCCAGATGTGCGGCCACTACACGCAGGTGTGGGCCCGGCGGGCGGGGCAGGGCGGAGCCTCGCGGCGTGGGGGTGGGGCCACGTGCTCTGTGGGCGGGGCCACCTCTACCTTCACCTTTCCTAAGCGTCCTCGCTACAGGAGGCGGGCCTCACTCCAGGTCCCCTCAGATACTTTGCAGGTCTTGTCCTCTCACTGCAGCTAATACGCTAAGCCTCTGACGGAGTCGGCTTCTCTACAGTCTTTTGAAAACCTAGGCCGCTAGGCCAGGCGCGGTAGCTCACGCCTGTAATCCCAGCAATTTGGGAGGCCGAGCTGGGAGGATCGCTTGAGGCCAGGAGTTGGAGACCAGCCTGGGCAACATGGCGAGATCCCTGTCCCTACAAAAAAATACAAAAAACTTTGCTGGGCGCGGTGGCGCCCACCAGCTACTCTGGAGGCTGAGGTGGAAGGATCACTTCAGCCCAGGAGGTTGAGGCTGCAGTGAGTCGTGATCGCGCCCCTACACTCCAGCCAGGGCGACAGAGGGAGGCCCTGTCTCAAAAAAATAAATAAATAAAAAGGAGTGGGGGCGGTGGGACATGTTAGGTGTCACAGAGCCAGTTTTATGGATTGTGGTTATTGACCTAGGCAATACTGTACGGTGCTCCAAGTGGTCCTGCGCCTCTTCCCCCAGATAGTGCAGGGCTGTTTGCCCCAGTAGCAGATAGTCCCTTAACTTCTCTCTGTGGCTCCTTTGCATTTATTATGGTGTCTAATTTGCTACTTGTCATCTGCCAGGGACTAATAAAGCAAATAGACAATTTTGTTTAGTTTTTCTTTTGCATTTAACAATTATGCATAACGATGAAGAGCAAATTGTGGCTGAATGAAGGCTTCAGGGAGATTTCTGATAGAATTTCCCGCTCCCCAGTCACACTTTGCTGCTGTCTGGATTCTCACGGCATTTTGAAAGTTTGGGCTTGCGGATAAGATGTGTGCGTGCGTGTGTGTGTGTGTGTGTGTTGGGGAATTAACATTAGTGTTACGGAATTATTTTTTCTCCTGCCAGTGCTTATGTGTTGTACAAATAGTAACATGACAAATAATTAAAAGAAAAGAAACCAACTATCTTCCCACCCATGTCCACCAATTCCCTTTCTTTTTCATGCTATTTTTAGTCTTCATCTTTTTTTTTTTTTTTTTTTTTTTTTTTTTTTTTTAGTCTTTATCTTTAGGGAGGAAATCCCAGCAGCACCCACCCAGGTCAGAAAGTTGTGAGGGCCCAGCACCCTTCCTGGCCCTTTCTCTCTGGATCCTGCCACCCCTCCCTCTCCCTCCACCCTCACCCACTTGCTTCTGCGGGGATTGTTATCAGGACCCAGCAGGGAGTAAGTCAGCGTGGCTCCGCCCCAGCTTTCTCTGGGGCTGAGGGTGCATGCACTCTGGAGTTGTTTCTGCCCAGAAGGTGTTCAACACCGGGGAGACCTTCAGCTAATTTCAGCAGAGATTCCTGGGCAGATTGGGCCTAGAACCAGCAAGGAAAGGCTGCTGGTCTCACCCCATGGCAGCACACAAATGTTGTTGGACTTTTTGTTTGATAAAGACAGAAGTCATTCTAGCAGCTAAGAGACCCACACTGAGAAACAACCAGAACAGGTCCTGCTCACCTGTGATTTGGGGGAGGTTCCACCTTCAAAATGGCTCCTCCTGCTCCCCACCTTGGACTTTCCTTGTTGCTGAGGTCTAAAATTCTACCATTTGAGATTCTTTCCTTTGCATATACCCTTCATTTAAAGTGCAAGGGCCTCTAGGAAGAGCCCACAGAAAAAATTCATGAGGGTGTATCACAGTCCTGGAACTGAGGGAAGGTTTTGAGAGGAAAAGAGGCCTGGCAAAGTGGTGTATGTGGTTAGCAGAGGAGGGTAGAGGGTTAGGGACAAACTCCCCCATCCCTCCGCCTGGTCAGAGTTTTGTCCTGAACCTGCATGGCTTTGGGAACGTGAATGTCACAGGCTATAGGGTGCCTCTTCTCCCCAGCCCTGTAAGGCAGGTGTAGTGGGATGCCAGGAAGGCACCATGCCACCTCGCATGGGGCTGAGCTGCCAGGTTTGCCCTCCTTCAGGTGGTTTGGGCCAAGACAGAGAGGATCGGCTGCGGTTCCCACTTCTGTGAGAAGCTCCAGGGTGTTGAGGAAACCAACATCGAATTACTGGTGTGCAACTATGAGCCCCCGTGAGTGCTGGGGGGAACCCTGGAGATGGAGAGGGGGAAGGCACAGGCAGAGCCAAGGGGAGGGCAGAGTTGGCCACAGCCTGAGGGAGTGGGAGAAGAGGGGTCAGTCTGGAGCTCTACCATCCAGGGAGCTGTGAAGGCTCCGATGGTGGTCTGCTCTCATCGGCCAGAGAGGGCCACGAGGAGCCCAAGATCGCCCAGCAAGTCAGTGGCTGGCAGTCAGGAGACCCAAGGGCACATCCAGAGTAGATGTGTGTATAGGAGTTGGGGAGAGGGTTGGGAGAGGTCGAGCCCCTCCCCTCAGCATCCTCCTGACCTCCTGTAGGGGGAACGTGAAGGGGAAACGGCCTTACCAGGAGGGGACTCCGTGCTCCCAATGTCCCTCTGGCTATGGCTGCAAGAACTCCCTCTGTGGTGAGTCCACGGGTGGATTGGTAGGGGCAGGGGGTGTGGAAGAGATGCGATGCAGACTGGATGGTCTAAGAGCCTCGCTGGACTGAGCGGGACGTGGGCGGGGGAGGGGCCGGGCTGGATGCGACCACCTGGGGGCCCTGGCGGCTCCCTTAGCCCTCCACGCGCAGCCACTTTGGCGCCCTGTCGTTCCAAGTGGCCGGATTTCAACCCTTCAAAGGGAGGATGTTAGAAAGTCTGGCGGCTTCGGGGGGGCCCGCGTGAGGTGGACGTGGCCAATCGTTTGGGTCTTGAGGAGTGGGCGGGGCCAGGCCGGTGGGCACGGTCAGAGGGCTTCAAGAGGGCGGGGCCGGCCTTGCCGGAGGAGGAGCCCTGTGAGGGACAGGGATCCCGCTGGAGAAGTCCCCTGAAAAAGGGCAAGTACGAATGTAGAGAGACTTGGACCAGGAGGTGGAGAGAGGAGCAACTGTGTCAATCACCAGAAGTGGCGTTTCTTTTCTTTTCTTTTCTTTTTTTTTCTTTTTTTTCTTTTTGACGGAGTTTTGCTCTTGTTGCCCAGGCTGGAGTGCAATGGCTCGATCTCTGCTCACCTGCAACCTCTGCCTCCCGGGTTCAAGCAATTCTTCTGCCTCAGCCTCCCAAGTAGCTGGGATTACAGGCATGCACCACCATACCCGGCTAATTTTGTATTTTTAGTAGAGATGGGGTTTCTCCATGTTGGTCAGGCTGATCTCAAACTCCTGACCTCAGGTGATCCGCCTGCCTCAGCCTCCCAAAGTGCTGGGATTACAGGCGTGAGCCACCGCGCTCGGCTTGTAACTTTTATTTTCAATGAGGGGCATATCCGCTGCAGAATGTGTGTGTTTGTGTGTCCTAGTAGGACATTTGATCGCGTCACTTGGTTTGCGGTGCGGTGAGAGATGTGAGGTCCTGCTTGCAGCACTCATGCCAGTTCTCCTCTGTCTTATCAGAACCCATCGGAAGCCAGGAAGACGCCCAGGATTTGCCTTACCTGGTAACTGAGGCCCCATCCTTCCTGGCAACTGAAGCCTCAGACTCTAGGAAAATGGGTACTCCTTCCCTAGCAACGGGGATTCCGGCTTTCTTGGTAACAGAGGTCTCAGGTTCCCCGGCAACCAAGGCTCTGCCTGCTGTGGAAACCCAGGCCCCAACTTCCTTAGCAACAAAAGACCCGCCCTCCATGGCAACAGAGGCTCCACCTTCTGTAACAACTGAGGTGCCTTCCATTTTGGCAGCTCACAGCCTGCCCTCCTTGGATGAGGAGCCAGTTACCTTCCCGGAATCGACCCATGTTCCTATCCCAAAATCAGCAGACAAAGTGACAGACAAAACAAAAGTGCCCTTTGGGAGCCCAGAGAACTCTCTGGACCCCAAGATGCCCCTGACAGGGGCAAGGGAGCTCCTACCCCATGCCCAGGAGGAGGCTGAGGCTGAGGGAGAGGCTGAGGCTGAGTTGCCTCCTTCCAGTGAGGTCTTGGCCTCAGTTTTTCCAGCCCAGGACAAGCCAGGTGAGCTGCAGGCCACACTGGACCACACGGGGCACACCTCCTCCAAGTCCCTGCCCAATTTCCCCAATACCTCTGCCACCGCTAATGCCATGGGTGGGCGTGCCCTGGCTCTGCAGTCGTCCTTGCCAGGTAAGGCCCGTGGCATCGGTCCCACTCCCCTCCTGGCTCTGGAATGGCAGTGTCCTGCCCCAGCTGTAGGTGGTATGAGCACGGTGGGGCATGCGCCCTGTGAGTAAGAGCTTCCTCCCTGGCTGCTGCCCCACCTCCTTGCATGGTGGGGTGGGCGGGACAGCAGGCACAGCCGTCTCTAGGCTGAGGCAAAGCCGCTTTCTTCCCACAGGTGCAGAGGGCCCTGACAAGCCTAGCGTCGTGTCAGGGGTGAACCCAGGCCCTGGTCACGTGTGGGGCCCTCTCCTGGGACTACTGCTCCTGCTTCCCCTGATGTTGGCTGGAATCTTCTGAAGGGGATACCACTCAAAGGCAAGGCCTGGTGCGGAGGGCCCTGGCCTCATGCCCACCTAGATTGTCTTCCTCCAAGTGAGAGGCCACAGCTTCCTGGGCAGGTCCTGCTCTGTGGCCCAGCAGCCCCCCTTCACCCCAACTTCTGGCCAGATTCCAGGCCAGCACTCTTGTCCTCCTGGGAGGCGTCTACAGGGGCAGCCCCTGGCACTGCCCCAGGAGTGCCTTGGCTCTGTCTGGGTAGGCCCATCCCTCAGCTGGCTGCAGACTGTTCTGAGGGGTATTCACACGTGCCCACTCTCAGGTTGTCCTGTGGCTATCAGCTTCTCTCCTAGACAGAGGATCTCAGGCTTCCCAGGAACCCCTGGGCCCCTTCCAGTCCCCTGGCCTCTTCCTTGAGCCATCTGAGTCCAGGACTGTTCCTCAGAAGTGCCTCTTGCCTTCTCAGGGTGAAGAGGTCAGCTGTCCTCCTGTCATCTTCCCCACCCTGTCCCCAGCCCCTAAACAAGATGCTTCTTGGTTAAGGCCCTCTGGAAGGGAAAGGCTATGGGGCATGTGCCTCATCACACCATCCTGGAGGCACAAGGCCTGGCTGACTGCGAGCGCAGGGGGCCGCCTGAGGACTGCACACCGGGCCCACACCTCTCCTGCCCCTCCCTCCTGAGTCCTGGGGGTGGGAGGATTTGAGGGAGCTCACTGCCTACCTGGCCTGGGGCTGTCTGCCCACACAGTATGCGTGCTCTCCCTGAGTACCTGCGTAGCTGGGGACGGGGATTGCAAGGGGCAGATGAAGGACAAGCCCCACTGGAGTGGGGTTCTGTGGGTAGGGGAGGCAGGGACAAGGGAAGGAAAGCAACTCCTGACTGTCCAATAAAAACCTGTCCAACCTGTGGCAACTGTTCCTTCTCTTTCACATCCCCCTCCTCTAAAACACTCCATTTAGTGTCTCCTCTTTGGGACACACCCTTCTTTTCCTTCCTATAACTTCCCCTCCCCCTAATCACAGGTGGCTGCCAGGAAGGGGAAGAGCCAAAGGAAGGCCAAGGGTGCTGGACTGACTCTCCCAGCTTCAGGAGTCACCAGCGGGGCCTAGACGGGTTTGGAGCCCAGGATCAAAGCATGGCATGCGGCCTCTTCACAGGGGTGCTGCTGCCCAGGCCTGTCTGGGACACAAGGTCAGAAATGTACGTCAGGCAAGGCTCTGCCAGCCCCAGGTGCTTGGAAGAGTCCTAAGAAAGGGATCTGGAGTCCCAGACCCTCCCCAGGGGAGCACAGGAGGACCGTCCAGAGGTGCTGAGGATCAGAAAGGCACACATATGTTGGGGTAGCAGTGGTGGGTGACTGAGGGTGGCTTGGGTGGTAGGGAGGGGCAGGGCAAGTCTCCAGACCAGCGCTGGAGGGTGAGCAGTCAAACAGGACACCACCCAAGTCAGGGCAGGGCTGGGAACCAACCTGTAACCAAGGAGGACACGCCCCTCTTTTACTTTTTTTTTTTTTTGAGATAGAGTTTTGCTCCGTCGCCCAGGCTGGGGTGAAGTGGTGCGATCTTGGCTCACTGCAACCGCCGCCCCCCAGGTTCAAGTGATTCTCCTGCCTCAGCCTCCCAAGTAGCTGGGTTTATAGGCGCCCGCCAACACGCCTGGCTAATTTTTGTATTTTTAGTAGAGACAGAGTTTGGTCAACAGCTGGTCTTGAACTCCTGACCTCAGGTGATCCACCCGCCTCAGCCTCCCAAAGTGCTAGGATTACAGGCGTGAGCCACCACGCCTAGCCTACTTAGTATGTTTTTTCCAGCTCTATTCAGATATAACTCATAACATAAAATTCACCCATTTAAAGTATGCAACACAATGGTTTTTACTATATTCATAAGGTTGTGTAACCATCACAATTTTAGAACATTTTCATCATCCCCCCCCAAAAAACCCATACCCATTAGCAGTCACTCCCTATTTCCCTCCAACCTCCCCAACCCCCATCAACCACTAGTCTATCTACATGGATTTGTCTATTCTTAACATCCCATATAAATTCTTGACATATCATATATGTTATGGTCTTTTGTGACTGCTGCTTTCACTTACCATATAAATACATATAATTTGTTTTAGACCAGGTCTTGCTCTGACACCCAGGATTATAGCTCACTGCAGCCTCCAACTCCTGGGCTCAAGTGATTCTCCCATCTCAGCCTCTTGAGCAGCTGGGACTACAGGTGCATGCCACCATGTCCAGCTAATTTTTAAATTTTTTGTAGAGACAAGTTCTCACTATGTTGCCCAGGCTGGTCTTGAACTCCTGGCTTCAAGCAATCCTCCCAAAGGACGGAGATTATGGTTGTGAGTCGCTGCTCTCAGCCAACATACTTTCAAGGTTCACCCGTGTCATAGCATGAATCGGAACTTCTTCATTTTTATTGCCAAGTCATATTCCATTCTATGGAATATCTGTTACATTCTATAGAACATTTCCATTTTATTTATCTGTCATCGGACACTCAGGCTGTTTCCACTCCTGAGCTACTATGAATAATGCTACTCTAAGCATTCATGTACCAGCTTTTGTGTGAACATAAGTTTCCAATTATCTTGGGTATATACCTAGGGGTATATATAAGGAAGTCCCCAAAGGCCTTTCAGAGGCCTTTTAGCTTGGTCCATTGGATGAGATTTCCCAGGAGGGGAGGTGATCAGCTCTCCACAGGACACTCCTCCTCCTGTCACCCCTCCCTTTGCCAGCAGCTGAGTCCTCCTCCTGCCCAATCCCACCCAATCTCCTTTCTCAGATGAGGACCCAACATCCTAGTTTCCAGGACTAGTCAACAGGAAACATGCCAAGTGCTAGGAAGGCAGATGGAGAGGGCCTCAGCCCCCAAAGATCAAAGGGTCTAGAAGCATTTCACACACACAAGAATTTGAATGACCTGAAAACTTCCTGTTTTATTAAAAATCTGTACTTTGCTCAACCAATAACTGGGACACAGTATCAAAAGAGATTTTCATGCCATTTCTGGGTGTGGAAGATGGCTTGGGAAATGAAGTTGAAACCCCCAAATTCAGGAAATTACTTGGGAGACAACAGCAGTCCTCCCTGAGGTGACTGGCCAAGGCCATCAAAACCTTGCTCTGTACTCCAGGCAGCCTCTCTGAACTTCTGGGAGGAGCTCTTCAGATCTAGCTTAGCTCAGGCTCCAGAGATACAGGTGCCCCTCAGTCCAGGGGGGGCCTTAGGAACTAATCAATGCAAAAACAGGATCTGAGGGTGGAGCAACAGGAAGGAAAGACACCCCAGAACAGTGGTCCGCCTCTGGAAAAGCACACTAGGCTGGAGAAAGGCCACGGGGCAGACTCCCCTCTGAAGGACCTGGGAACCCAAGGCCCTCCTTCTCCACAGGCTTGCCCTGCCCACCCCCGCATGTGTTCCTCCCACTACCTTAGCCCTCTGGGGCGTTTCCCTAGAAAAGTTAATATGGGTGACAAAGTTATGAGACCTTAGTGGCCTCAACCAGTGTACATTTACATAACACCCACACAGGCACACTCCTGTGTTCCTGGGAAACGAGGACATGTGAAGTGAAACTGTCCGTGAGTCCACTGTTAAAAGCTACCAGACCCCAGCTCTCACAAGCCAGGACACCTTGAGCAAGGGCAGAGAAATACCTGGGGGAACCTAGCTGGGCCTCAAAATATGTGTAAGCTTTGTCTGCTTACAGACCCCAGTGCTGGGCAAAAACCATTCGATGGAAGGGAGGTCTGCCCGTTCTGATGTAACCATGGCCACTATACCAAGTGACAACTTCGTAAAACCTGAAGATACGTCATCCTCGAACAGTGCTGAGATATGACAGTCAGGGGTGTGGGTGGAACACTTTCTGAAAGGCCTGTCTCCCAGCAACAGACCTGCGCACTGGTTGCTGCTGTGGAAACTGACACCCCAGCCTCATCACCCAGTGTCTCCCCGGAGACTGAGCTACACCAAGCTCTGGTACCTACATCTCCAATCGGGCAGCCCCCTGCCCTGCCTCTTTATAGCCCCTTCTCACACCAACAGGAAGGACTTGGAAAGACAGACTCTATAGATATATTTTTAAGCTTACAAAAATAAGAGACTCCCCACAAAACTCCAAATCACCAATACATTTATTTGCAGGAGATGGGGTCAAATCTTACCATGAACTTTAAAACTGGGTGGGACTAGAGACGCTGATCTGCCCAACCTCTGGGTATTCACAACTGCACAGGTAACCAGATCCTGTACATGAGGCATCACCATTAAACAGATGAGCATTAGATAAGGAGGACACATTCCGAGTAGTCGCATGATTTCCCATTCAGAGGCAGGTGCTGCCCTCATATCAGAAAAGTAGTGTTGAGAAAAACGCAGGCAGAGCCTGGCATTTGCCTCCTAGCATAGGCCTAGACATGATGGTGGCCATGTGCCAGGGGATCACGTCCTATGTACAAAGCAGAATGATGCTCCCAGCTGAGCTGCAGGATGGGCGCTGGGCTGACTGGAGGGGTAGAGGGGGTGGGGTCTGACCCCATCAGCCTTTCCCCATCCAACCTGGGCCCCCATAAGCCATTCCCTGGCCCTCTGCGCAAGACAGACTCAGCGAATCTGGGAGGTATGGGGATTCTCCCAACTCCTCACCTCGCCTCATCTTCCCCAGGTCTGCCAGGTGACCCAATCCACTGGGTGCAGCCCCACCCCCGCCCAACCCCACATCTGGACAGACACATGGCAAATATGGAAACTGAAGCCTGGCTGGGCTGGAGCACATCTGGTTGTTGTTGGGTTGGAGTCGTCTTGCAGGTGTCCCAAGGTGGTCAGGCCTCACCCACGGTGGCCAGGTTGAGACCGTGTTTTTTAGATGATTCAGGTTACTCCAGGGCAAAGCATGATCCTGATGACACCCGGCGGAAAAGCAGGCTGGAGCCTCGGAAGAGCTGGCCCTGGACCAGAAGGAAACATAGGGTGAGTGAAAGGGAGGCCACGTTTCCTTGTCCCTCCAAGAGGAAGGCCAGTGTCAGGCAAAGAAGGGTCCAGGAGCTCAAAGACCCAGCTCCGGGGTGGGCAGCCTCGGCCTATATCCCTGGAGGGCAGAATCTGCCTGTGTCGAAGCAGAAGGGAGCGGTTCATGTCCTGCCCAGGGGTGTCTTTGGGACTACTCTGTAGGAGAGCACTAGAGAGGAGGCTCATTGCCCCTCTTGCTTCAGAGCCCAAGTGGTCTGGGACTCTTTCAATGCTCACAGGGAGGACGAGACACACTTACACTGACCAGGGCCACTGGGAAGAACTGTGGCTCTCCTCCCTGCTTCCCTCCCATCTGTCCTCTTCTCAGCCTTGAGGCCAGTCAGTGCTCTGGCTCCCTCCAGGCCACTGCCCCATTTCACTGCGAGGCAAACTAAGGCCAGGAAAAGGCAAGGTTCCGCCCTTGACCAGAGCCTGGACCTGACTGCTGGGCCCAAGATCTCCAGCCAGGGAGAGGTAGCTTCGGCACAGAACATGAGAACCCATGGCTGGTACTGCTGCCAGGTCCCCACATGATCCAGCTCCACCCACAGGCTTTCCTGGGCCCAGGAATGTCCTGCAGGAGGGAGGAGTTGGTCTCCAATGCCAGCCGCCCTAACAACCCAGGAACTCAGCTCAACTGGTTACAGCCCTCAAATTTTCAGCCCATGTTACTTGAAGGAGAAGCAGTTCTTGGGCTTTACCACCTGCCACCTGGGCCAGAGTTCTCTTATCCTTATCCTAAGTCTTTAAGACTCAAAGAAGAAAAGGTCTTGTCTGATGTTTAATCTTAAAATAAACTCACACTTAGCCACCTCAAATCCTTTCTGAAATTAGGTAAGATGAAAACTTAACTTAAATGCCTTATAGATACCAAGTGTCTCCTCACAATATTAGATTCCATGAAACCACTTATCTTTACATGCAATGAAGCATCCACAAAAATCATTTCAGCTGAAGGATGTGGCAAAGAACAGGAAAGACCTCCTCCGTCCAGTGCTTGCTCACCTGCACACTCAGGTACTTCCAGCAGTGAATCCAGGATTTGAACACCGGGGAGTAAGGGGGAAGCCCAGCCTGCAGCCTGCCCGGGAAGGAGAGGGTAGATGCAGAGAACAGTGGAAGACAGCCAGCCATGGGAAAGCCACTTCAAGAAGGAACGCCTTTGGGCTACCACCCATCCACACCCTGACACCACAGTTCACCCCAGGGGGTGCTGGGAAATCCCAGCGGAAGCCAGGATGCCTGGCAGGCTGAGCCTACACACAGAGCAGGTGGGAGGGGGCAGAGTGCTGCAAGGGCTTGCTGGGTCTCCCCCACCCCACAGCCTTGGTAGGTAGAGTGGCAAGTAGAAGGGCGCACACCTACCCACAGTTGTTCACAGCCATGAGGTCGCCGACTAGCAGGAAGGGGTAGGTCAGCATGCTCACTGCAATCTGAAACCCAGAGAGGCATGAGTGCCAGTAACCCACCCCAGCCCAGCGAGCAGAGACACACCACGCCAACACCCTGTACCAAGACCTGCCTCCAGCCATTACCAGGGTTGGCCTCCTAGGCCCCACTTGGGTCCGCAAGGCAGTGGGAAGGAAGGACAGCTGGCTCGACTTACCCCCATCACGAACTTGGTATAGCTCCGGATGGCCAGGGCCTGGCTGAACTGAGGAGACAGAAAGGAGGAGCGGTTTGCCATAGGCACCTCAGGACGCAGACTTCAGATCCACATGCCCTCACCCCACCCTCTGTGCTCAGCTCCTCACAAGCACGCCACACATGCCTTTCCTGTCGGGCCTCACAGTCACTGCCCAGAGAAGGCCGGGGGGCAGAAGCAGGGTAAGTGGACTGAAGGGAGTCCTGAGAAGGAGACCCGGTAAGAGGGATCAGCTGCCGCTGCCTGTGCAACCCCACCAGACTGTGAGCCTCAAGGGCTGAACCCGTGTCTGCCTGATCAACATCCAGGGCTTGGCACGCAGTTGGCGCTAAGACAGACATGTACCCTGACACCCAAAGACAAATCCTGGCCTGTGGGGTGAGGTGAGGGCAACTCCAGGCTTATTGCCACCTTCACCTCAGCAAGCTTTTCCCCCTTCAGACCCCAACTCCTCAAATCCTGCTTTGCTGAAGCAAACAGCTCCTAGTGAGAAAAGGTGGCTCCCCCAGCCTCAGCTTCCTATGGAGCGGCCATCCCACCAGATCGATGCCCTGGGGCCTTGGGCAGAGATTTGCTCAGAGGTCTGCTTGAGTGGCTTTGAGAGCCCGGCAGCCTCATCTCGGCCTTTAAGCCACACACAGAAAAGCACTCGAAACACACTTTAAACAAATCTGTTGACTGCTGTAATTGCTGATGTAAGCACAGCAGCCTCTGGTCAGACAGCTGCCCACCTAGATGAGAAACACTGAGCCATGCATTCCTGGCCACCCTTGCTCTGTATGTGACAGCACAGCTTACCCACCCACAAGGCCCCCAAGAAAGGCAGAACTGCAGGAATGTGCCACTGTGATTGTAGATGGGGTGGGTCTCTATGGAGTCACTTTAATTTGCTTACACTGAAAGGCCAGTTAAGACTCACCTGCCCAGGTCAAGTGGCCAGTCTCCCTGCAAGCAGAGGCTCCCATCTGGGATGGGGCACTCCTCACCACACAGAACAGACAGGTGCCAGACACACACACGTGGAACATGAACCCCTTCCCACCCAGGCGATCCTGGCGGACAGGTCCCTAGGCCTTCCTAGCCTCCTGGGCCTGGCGGTCCCCACTGTGAGAATGTCTGGACACTGCGATCCCCAGCCATCGCTGCTCCCCACCTCTTATCTTGGTTCAGGCAGAACCAGTCAACCCCTCCGGTACCTGGACGGCCTTCTTCAACAAGTGCTGTGTAGAAGGACCAGGCCTTCCTATGCCTGACCTGACCTGCTGAAAGGTCTATGTATACTAGGCTGTGTAGACCACAGCCAACAAAATAGGAGGGTGAGCCTGAGCTGTATACTTCCTAGCAGATCTGAAAACACTCAGAGGAATGCACCCTTAGCCTGGCCAGGGATCTAATTCCAGCCCTGTCAGTTCTAGCTGAGTGACTCTGGAGAGCCCAGAGTTCTCCACAATTTGTGATCTCTGGGTCTCAATTTCTGTGTTGGTAAACAGAACATTCTACCTGCCCTGTTCCCTTCACAACTAGGATGCCATCAGATCAAAGGCCACAATGTTCACAAAAGCGTTTTGAAAAGCAAAAGATGTGATGCAACGGTCAAAGCGTGCTCACTATTAGCTGGTCTGTCTTCTGACTTCCTGAGCCCTAGTTGGGTCACTGCCTCGGAGCAGCCTTAGATAAGCTGGGGTCGGTTTCTAAGGCTGCCCAGGGACGAGCATTCCATTAATTCCTCCCAGGTCTGGGTACTAATCTGGAATCTCGCCTCTCGTGGCCATACTCCCCTTAGACAAAGATGACCCCAGGGACAATGAGAGGTCCTCTCTCACCCTCCGGGCCCGATGCTCAGAATCCCAGAATCCTCGAGTTTGTCCCAGACCCTGGGCATCAGCAGTACACGGAAAGAAGGACAAGTCCTTGTTCCAACCAACCTGGGAACCTGGATTCTGGTCGTTTCCCAGCCCCCCTGGGGTGTCACTCACGCTGTCATCCACCAGGTAGGCATTGATGAAGTGGGCCAGCAGGTTACAGCCCCACAAGAAAACCACATCGCCCAGGAGGTGAGGGATTAATCCACTAAAAAACAAGGTAAGCAGAGATGAGCAGGAGAGGGAGAGGAGCAGTCCCTGGGGGCTCCACACCCAGGAAGCAGGCAGGGATGTTCCAAGTTCAAAATCTTAGCATATCCAATGGCACAGCCTTAGAAAGGAAGCCTGCAGGGGCCAGCAGCTACGCACACTGGGAAGGTAGTGCTCCTTTTCTCATGGGGAGGTGTTCTGTGGCACTTTGGATGCCACAAATTAGTTAACAGTCTCAAGCAGTTTTCAAACCACAGAAGCCAGGGATCAAGATGGGAATACTGCCAAATTTGCAATTTCCAAATGCAGATAACAACAGTGTCGATGTGTTGGTAATTTTTTCCTGGCCTCTTTACCTAACCAACTCCCATAAGACACATTGCTCAATGCATCTGTTCTCTTCGCCCCTGAAAATATTCTATCAAAAAGAGTCTATGCAAGCATTTACAAGGAGGGCTAACTTTTTAAGTGATGGCCTTTAAACTGCTAAGGAAAGTTCCTCAAGACGCAGTGCTGAGGATAAAAGGCCAGTTTGAGGCCAGTGGGTCCCATGTGCCTCTTGTGTGTTTTTCAGTGTATTTGCTTGTTTAGGTACGGAGTGCCCTGGGAGGCTCTCCAGGAGAAGGATGGCTGTCTCCTGGGAGGAAAAGCAGAATTATTATTTTTGAATTAAAAAAAAAATCTTATAAAATATTTGAAAAACTCAAAAGAATATAGGTAATACATCCATAAGGAGTATTAATAAAATGAACCTCTGTGAATGCAATTTCTAATCTTGTTGTTCCTGCCTGTGCTCAGATTGACTACGTGCTATATACCCTTTGGTGCTTTCTATGCACTGTAACATGTATGCATATCATCTGTTCCAAAATCACATGGCGAAAAAGAACCCAAAGAGTAGGCATCTGCTCTGCGGGAATCCTATTCACACACCAGAAGAGAACTACGCAGTGTGAAAAATGCCAGAGGTGGTCATGTGCAGTGTTTCAAGATGGGTGGCTGTTTCTGTAGAGCAGCCATTGGCCAGGGCCCAGGGGCTACCCCTTTAGCAGGGCACGCGGTCTCTGAGGGCCACAGATGCCCTGCACTTCGTCACCTCACATCCAACTTACTTCACCTCTAAAGAAAGCGCATACTGAAAAGACTATGTTCAGAAAGAATAAAGCACAGACAGAACCCAGAAGCCAGGCTTGATGAGTCGTTTTTTGATCTGCCGTTTTTTGATCAGTGACATACATGCTGATAGGCATGTCACGAATGTTGGTTTGTTACCAGGTACCTGTGCAAATATATATATGTATAAATATTTATACATACATATATGTGTGTATGAATATAAATCAGTTTCTCAACCTTGGCACTACTGACATTTTGGGCTGAATAATTTTTTTTTTCTCCCCAAGAGACAGGGTCTCACTCTGTCACCCAGGCTAGAGTGCAGTGGTGCAATCATAGCTCACTGCAGTCTCCAACTCCGGGACTCAAGCCATCCTCCCATCTCAGCCTCCCGGGTAGCTAGGACTACAGGTGAGTGTTTCCACGCCCAGCTAATTTTGAAAAACATTTTTATAGAGACAGAAGTCTTGCTATGTTGCTCAGGCTCGTCTTGAACTTCTGGCCTCAAGTAATCCTCCTGCCTTGGCCTCCAGACAGCTGCAGAAACCACTGAGACTAATCCTGAGTAACTGGGATCACAGATGCAAGCAACCACACCTGGCTGAATCAGTCTTTGTTGCGGGGCTGTCCTGTGTACTGTAGGATGTTTGGCAGCATCTCTGGCCTCTACCCACTAGATGCCAGTTGTGACAACTACAAGATGTCTCCGGACACTGCCAGTGTTTCCTGGGGAGCAAAATCGCCTCCTGCTGAGAACTGTATATATATTTCTGTATTCTATACACATACATGCACATGCACCTACAAGTAGTCATTTCTTGGTTAAACAAGGGGCCATAAATAAAAAACATCTGACAAACTGGAAAACCATGATATAAAGACTTCTTATGAATAGTATGGAGCCCTGTGTCTAGTACAGCGGACACTGCTGTATACCATGTGTCTACCACATTTGTGATGTACCTGTCAGCATCTACATCACTGCCTAGACCTTAGAACAGCAAATCAAAAAACAGCCATCAAGCCTGGCTTCTGGGTTCTGTCTGCGCTTTATTCTTTCTGAACATAATCTTTTCAGTATGCGCTTTATTTAGAGGTGAAATAAACTGGACGTGAGGTGACGAAGTGCGGGGTGTCTGTGGCCCCTGGAGACCATGTGCCCTGCCAAAGGAGCAAGTCCTGGGTCCTGGCCAATGGCTGCTCTACAGAAAGAACCACCCAGCAGGACAAGATTTTCTGACTTTTCATTTTTTTTTCTTTTTTTTTTTTTTGAGACGGAGTCTCGCTCTGTCGCCCAGGCTGGAGTGCAGTGGCCGGATCTCAGCTCACTGCAAGCTCCGCCTCCCGGGTTTACGCCATTCTCCTGCCTCAGCCTCCTGAGTAGCTGGGATTACAGGCGCCCGCCACCTCGCCCGGCTAGTTTTTTTGTATTTTTTTTTAGTAGAGACGGGGTTTCACCGTGTTCGCCAGGATGGTCTCGATCTCCTGACCTCGTGATCCGCCCGTCTCGGCCTCCCAAAGTGCTGGGATTACAGGCTTGAGCCACCGCGCCCGGCCATTTTCTGACTTTTCAAAGAGATGCCAGAAATGTGGAATTTTGTGCAACATATCTTAAATGTCAACGTCAACAACTAATTTGTCAGAAAAGCAATGTCAAACAGAATCCACTGGCTGTGGTCAGCCTGTGAGCTTCCAGAGCTCCACCCTCAGTCCAAGTCAGATATTCAGTCATGTTTTAGCAGTGAGGCCAAGGACTATGCAGTGACTTAGCTCACAACGACCAGCCCCATACCCACCGCAGCTGGATGAAGCCCAGTGGGGCTGGTCAGTTCATCTCCCCCATGTACTAGACACACAGTTCCACTTTTACATGAGCCATGGCCTGAAAATGGCTAAGCAGTTTGGACACGCCATGGAGCTCTAGAGAACTGGCTGCAGCACTCAGGCTAGGGCAGGGCCATGTGGTTAGTCCCAGGTCAGCAGCTGTGGTCTCAAAGGTTGAGGACACGTGTTAGCAGAGCCAGACCCGTGGCCAGTTATGGGGTATATAGACTCACGTACACAAAGAATCCCAGCAGACCTTCCTCTTTGAAAATCTTCCCAATGGAGCTCAGCACACCACTGTGAAGAAGACAAGACAGAGATACAGGGTCATGTAGTCGCCTACCGGAAGCCCACCCCTTGGTGTGGGGCTGAGCCCCAGAGTTCTCCTCAGATCCAGCCAGTCCTGGCGGGGTGGGGAGGATTATTACCAGGAAGAACCAAGTAGAAAGGCACAGAGAGCGCTTGGTCGGGGTGAGGAGGAGTTTACACAGTTCACGGAGACCGGGGAAGCCCAACCACCCACGGGAACAGCCCACTAGCAGTGCTATACTGGCGTTTTCTGTGAGATCGGAGTTTAGGAATGCATCTCCTGATTTCGGCCAATGCTGCAGAGATGGCAGGCCCTTCTCTTACCTGGCCCTCACACTTATCTCTGCTTAAACAACCCTCCAGCAGAGGAGCCCACAGGCCTGCCCAAGAGAGTAAGAGTAGAAGGCGGTAGTGAGCAGAGAGAATTACTTTCCCAGAGGGCAGAGAAAGAACACAGGGCCCTGCAGGAGGCGGCACTGGAACCAGCCTAGGAGAAGACATCTGCCACTCCTCAGCAGGGAGCCGGGGATTCATGCCCTGGCCACTGCACCCTGTTAGAGACGAGAGGACAGGCTACGGGTTCTTAGGTGTGAAATGCCAAGGAAGCTCAATAACAACCTTTGTGACCTGTGGCTGGAAATGGCAACTGGCTTGTCCTGAATGGAGGCTGTACAAAGCCCAGGTGGAAGGGGCAACCTAACAGAGGAAGCCAGTGGAAGGCAAAGCCCTGGGTAGTCCTGGACCCAGATCATCCCAGCCCTGCCAGGCCCAGCCCCACCTCTCAAAACAGTGGTTGCCAGATTATACCCTCCTGGTCCCAACTACTGACCTCATACTTCCGTCTAGGGGAATGGGCCAATTTCCCATTAATGACCCCAAAATGAGGCACCGTGGCAGCTGAGCTTCCTGGGGTGGTGGCCCCACAGGACGGCTGCAAAAAACACTGACCCCAGGAAATGAGAATCTAAGAGAGGAAGGGCAACCCAGGTGTGTCCTTCTGCCACATGCCTCCAGGACGCACCTCTGTCAACACATATGCCCCTGGCACCTGCCCAGGGCTGCACACAGCAGATCTAGGTGAAGGTCTGGTACACAATTGAAGGAACGAGCCCCAAGCCCATGAGATGGATAGCTTCTTCACAGGGGATAAAAAGAGCTATCAGCCTATGATGGCTGGAAAAATCATTACAGCATTACCTTGGGAGTCCAAGAGGAGACCCCAACTCAGTCCTAAGTGGCAGAATCAGCTCTGGTGCCACAAATCCTAACCCAAGCTGACTACAATCCCACTCACCCCTCTGCAAAGGCATCTAGGCTCATCTAGGGCTGCCCTTGATAAGAGATGGAGAAGAGCAAATGCCCCTGGACAGACTATGGAAGCCACTGCAACATTCCTCAGAAGCCAGGCAGCAGGCTGAACTCGCACAGGACTAGAGCAGAAAAGGTGCAGCAACCAACCCCAGCACAGCCTGCCCTGGCAGACTCTGAAAAGGTAACAGGGCCACCCTGCCTGTCCCAAGAGTTACCCACCTGTACTTGGCCTCCCGTCCCACAAACTGGACCATGCAGCGCATTGAGATGACTGAGGAAAAACAAAACACACACAGGTGATGTGGTGGGCCAAACCTCATGATGCCCCAGCCAACAGGTGCCGGGTGCAGAGTGGCCACTGAACAACATGGCCTATTCAGACAGCAAGAGAGGAAGAAGGCCTTTGGGGTTCCCTGTCACATCCCATGACCACAGCGCCCCATTTCTTCTGCCTGGGAAGAGCCCCACCTCCCTTTGGAAAGATTCCAATCTCTCCTCAGTGGGGTGGGTTCCAGTAGAATACCTCCCACCCCACTACCACTTCCCAACCGGTCTAAGACTGTCTATCTACAGTCCATGAGGGGCGTGCCCACCCCACGCCCCGACCCCAGCTTAGAGAGTCTCGGGGAAGTGGGGGCTTACCATGCAGGGGGTGGGCCAACATGCGGGACACACACTGCATCATCATCTCGTAGGAGGTCTGGAAGACAGCATGGGGTGGGGACTCGCCACCCGCGGCCTGTCTCTGGAACTGGCCCTCGAGGGGAGCTACAAGTGCTTGGGAGGGAGAAACCCGTCCCGGGGACTGCACATGGGGTCGGTCTGCCAAGGATGGCTCCACCTGTTGCCCCACTCCCCAGTCCCCCACCCAGGAGTGCTGCCGGGTCCCAGGCTAGGCCCAACAATGGCTGAGAAGGCTTTCCGGGGTTCCCTGCGCATCCAGGCCAGGGCTCCTTCCCTTACCATCCCACCCATGCATGCACGAGGACCCAACTCTTCCACTTGTCAATGACCCGCCCAACTTGGGGGTGAGAAATCATTAGGCTCCCCGCCATGCGCCTCTCCCTCTCCGACTCTCAACACCCACCTCCTTCACAACTTTCTTCAGGGAAGTCTTCATATCATCCTTGTTGGAAACCTGCTCAATCTCATCTGGAGGGAAAACCTGAAACAGAGAAGGGAAAGAACCAAGTTCAGCTACGCCTCTTCCACAGAACTCTTCCGGGACTCGGGCGGCAGGAACCAACTCCAAATATTTCCTCTGCAGTGTCTATTGGCTGGGCCCACCTCAGGTGACCTCCAGGTCTGGAGCGTGGGGGAAAAAGAAAGCCACCATCTGATGTCACAGCCGTGGGAAAGCAGACCTGTGGGGTGGGAGCTCTCTCCATGGGGCTGGAGTGAAGTCCCCAACGGTCTGGGAAGAAGGAGGCAGGACCAGGGTAACTGGCTGCTGCAGGAGTGGTTGGGAGTATGAGGAAACCTCGGGCCACCGTTCCTGGTTTTGTGTGGGCTCACCTTCTTCATGCTACCCCGAGTCACAGTGGAGAGGGCGTTGGACATCAGCCGGGGACTCAAGCCTCGGAACAGCCCTATCTTACCATCCACTTGCACAATGTACTTGGCTGTAAGAAAACAGAGGTGGTAGAGGAGTTACACCCAGTTCAGGGGCACCCACTCCTGGGTCACACACACCCAGACCAGGCTTGGCTTGTCCCTCAGGTAACTGCTGACTACAGGCACAGAAGGGAACATCTGTCCAGGACCTGGAAGCGGTCAGGCCCTAACCCCCAAATGTCTTCTAGCCCATTTCTTTTAGTAAAAGCTTCAAAATGTATTTCCAACAAACAAGTTCATACATTTTCCTTCCTTCCCTTCCCTTTCCCTCCCCTTTCTCTTCCCTTTCCTTTCCTTCCTTCCATTTTCTCTCCCTCTCCCTTCCTCTCTCCCTCTCTCTCTCTCTTTTCCTTCCTTCCTTCCTTCCTTCCCTCCCTCCCTCCCTCCCTCCTTCCTTCCTTTCTCTTTTTGCTTTAAAAACTCTACTTGGCAAACTCAGTCGTGATTTCTCAACTCAGCAACTTAAATGCTGCAACACAGAAAACAATTCTGTTGCTTAAAAATTATGTTTTTCTTGACGAAAAGAAAATAGGAAA
>NW_016804694.1:1714497-1726135 GCF_001698545.2 Rhinopithecus bieti
CAACTTAAAGGAGGGAAAAGGAAAAGGAAGGGCTCCCAGAAGACAGGCTCAAGAACACCCCCTGCACACGCCATGGCCAGGGCAGTCTCCACCCTGTTACTGTGATACACCCAGGATACCACCTGGCACCTGTTGGCATTTATTTATTTATTTATTTATTTTTTTTGTTGAGACGGAGTCTCACTCTGTTGCCCGGGCTGGAGTGCAGTGGCCGGATCTCAGCTCACTGCAAGCTCCACCTCCCGGGTTCACGCCATTCTCCTGCCTCAGCCTCCCGAGTAGCTGGGACTACAGGCGCCCGCCACCTCGCCCGGCTAGTTTTTTGTATTTTTTTTTTTAGTAGAGATGGGGTTTCACAGTGTTAGCCAGGATGGTCTCGATCTCCTGACCTCGTGATCCACCCGTCTCGGCCTCCCAAAGTGCTGGGATTACAGGCTTGAGCCACCGCGCCCGGCCTGGCATTTATTAGTCAAGGGAAAAACAAGTCTATGGAGAAGTAACTAAAACAGAAGTACCAATGAACAATCCATAGAATAAACTTAAATGTTATGGTAGCTAGACCCTACCTGTGTGAGTTAGTGCTTCTTTCACTAGGGTCTATCTTTCTAAGGATGCGATTCATTGTTTTCTATCAACACTTGAAACATGTTTTAAATGGCAGGGTGGTATTTTTATAAACCTGTGCATCTGGGAGCTAGCAGAACACTCTCTCAGACAGCATGCTCCCTCTTTTAGACCATGACTTTAGCTCTCTGGCACCACGCTGAGGCAGGAAGAAGCAAATATGCCTTTTGCTCCTCCCAGATGTCTGCCAGCCCAGCAATTCAACGTCACAGCTAGCATGGGTTTTTCACGAGGCTGAGAACACCTGTTACCTGTATATGTGATTTCCTGAGATGGGGGTGGGCTGGAAAGAGAGGAGGAGGAGGGGAGGGGATGCTGGGTGACTTGGCAAGGTGCCCTACTTCACAGACTGAACAGACACAGGAAAATTTGCTGTGGGGGAGGGTGGATCCTAGTGAGGAGAGGGAGCCTCAGGACCTCTGTGTGTGATCCTGAGCAAAACATCTACCCTCTTCCATCTGCCCACCTGTAAAAAAATGGAATAAGGACCTTCATTTCTCTCCATTTCCAAGGGGCCTGGGGAACAAGTGAGAGGGGAGAGAGGCGTGCTGAAACGCCTGCAGGGGCCTCTGTGGGTCCTAAGGCCTCAGGCTGGCCAGGGCCCCCCTCATTCCGGGTCTTTCTGCAGTGCCTGGAAACCCTCTGGGAAGTTCTTTCTTCTACACCAGAGAATGTCATGACAGCTGCAGTACTTTCAGCCATGACAAGTAGAGGAGCAGACACTGTCCACACTGTACCAAAGAGCCAAATGGCGGGTCCCCTCCCTGACTCCAAAGTAGGCCTAGTGTCCAGAGATCCCCAACGGACATCTGCTCACACCTAGATTAAAGCTACATTTATATAAACAAGGCTGGGGGCACACCTCAGAACTCTGCTCATCCTCACAAGAGGCAATAAGATGGGGGTCAAGTTCCCTCTGCTCTATGTCCTTTTGGGAATGGCTGTGTCACATGAATAGAGATGATCTGAGCTCTAACCTCGCCTCTCAGAACACAGCACGTGCAACCAGATACAGAGAAGGCCCCATGCAGGGCCGCAGCCCTCCACCTGGGCTGCCTTACCTCTCTGCATACTGCCTCACTATGCAATGGTGGGGTGCCTTCCTACTTCTGTCATTCCCCACTCGACTACGCTGACAATTTTTAAGTAAAAAACAACACAAACACATTTCCTCACAAGATGACACATTCCACCTGGCCCTAGACTCTGCACTCAACAACACAGGGACAAAACTGGAAGAGAAATATGACACCCAATTCACCAACAGCATGTGAAGTGCAAAAGGTAACACAGAGGCCAAGCCCCAAGTTACTCAACAGAAAGATAGATTCTGGAGAACATTCTAGACAACCAAACAGGTAAGAGCAGAGGTGCAGGAAACTTGAGGGGACTCGCCTGGAATGGAACTCCAGCTGTGAACATGGAGAGAAAGGGCACATTTAAAGAAGGCCCTCATCATGGTCATCTGGTGAGGGTGGGGACTGGGAGAGGAACATGAGAAGGCCTGGCCAGCTGGCACCTGTGGGCCAGGGGATGGGCAGCAGAGGCAGCAAGGTGGGCTTCTTGATGACAGATGGGGAGCCTGCAGGAAGGCCTGGGGAGGAGAAGCTGACCTTACTTTGCAGACAAGGGGTGCAGCTGGGCCACAGCAGGTAAGTGGCCCGCCCAAGTTCACGCAGCACACAGAAGTGAAGCTGCAATTCACTGCACACCATTCTGTAACTAACAGATGGAGACACCAGAGTGAGTGAGCACCCCTCACTGCCTGAGGAATGCAGGGGAAACAAGACACCCAGGTGGGATGAAAGAAAAGAATGCAGGAGGAGCCCCACAGGCCTTCTACTGGAGTAGCAGGGCCAGGTTGCTCACGGGGCAAAAGGAAATCACCCCCACGCCTGTTCCAGGCACAACCCGGGGCAACAGAAATAACAGGGACCAGTGTCCTCTCTCAGGCACCTGTGTCTGTCCCCTCCTACTGTCTGGGCTGGCAGCTGGCAGATACAGGCAGAGGAGCTGGACGAAAGCTGTATGGTTCACCTGCTCCCACCCCAACACCATGCCCTCTCTGGACATGCTTAGATCCCCTCCTCTGTTCCAGCTCGACTCTGCATGCCGTGCTGCGCGGTGGGTTCCCCAGGGCCAGCTGGTTCTGCTCCCCACTTGAGGCCTCTTTTCTGTTGGCACGGGCTCTCCTGCTCGGGAGGCACACTCACCGTAGGTGAAGAAGCTCGGCAGATAGAGGACCTTCCTCCCCAGCACATTGGTCCCAAGGGTGGGGGGCATCGGCTCATGACCCACCTTCAGAATGAACAAAGACAAAGGGACGTTCAGCCTCACCACCTCTCCTCACACCTCCCGTCGCCTTTGCCTAACTCTTCTCCCACAAATTCTAATGTGGCTCTTGTTCGTGTTTTCCCTATCAAAACACCAGAAAGCTCGTCAGTGTCTCTAACCATCGGCAGCACGTAATCTCCCAATGAACAGAAATGCCTGGTCCCAGACACTGCCCGACCACAGTCCAAATCACACCCATACCCCAACATTCTTACATTCAAATCCCAGATATTCCCAGTAGAAACCTCCGTTTGTATGTACTTCAAACCCTACTCCCATCTCAGAACAAATCTCAGTTATTCTCATCTCCCGATGAAAAACTTCACCCCAACCTCAATTCCAAATGTGGCAATAAGAAAACACATCATACCCAAACCTCAGACAGGTCAGCCATTAAGTCGTCCATTCCAAGTGCACCCCAAACTCAAATTTCTTACCAAATCTACTGCAGACACCTCCACGTCTATTCCTCCCATTCCCAGGCTTAGCAAACTGTTACCTCAAATTCCAGGTGCTCCTCAAACACATCCTCAGCTGCGTTCTCTCCTCAATCACCCTACATCCCTGTGAAAAAATGACCCCCTCATTTCTGAAGAGCTATGACAGTTCTTGCTGTACAAGATGCTTCTTATATCTGAAATATTTATGTATGTATGTATGTATGTATGTATGTATGTATGTATGTATTTTTGAGACAGAGTTTCACTCTTATTGCCTAGGCTGGAGTGCAATGGCACGCTCTCACCTCACCACAACCTCCGCCTCCTGGGTTCAAGTGATTCTCCTACCTCAGCCTCCCGAGTAGCTGGGATTACAGGCACCTGCTACCATACCCGGCTAATTTTTTATATTTTTAGTAGAGATGGGGTTTCTCCATGTTGGTTAGGCTGGTCTCGAACTCCCGACCTCAGGTGACCCACTCACCTTGGCCTCCCTAAGTGCTGGGATTACAGGCGTGAGCTACTGCGTCTGGCCTGAAATTTTTTTTTTTTTTGAGACAGATTCTCTGTCGCCCAGGCTGGAGTACGGTGGTGCGATCTCGGTTCACTGCAACCTCTACCTCCCGGGTTCAAGCGATTCTCCTGCCTCAGCCTCCGGAGTAGCTGGGACTACAGGTGCGCGCCACCACGCCCGGCTAATTTTTTCATAGAGACCGGGTTTGGGGTTTCACCGTGTGAGCCAGGATGCTCTCAATCTCCTGACCTCTTGATCCGCCTGCCTTGGCCTCCCAAAGTGCTGGGATTATAGGCTTGAGCCACCGCACCCGGCCTGGCCTGAAATATTTATTAAACCCATGGGTGAGTGAAGGACCATCCATATCCACATGAGGAGCAGGAAGTCCCTGTTAAGGGGTGAGAGCCCCTGCTGCCAGGGAGGAGGCAAGGTGCCAAGGAGACCAGCACCTAGGTAGGGAGTGAGAAGACCCCTTCCTCCCTTGGCAAGGGGCCAGGATACCAGGCCTGTGCCCTCTAAGCAGGCCAGGTGGGCCCATGGACCAGAGTGATTCCTCTGAGATGTGGGAGGGGATTTGGTCAGCAGCTGTGGGAGGCGGTAGAAGTGGCAGGTTGGAAAGTGCTACCTTGTAAACTGGATTAGGTATGCTTCCAGTGCTTTTTGGGATCAACCCTGTCCCCTTTTGCCTTTATTAAGCAAGTGCTTTTGAAAGTTCAGGCTATCTCCTATGGATGTGATTCTGAGATGCCTAACAGATTAATGACTGTAAATTTAAAAACTCCTCTATGATGGGGACTGTCTTTAAAAGAAAAAAATTTTGACCCAGTGGAGCTAAAAGAGGAAAGGGGGAGTCAGCTGACCCAGGCAGTGAGTACTTCCCTTCTAGACCTTTTCCCTTCTGGGTTAAAAGCTCCACGGTTGTTCTAAGTTAATTGAGTTAAGTTCTGTCTTGATCTGTGTTCTCTTAAATACAGATGGTACTCCTTTATACCTCCACTCCAAATCGCCATCACTGCTCTTTTGCTGTCCTTACCCAGTTTAGTCAACACTATTTGGGAATCCCACTGACCCCAATTTCACCCTTAAATCTGTAATGTTATCCCATATCCCCGTGGCTCCCAAATCTGTTGAATCTACTTTCTTCACTTCTATTGGGTTATCATAGGCACACTGGCTGTATCTCACCCCCATTCCTCTCACCTTCAAGTTTTAATTATTTGTTCCCAAGTCATTAAACCCAATTTTATCCTCAAATCTGTTAACCCAGTCCTAACTATGGCAAATGCTATGGCCCTATATCAGATACCAGCAGGGACAGTCTGTCATCTTAAAATCTCCAACTCCCAACTGACAGCCACATGCCCTGATCTAAAGCACTGCATTCCTATGTACCTAATCCCCAATCTATCACTCCACTCCTGACACCCCCACTCCCAGTAATTTGCCTTTCTGCAAGATATTACTCTGATTCCCAAGCTATACCCATTGAAGATCTTACCTTAATATATGTTACATTCAACACCAACGGGGTTCAAATCAGACAGGCACCTCTGGTCCTTCAACGGGGCTCATCCATCCTTACCTGCCCACCATCTAGTTCTCACGCTTTAAAGTCCTTCATTACCCCGTTCCCTTCCCAAACCACCCTTATTTCAATGTTCTTTCAAACCAGATCTGCCGTCGTCCAAATGATGAAGACACTTCTTCATTTCCCTCACGTTGAGCCCTTGTGCTCTAGCATCCTTCACTCCACAGACTCTCCCATCTGTACCCTAAAATCCTAGCCCTCACTCAGTCTCATTCCATCAGTTTCCAGAACCCTCACTTCTCAGGTCCCACCAGTTCCAAAGCACCAATTTATCTCCCAAACTTCGAGTTCAACTGCTGTAAATACAATCTTAACCCTGTAAGACAGCCAATTCACAAATCACAACCAAATGCCAGTCTTGGTCTATACCTTCCGCCATTAACAGTTTTCAAATCTGTCACAATTAGGGTCTAGTCAGGCACCTTGATGCCCCTGACTGAAGCTCCTCATTCCTTGTCATATTTCTGGTCACACCCACAAATCTGTTACCATTCCTCAGATCCCAGATTTCAACTACTCTCATTCTCAAGGCCTTCTCATTCCAGTTGTATTTTGCATTCTCTCGGTTCAATTATAGAGACGGTAAAATCTGACACCCACCTGCCTCAACTGAAATCTTGGATAGGTCTCCACTTCAATTTTTAACCTCCCTCCTCCCATTCTTCTTAACTGGAACATTCTGGCCTAATGACCCCCATCAAAACTGTACCCATCCCAGACACACCCACCTAATTCTCACACCTCCACATGCCCTTCATTCCAGCTCACTCCTCTCAAGCAGCACACTTCATCTGTTCCGCATAGCCGGCCACCACCAAATCTGCCAGGTGCCCATGCATCCCTCCGTTCTAGAGACATCCCTACCTCGGTCTCAATTTCTGGTAGTCCCTACCTATCCTGCCACCTATGTCTCCACTGCCCCTTCTGCCCAATTCCAATACTCCCATGCCCCTTCTCCTCATCTGCCCAGATACAAGCACTGTGATTCCTCTCTGACCCCAACTATTGACTTCCATTTCCTCCCCCAAATGCGTCATCCCCTTCCCCGCTTAAAGCCTGCTCCTAGCTTCCCTCTCTAGACAAATCGCTGCCACTCCCCTCCCCCAATGCTGGCCCTATCTGTTCCCCTCCCCCACTACGCGTCACCCTGTCCCCTCCTCCTACCAAATCTGTCGTCGCCATCAAATCCAGAGCCCCCATCTCCGGTAAACCGATAGCATTCCCCTGCAAAATTCTTTGCCTTCGCACTCTCCCACCAAATTAAATCACAATGAAACCCAAGACCTCAGTCTTCTCTGTACACCCCCAGTCTGGTGTCCTTCTTTCCCTCCTAAATTTCTGGCCCTGGCGCCCACTTTGTCCCCACCCCAAAACGTTTTAAATCCATCTCTACCAAATCCAGAGCCCCCGTTCCCCTCTACCCCAAATATGTGCTCCTCAGTCTCTAAACACTTCGCCCGGGCCCCCAACCTTCCTCCCCATCTCTTCACCCAAACTTCTCGCCCCTCCCCCAATTCTGTGGCTTCTTCCCTTACCCCAAATTCGTTCCCTTCCCTATCCCAAGTCTATCGTCCCCACTCCTTTATTTCCCAAATATGTTTTTCCAGACCATCGCCCCCTCCTTGGCACCCCCCAAATCGCTTGTTCCTTCCACCCTCTCCCAAATCGGCTATTACTCTAACCCCTTCGTCTCCTTTCTGCATCCTAAAACCCGTGACCCCTGCGTTCCCACACGGCTTCCCTCCCCTTCCACCCACTTCGGCCCCCCAAACCCGCTGTCCCCACCCCTCTCCCCAAATCCGTCGCCATTGACTCCCCGCCCCAATCCTCCAAATCCTGGCCTGTCACCTTCACATCAGCCTCTCATCTCCCTACGGCGCCTCTGGTCCCCCACCTGGATAAGCAGCTTCACGTAGAGCAGGGGATGACTGAGCGCCGTCACGCCCGCGCCCAATGCCACGAAAAGAGCCTCAGTGGTCGGGGCGTTGTCCCCAGACCCCAGGCCCCCTGACCCGCCGTCCATCCTGCGGGCCGAGGGCTGAGCCGCAGGCCGAGGATGGCGAGGATGTACGCGGTGCGCGGGCGGTGGATCGCGAGCTCGGGCCTCGACCCCTGCCGCCGCTCCGCCGCGAGCTCCGGCTCCAGCTCCGGCTCCCGCCATCCCCGCGGCACCGCCGCGAGCCCAGGGCGCCACTTCCGGGTCCGAAGCTCCCATGGCACCCGGCGGCTAGGTCACTCCCCGTCACGTGACGGAGGCCGCGCCCCTCGCCGGCGTCAGGGGGCAGGGCCGGGGCGCACCACTCTTGGCCACGGGGGAGCTCGGGAGCGTGGCGCGGCTGGTGGGACAAGCCGGATGTGGCCCCCGGGCCGGTGGGGGCCTAGCAGGACACTGGGTTGCGGGCCGGGGATCAATGGTGGCGGGCAGCCGGGGTCCCGGGCTCGGGAGCTGTGGCGGCTGCCGCAGGCCGGGGCGCTCCCCCGGGAGGCCCAGAGCACACGGGGGCGGGGTTCGGTGCCTCCGGCTGCCAGACGTCCCCAATATGGTCTGAGGCGCTTCCAAGCCCCCTCCCTGGCTTCGGGAGTTTTCTCTGCAGTTCTCTGCCCGCCCCTTTGCGGCCCAGATCCCAGTCGCCGCGGCCTGCGTGGAACTGCGCGAGCTGAATCTACTGCTGCAGAACGACCCCGAACCCGAGCCCTCCGCGGTCCCAGCCTCTTTGTCCGACCCTTTTCCCATCTCCCCTGCCAGGAGTGCGCTCCCCACCAGAGCACATCCAGATGTCCCCTCGGCGACTGTGGGCACCCTCCCCAACTGTGGAGGCTTCGCACTCCTTCCTCAGAGCCCGTGGTTGTAAAATTTGCTTTTCTCTCAAGTATTTGAGTGTCTCCCTCACTAGATCCTGAGGATTTTAGTGAGTCCCTCAGTGTGAGCACACGCCGGCACTGCTGGGCGCCTGTAGTTGATTCTTAGTTAATACAAGTGAATAATCACGAGTAGACCTTAATTTGCAGGAACTGTGTGACAGGCACTTTTTTAAATGCTTTACACGTGTTGATTCAAGTGCACTCCTCACAAGAACTCTGCGAGGAAGATAGGACAGCAAGTGCCCTGTTCCTGTTTGTAAACGTGCCCTACACCCTGCAACAATACCTACAACAGAACCTTGCTAGTTGTGGGGGTTTGCAATAAAAGTTTCTGTTTGAATGGATCCTAGAGTGTGCAGGGACACAGCAGTGGAAGACCTGGTCCCTTTGTCGGTACTTACCCTATAGCCAGTTCATTGTGAGACACCTGCCTTCTGGTCCCTTTTACTGTTAGTCCAGGTTTCCCAGTCTGTCCTTTCTGACTCCCTTCCTGTCTTACCTCCTAAAAAGCTACCTCCTCTTTTCCCACTCTTGATAACGAACACTATGCACTTTCCACGTTCAAAGCATGCCACACTCCCTGTCTCCCTCACCTTGGCCTCCCTAACCCAGGCTTGTCCTAGTGAAATCACTTGCAAAGCCTGCCGTTTCAACTTGCTGTGTTTTCTCCATCAAACACAATTTTCATCAAACATCCCCCAGGAGCACCTTAAATGACTTCCTTTTGCCTAGGTTCTGGTTTAGCTTTCTCAATAAGGACCTGAAAGTCAAGTTCCTAGTGTCACGCTAACTCTCTACCAAGAAGAGGTGATAGGTTTTAGTTTGAGAGTGGGAGTAGGGGAGGATGATTTACTTCCCCATCCTTCTGAAACTTCCTCACAGGAACCTTTTCCTTCTTTGGGCTTTTGTCCCCGTTTTCTCCAGCTGTCTGTTTTTCCTTCTGAACTTGGCTGTTCACCGTTGAGCCTTTTACTCTGCCTTACATGGTCCCCTAACTTTGGGCCTATACTGTATTTGGCCCTTTCAGACTGTAGTTTCATGTGAAGCAGCAACTTTGTGTTGTCTTGCATTGTTTTGTATCTTCCACAGCACCAGACATAGGACTATGCACATAGTACAAGTTCAGTAAAGTATTTCTAAATGATCGAACAATTTCTCCAAGTGAAGAAATTGAAGGAAAATAGATCAGCTAAACCAGTTAGACCCGCAGGGTACCAAGCAAAAGGAAATGTTAAACTGCATGATGACTGTATTTCTACAACTCAGGGCTCATAGAGACGCCAAGAGAAAGTGTAGCAGGACGAGCCGCAGACAAAACTCCTCAGACACCGGATTAAAGAAGGAAGAGGTTTTTTATTCGGCTGGGAGCGTCGGCAGACTCGCGTCTTAAGAGCTGAGCTCCCTGAAGAAGAAATACGTGGCCTTTTTAAAGACTTACAACTTTAAGGGATCCATGTAAAAGGGTCATGATAAATCAAGCAAGCGTGGAAAACGTGACGGGGGGCTACATGCATCAGCTAACAGAACAAAAGTTTTACAGTGCTTTCTCATACAATGTCTGGAATTTACAGATAACACTAGTAGTTTTGGTCAGGGGTTAATATTATCATTATTATTTTAACCACCAGGGCCAGGTGGTGGTGCCAAGGTCGTCTAGCTTTTGTCTTCCTTCTGTTTCTTTCCAACTTTTGCTTTCTCCCCTTCTCCTGTCTTATAAACTAGGGAAAAGGGGAGACGGGGAAAAGCCGGGAAAGACAGCAGGAGAAGTGGTGGTCTCATTCTATAGAAGAAAAAAAGAATCTTCACAATAAAAGTATGAGCCATTCAAAGAAACATGCCATCATGAGACAGAATAGACAAAACAGGAAGAACTTGAGGTAACAGTACCATCTCAACATTAAAGGAAAAAAGCAGGTTTCAAATGAAGGCAAAGATAAAGAATAGGAAGTACTAGTATTAGAATAGGAATTGTAAAGGAAACAAACAACAAAAAAAAGAAAACAGGTGTATTTGAAAAGGAGCCAAACAGAACATCTAGAAATGAAAAGTATACTCACTGAAATGATTTAATGAAAGAAAATCTTCCTCAGCAATCAAGCTAGTGAGCAGTCTGGCAATAAATCTTTAGAGCTATAAAGGAGTTAGCTCTGCCAGGCACGGTGGCTCACACCTGTAATCTCAGCACTTTGGGAGGCTAAGGTGGGTGGATCACCTGAGGTCAAGACCAGCCTGGCCAACATGGTGAAACCCCTAAAAATACAAAAATTAGCTGGGCATGGTGGCGCATGCCTGCAGTCCCCGCAACTCGGGAGGCTGAGGCAGTAGAATCAGTCGAACCCAGAAGGCAGAGGTTGCAGTGAGCCAAGATCGCGCCACTGCACTCCAGCCTGGACGATAACAGTGAAACTCCATCTCAACAACAACAAAAAAAGTTGCTAGCTCTGGGCTTAGGTAGTGCCCCCCACTTTGGTGCCACCACCCTCTGCATATGCCACCTGACAGTGCTGACCACACTGCACTGTGACTGCCTGTTTTCTTGTCAGTCTTCCTTGTTAGACTGTAAGCTCTTTGACAGCCAGGACTGTTCTATTCATGGTTGAACCCCAAGTCTGGCTCAATGCCGGGCACATGATAGGAACACAACAAATATTACTAGAAAATGAATGACTAAGCAGAAACACTCTCCAAAATTGTACAGTCTTTTATGGTAGCACTAATTACAGAATCAAAACTTTAGGAAGATCCATGTGCCCGATAGGATCAAGCAAAAGAAAAAAAGTTAACAAGAAATAAGACTCTTGTAAATCTTGAGAATTGCCAAGAATATAGACCATCCCAGGTCCCTGGAATCCTGTGGGATATGTTGTAATGAAAAGTAAATGCAAAATAGTAAGTACCCACCATTGCAATTAATTTGACATCATACTGATCCAGTCAGGAGGGAACTGAGGTGATATCAAGGGCAGCATGAGTGTTCTGGCCTCACCTGATGTTTTCTGCTGTTAACAGAATACTACAGACTGGGTAAGTTATAAAAAAAAAAAAAAAGAAACTTATTTCTCACAGTTCTGGAGGTGGAGAAGTCCAAAAACGTGGCACCAGTGTCTGGTGAGGGTCATCCCATGGCAGAAGGTGGAAGGCGGAGTGAGCACACTAGACAGAGAGATCAAATGGGGGCTGAACTTGTCCTTTTTTCTGAAGCCCATTCTTGAGATAACTAATCCACTCCTGAGATAGGAGCATTGATCTCCTCTTTTTTTTTTTTTTTTTTTTTTT
>NW_016804694.1:1726437-1740414 GCF_001698545.2 Rhinopithecus bieti
AGAGCGGAGTCTCGCTGTGTCGCCCAGGCTGGAGTGCAGTGGCGCGATCTCGGCTCACTGCAAGCTCCGCCTCCCGGGTTCCCGCCATTCTCCCGCCTCAGCCTCCGAGTAGCTGGGACTACAGGCGCCCGCCACCTCGCCCGGCTAGTTTTTTGTATTTTTAGTAGAGACGGGGTTTCACCATGTTAGCCAGGAGAGTCTCGATCTCCTGATCTCGTGATCCACCCGCCTCGGCCTCCCAAAGTGCTGGGATTACAGGCTTGAGCCACCGCGCCCGGCCAAGGATGGTCTTGATCTCCTGACCTTGTGATCCGCCCGTCTCGGCCTCCCAAAGTTCTGGAATTACAGGCTTGAGCCACCGCGCCCGGCCTTTTAATCTCCTCTTAAAGTTCCCATCGTTAATACCATTACATTGACAGTTAAATTTCAACAAGAGTTTTGGCAGGAATATTTAAACCATAGCTCCTGGGAAGGTGCACAAGGTGTAAGGAGAATCAGCCTTGGTGTAAAGAAGATGGGCTCATTTCGATGTAGGATTCCTGTTTACTAGTTCTGGGTGAGAACTAGTTCTGGTTACTGCCTCTGATCATCTGCTTGTCTGGGGTAAGGGCAAGTTGGGAGTGGGAACACTGGCTTTTCTTCTGCCTTTGGATCCCTGGAGTCCCACACTCAGACATCAACCCCCTCCAGAAGCCAAGCTGCAAAAGGAGCCAACTTTAGGTCCTGGTTCCAATTCCACTTGCCTCTGCCTCTCCCCACCCTCTTAAAAAGAAAACAACAACAACATAGGATTATACTGAACAATTATGTATGTATGTATGTATTTATGTATTTATGAGAGCGTCTTACTCTGTTGCCCAGGCTGGAGTGCAGTGGCAAGATCTCGGTTCACTGCAACCTCCACCTCCCAGTTCAAGCAATTTTTGTGCGTCAGCCTCTCGAGTAGCTGGGATTACAAGTGGCTACCACCATGCCTGGCTGATTTTTGTATTTTTAGTAGAGACAAGGTTTCATCCTGTGGCCAGGGTGATCTCAAACTCCTGAGCTCAAGTGATCCACCCGCCTTGGCCTCCCAAAGTGCTGTGATTATAGGCAAGAGCCACCGTGCCCAGCCTGAAAAATTTTAATACATAAATTCAATTTATTATCTTATAGTCAAGGACTCTTCTACTAAGTGAAGTGAGGCAGCCTGCACAGGTGTTCAACTCTGTGCCTGACACTGTTGTTTGCTTTTCAAGTATTAACTCCTCTTACTATTACAGTATGGGGCCAGGGCTATGATGATTATCCTCATTCCACAGATGAGGAAACTGAGATCCAGAGAGGTTAAGTAACTTCCTCAGGATTACACAGCGAATAAGAGCTGGAGCCAGGGTTTGAGTCCAGCTCTGCCTGAATCTGATGCCCTACGCTCTTGAATGGAGGGCAAAGACAGAAAATGGACAAGCATGTAGAGTGATGACCCTGGACCTCCAGCTGCTGCTGCCAGGCAGGCCAGTGACTTCAAGGGTGTTGCAGACACAAAGGTCTTTTGGATGTACAGGCTGTGAAGAGAGTAAGATTTCAGCATTTGAGACACACACCCTGGTGGCTCACATGTACTAACGACACTCAAAGTGGGTACCATGTATATGCGAGCCAGAGGACAGCCTCACTCTGATCTTGCTCATTCATGTCATCATACCACCTGTGGAGACAGCACCTTCTTTTTTTGTTTGTTTGTTTGTTTGTTTGTTTTTGTGGGGGGCGGGGGAGGGAATGGAATTTCAGTCTTGTTGCCCTGGCTGGAGTGCAATGGTACGGTCTCAGCTCACTGAAATCTCCACCTCCCAGGTTCAAGTGATTCTTTTGCCTCAGCCTCCCGAGTAGCTGGGATTACAGGCTCGCACTGCCACGACTGGCTAATTTTTGTATTTTTAGTAGAGACAGGGTTTCACCATGTTAGCCAGGCTGGTCTCAAACTCTTGACCTCAGGTGATCTGGCTGCTTCAGTCTCCCAAAGTGCTGGGGTCACAGGCATGAGCCACTGCACCTGGCCTGAGACAGCCCCTTCTTAAAGGGTCATTACTTTCCCTCTGAAATTATACTCTGCAGCCATGTCTGGCCTTGGGAGCTCTGCAGTTGCTCACTTCTCTAGAAACAACTTACCTGGTGAAGGAAACGTGGGAATGGGAGTCAATGGCAGCTTGCTCTGAATCCTGGCATTGCTGCTCACAGCTGTGTGGCCCTGAGAGCCTCTCTGAGCCTCTCTTTCCTCAGATGTGCTGTAAGCAGTGGGGATAAGGGATGCTACAGAGTGGCAAAGCCACCACTCAATACATGCGTCTAAAATGCTGCAAAAACATCCAGCGGGAATGCCTTGTCTTTGGATTTAAGAATTTTCTCTGTAAATTGCTTTAAATATTTCCCCAGCCTCCCATCATTCCCTACTTTGTGGATGGTTCTTTATTTGTACAACACAGCCCTTTTCTGCACAAAGCAGGTTGGTTAACTTGCTGGTGTGGGACCACTTCTACCCAAAGAGTAATAGGGGGCTTCTTACTAGCTGCTGACAGTCCTGGCAGCTCTTCCCCGTCCGCTGCCACAGAGACAAAGTCTTGCTTTGTAGCCCAGGCTGGAGTGCAGTGGCGCAATCTCGGCTCACTGCAACCTCCACCTCCCAGGTTCAAGCAATTCTCCTGCCTCAGCCTCCCAAGTAGCTGGGATTACAGGTGCCCACCACCATGCCTGGCTAATTTTTTAGTACAGATGGAGTTTCACCATGTTGGGTGGGTTGGTCTCAAACTCCTGACCTCGTAATCTGCCTACCTCAGCCTCCCAAAATGCTGGGATAACAAGCGTGAGCCACTGCACCTGGCCCAGCCCCGGGAGTTCTAAGGGACACTCTGAATTAAAGAAGCAGAAAATTATTCTGAGATCGAGCCATTCAATTAAAAAAATATCTCTTATCCTTATTACGCTAAAAGAAGATACATTAGAACTGCAGTCATCTCAGGAATTCTGGCATATTATGCAGGTCACCAGAAGTGTATTGGCATGAGGAACTGCTAAGCCAAATAATTGCAGAGTTTTTATTTATTTATTTACTGATTTTTGAGATGGAGTTTTGCTCTGTCGCCCAGGCTGGAATGCAGTGGCGCAATCTTGGCTCACTGCAACTTCCACCCCTCGGGTTTAAGCGATTATCCTGCCTCAGCCTCCTGAGTAGATGGGATTATAGGTGCCCACCACCACATCTGCCTAATTTTTATATTTTTAGTAGAGACAGGTTTCACCATGTTGGCTAGGCTGGTCTTGAACTCCCAACTTTAGGTGATCCACCCGCCTCAGCCTCCCAGAGTGCTGGGATTACAGGCATGAGCCACCACACTTGGCTAATTGCCAAGTTTTAATGAGGAAACACAGAAGACAACTTGGGCCTGAGAGGCCCAAAGACTTTGGGATGAAACTTACAAAAGCAAAGAAAGGAAGTGAGGGCCTTTAAACTCCAAGGAGATGTGGTACATTGCAATGAGTCCAATACTGTGCCCATGTCAGAAAGGATCAAATGCCTGGTTTGTGTTTTGCTCTGTCATTCTCTTGGTGGAAAAAGGCAAGTCCACCTAAATCTTTTGTGACCCAGTCTATTTATCCTAAGAGGTGGAAAGAAGTTTTCTTCTTTTGTGGCAATCAGTAAAAATCAAATTTTACTGGGCTCTTGCATAACATTTGGGTGAGTTTCAGGATTAAGATTTTATCAGGACCGTTAATTCAAAGGGAGACTATTCAGCAATAAAAAGGAATGAACTATTGATATAGGCAACAACATTATTCTGAGCGAAAAAAAATCTAGACACAAAAGAGGACTTGCTGTGTGATTCCATTTATATAAAATTCTAAAACAGGCAAAATGAATCTATCAGGATAAAATCAGAACAGTGTTTGCCCATGGTGGAGGACTGACTCGAGAGGAGCATGAACAACTTTCTGGAAGAATGGAAATGTTCTTCATCTTTATCAGCGTGTTGGTTACATGATATATGTAATAGTAGAAGTCCGTTAGACAGTACTTTTAAAATCCGGGCTTTTTTGTTTTGAAATGGAGTCTCTGTCTGTCACCAGGCTGGAGTGCAATGGTGTGATCTCGGCTCACTGGAACTTCTGATTACCTGGTTCAAGTGATTCTCCTGCCTCAGACTCCTGAGTAGCTGGGATTATGGGCATGCGCCACCACACCCAGCTAATTTTTGTATTTTTAGTAGAGACGGGGTTTCACCATGTTGGCCAGGATGATGGTCTTGATCTCCTGACCTCGTGATCTGCCTGCCTCGGCCTCCCCAAGTGCTGGGATTACAGGCTTGAGCCACCACGCCCAGCCAAATCTGGGCATCTTATTGTGCGAACATTATTCTTTAATTAAGGAAGAATATATTTTAATGTTTTCTTAAAATTGTTAAAGTTTAAGAATACATTTTCGGGCCGGGCGCGGTGGCTCAAGCCTGTAATCCCAGCACTTTGGGAGGCCGCGACGGGTGGATTCCGAGGTCAGGAGATCGAGACCATCCTGGCGAACACGGTGAAACCCCGTCTCTACTAAAAAATACAAAAAACTAGCCGGGCGAGGTGGCGGGCGCCTGTAGTCCCAGCTACTCGGGAGGCTGAGGCAGGAGAATGGCGTGAACCTGGGAGGCGGAGCTTGCAGTGAGCTGAGATCTGGCCACTACACTCCAGCCTGGGCGACAGAGCGAGACTCCATCTCAAAAAATAAAATAAAATAAAAAAAAGAATACATTTTCACATTTTAGTGGGCATCTGGGGGTTTTAAAGGGAAGGGACTTTACATTAGGATGTAAATCCTAATGTAATCAGAAAAATGGACGACTCTCTTTACTGCTTCTCCGCAACTCTTTGGCAAAGAGTCTGAATCCTTATAAGCAGTGCGGTGCTGGCAAGCATTTAACAACTGGCTATCTAGGGGGGAAAAAAGTTCTGGTTTATAGCACTTACCAATTCATCTGATATAAATACTCTGGCCATGGCTGATTTCAAGCTGCCGATGTGATGTCACTGAGCATGAAGTTGGGAAGAGCTGGGCACAAATGAATTTCGCAAGCCAGTGTGAGCCAACTCTGGCTCATCACTGCAACAACCCTTTATTTTGAAGATTCAGGGATTCTTGGTGGAGCTGAGAATACATTAAACAGCCTCTTACTCTGGAGCAAATAACCATTTCCTATTAGTCTGAATGTTAAGGATGATGTAAAGAAACTGACATCGTCCTCAAGTGATAATATGAGGCCGGGCATGGTGACTCACGCCTGTAATCCCAGCACTTTGGGAGGCTGAGGTGGGCAGATCACTTGAGGTCAGGAGTTCGAGACCAGCCTGGCCAACATGGTGAAACCCTGCCTTTGCTAAAAATACAAAACTTAGCTGGGCATGATGGTGCATGCCTGTAATCCTAGCTACTTGGGAGGCTGAGGCAGGAGAATCACTTGAGCCTGGGAGGTGGAGGTTTCAGTGAGCTGAGATTATACCACTGCACTCCAGCCTGGATGACAGAGCGAGACTCCATCTAAAAAAAGAATAAAGAAATAAAGTGATAACATGAAATACCCCACTGTGGGGTCAGCCTTGCAAGGTGTGGCAGTTTGGATGAAGTTAGCAACCCATTCGCAAGATCAGGATTTTTAAGAAAAAAATATGGGTTATTTCATTTAAAATTCCTGAATCCTGATTTCTCTTGGGGAGAGCAAAGAGCAAACTCAGGCACCACAGTGTCTGCATCCCCTCTTGGTAACAACAGGTTATAACAGGGTAAAAACCTGCCCCGTGAGAAGGGCGTGGATTCTCCACCCATAATATCCGCGTCTTAACAATGCACCTGCTGCAACCTGATACATTATCTGTGTGATTCTAGTCGTCATTTGAGTTTGCAAATCCTGGCTTAGACTGTGTCAACTGTGAAAGCTAGTTTGGGGTGTGTCTGTGTCAACAGTTAACTTTTGGGTGAACTGAAGAATACCCATGCACACCCACAATTTCCCCAGTTGGAGGAACCAGACTTGGCATCTTGGGGTACTCATGCTCACTCTGGGTGCTCCGTGGGACTTGGTACACAAAAGGTCGCCACCATCCAGCCAAGGAATTGCCTGGACACCCGATTCCCAATCCTGGCTGAGCATTAGAATCTCCAAAGGAGTTGGGTGGTTGGTTGTTGTTGTTATTGTTTTTAATATTAAATAAACCTACTTCTCAGCCCAGAGTTGACTAAGAATCTCTGGGGATGAGGTCTGAAACTAAAATATTTGAGTAAGACTCTCTGGATGATTCCAATGTGCTGGAGGGTTGGGACCCGCTGTTCCAGACAAAAAACAATGGCGTGCTCAGAGGCAAGGGCTACAGTGGCCAGGATGCTGGCTTGCATCTGGCTGGCATCTTGCAACCTGAGAGTGATGTCTCCCAGGTTGGGGGAGTCATAGATGCACAGAAGATAACACTTTCAAAGAGAGACCAAGGAAGGCCCTCCCCGTTTTAGGAAGGCACCATTTAAGGTGCTTTTTCCTTCAGATTAAGGGAAAAGTCACATGTAGCATCCAGTTTTAAGTTCATTTCCCTAGCTAGGTTGTAATTCCTACCTCTAATAAAGGGGCAGGGCAGGAAGGGAAGTGTGGCTTGCCACACCTCAACCCCCACTGGGTACCAGGTGGAAGCTGCATCCTGTATGGGAGACTTGGGCCTGCGGTTCCAGCAGAGGCCAGAGGCAGCATGAGCTTTGACTCACAGTGAAGCTGGGTGTCCTGGAGCCTCTGTCCTGTGAGAGCTCAGGAGAGATAGAAAGCAAGAATTCTCCCGCAATTCTTTGACCCATATTCACCGCGCACCTACCACGTGCCAAGCACTGTTGCAGATGCTGGGAACAAAATAGACAAGAGAACAAAATAGCAGAGAACAAAATAGACAAAAGTGCCTGCCCTCATGGAGCTGATATTCTAGTGGGGAGACAGACAGCAAATATAATAAATAAATCAGTATCTCAGAAAGTGATACATCAGAAAAATTAAGCAGGGGAGGGACACTGGGAAGGTGTGGTGCTGCTGCAGCTCAGGGAGTCTCCAGAGGAAAGGAAAGGCCAGTGAGATGGTGACATTTAAGCAAAGATTTGAAGGTGACCAGAGGGTGAGCCACGCAGATATCTGGTGGAAGAGAGTTCCTTGTTTTGGGGTGTTTTGAGATAGAATCTCACTCTGTTACTGAGGCTGGAGTGCAATGGCACTATCGTAGCTCACTGTAGCCTCAAACTCCTGAGCTCAAGCGATCTCCTACCTGGCTAAGTAGCTTGGACTCCAGGTGCTGACCACCACACCCAGTTAATTTTTAAATTTTGTGTAAAGATGTCTCACTATGTTGCCCAGGCTGGTCTCGAACTCTTGGTCTCAAGTGATCTTCCTGCCTTGGCTTCTCAAGGTGCTGCAATTACAGGTGTGAGCCACTGTGCCTGCAGGAAGACAGCTCTAGATAGGAGGAAGGACAAGAGCAAAGGCCCTGAGGTAGGAGTTTGGTGGGGTGGAGGGCAGAGAGAAAGCCAAGGTCCTGGAGCCAAGAGAAAGGTGAGAGTGACCTGGATGAGGTCAGGGAGTTGGACTTTGCAGGCCATTGGCTGTGGACGTGGCAGTCACACCCAGTGAGACAGCAATCAGACTATCCTGATTTAGACTATCCCTAATGTCCTATAATCCCAGCACTTTGGGAGGCTGAGGCAGGTGGATCACCTGAGGTCAGGAGTTCAAGACCAGCCTGGCCAACATGGTGAAACCCTGCCTCTACTAAAAATGCAAAAATTAGGATTACAGGCGACTGCCACTTGGGAGGCTGAACCTGGGAGGCGGAGGTTGCAGTGAGCAGAGATTGCGCCACTGCACTCCAGCCTGGGCAACAGAGTGAGACTCTGTCTCAAAAAAAAAAAAAAAAAAAAAGATGTATCACTAATGTAGACCAGAAGAAGGGACCCTTGAAAAGAGTGGGGAAACTGAGGCTAGAGTCATCCAGCGTGCTTTCTTCCTGAGTTGCCCTGCAGAGGACTGTGAATGTTTGGGGTTTTTTTTGTTTTGTTTTCTCTTCTGTTCCCTAGGAATCAGACAGAGGGAATAGGAGCGTGACAGAAGGAAGGGTGGCTCACTCACGTTGGAGCCCTGAGGCCAGCGCTGGTGGGAAACTGAGATGCATTTGTCAAGTCAGAGGCCCAGGCCCTGGGTGGGGGTGGGGAACAGGTCCGGGGCTTGGCTTGATGGGAGCTGGTCCAAGGAAAGACCAAAAGCCAAACTCAGGGAAGGCAAGAGGCGGAGGAAACAGAACCTTCCGCAACCCCCTCCCACATGCTGGAACGTCCTGCTCCCCCTCAGAAAAGAGGTGTGGAGGGCCTACTGTGTGGCAGGCACTGTACTAACTTCTGGATGAGACAAATGAACCAAGGTCCTGCCTCTTCTGGATCTTGTGAGGACTGAGGCCTCAGATGGGATTTAGGTTTCATTTCTCCTTGTTTCCCAAGGTCCCAGCACAGGGGCTATTTGCTGAGAGCAAAGAAGGAAGGGACCTGGTGGGAGGAGGGGCGGGAACTTGGCAGCTCTTTGATGGGAGCAATGATCTGTTAGTGGGCTTCTGTGTGGTTGTTACATAACAGCTCCCTGGAAGAAGGTACAAGAGGAGCCTAGTAACAAGATGCATTCATGCTGGAATCACAGGCAGAGAATAAGTCATGCTATTGTGTGGGAAGATAGCAGAGAGGTAGTGCAGGTGGGGAAATGGGTCGTGGGAGAAAGGTTGTGAGTGGGGAGGGCAGCGGGCTGGCTGTGCAGGAACAATTTGTTCCCTTTCTCCACTTGGAAACCTGTCAGTTCTCTCCAAGCCACTCATGTTTCTCTGTGAGCTGCTGCGAAGAACCACGCAGTCGGGGCCCCAAGAAAGGCCCACACCTATTTGGATAGAGAAGGAGGCTGTCGCCGTGTGTGAGGCCCCTGTGTGACGGCCGAGTGCTTGTACTCCGGGTGCCTTCTCGGGCACAGCCTGGCACCACTGCTGGGCTCTGGCCTTGCTTTACTGGCTCCCTTCTGGCGCCTCCTGCCCAGACCCCAGCCCTGGCTCTGCCAGGCCCCCTCTCCTCCCCTAGAAACACAATCCTTGCCTCTACCATCTCCCAGTGTCCCGGGGGCGTATCTCCTGCCAGCCTGCACATTCACTGTGGGTTCAGCCCGCCTGCGATTTCACTCTTGGTTTCCTTCCCTGGGCCCCACCTGATCTCTGCTTCTGGTGACCTTGAGTCCTTCCTGAATAGCAGGGTGGGTGCCAGGGCCTGGCACAAGCCCTGCCCAATCCTTGAGAATGCCAACTTTGAAACTAGATGGTTCACATGCTGAAGAAGAAAGAGCTGTTTATGTTCTTCACTGACGTCCTCTGGCCACCTACGTCAGGCCTGACACCCATCTGCCACCCACGTCAGGCCTGACACCCCTTTGCTATCTGGGCTGTGCTCTCAGAGCAGATCCTCCTGGGCAGTGAGCCGCAAGGAGCCTGTATTGAGAGAGGCGGGTTTTGCCTCCCTGTATTCCTCACAGGACTGAACCAACTCGGAATAATTCCACTCCTCAGGTTGACAATAACATTTAGGAACACCTCAGGGGCATATAGCAGGCAAAATATAGCGAGGTTCCTGGAAAAGGTGAAAGCAGGAAGGTCAGCAGGCTTTCCACAGAAGGGGCCAGCACCCTCCCAGAAGAAAGCCTCGTCAAAGAGTGGAATTTCCGGCAGAGGGACAGAGTGGAACAATTCTGGCTGCTTGGGGGAGGGGACAGATGAGACGAGTCTTCAAGGGAGCCCAGCTTTGTTCACCTGCCTCCCTCCAAGCCAGGCATCAGAGGCCCTTGGTGCCCATTCCTCCTATTGGCGGTGTGACCTCCGCCCACCATGTGACTACCCAGACAGTGCCCTCACCAGGGCCTCCCAAAAGCAGGGGCGGGAGTGGGCAGGAGGAGGAGGTGAGGCGGAGACTGGGAGGGGTGGCAAGGGCTGCAGCAGCCTCTGGCACAGGTTTCAGCCGGCTGCCTGCATCCTCCCTGGAGCCACATCATCCAGCTCACAGACCTGTCTGTCACGGGCCATTAAGCCCTCGGCAGGTGCTGTGTGCTTGACTGAGGCTGGAGGTGGGATGGTGGGCAAGGGGGAGCCTGGGAACATGCCAGCCTGTCCCCTCCCAGGCCTTGTCACCCTGAGGATAAATGCTCCTCTGGGAAGTCCTCACTGTCTCCTGAAAAGGCTACACTTTGTGAACCCCTGGAGATTTGCTACACACACACCATTCATACACACAGTGCACACATACATACATGCACCTGCACACACACACAACCTACACACGCACCAGATACACACATGTGTCACACACCCCACAAATACACACATATACACTCATAGCTTCCTGATCCTCAGTTGTGACACTTCCTCCCTGGCAGCCTCCAAATGTCCCTTCTGCTTTCCCAAAGTTGCCCCAAGAGGTCGTTTGGGCGCCTCCAGTCTGCACACAAAGCCGCTCTGCGCCCCAGGGTAGAGCTCTGCCAGCTGTGGCCCCGCCCAGCCCTGCCGTTCTGCTTGGGCATCCCTCCCTCACCCTCCCTCCCACCTTCCCCCATCTGAGCTTCAGGGAACTGAGCTCTTCCATCTTCCCTTGGGCTTGAAAGCAGAGAAGAGGAGAAAAAAGCAAGAAGTTTATTCATGCCAAAGACCCCAAGAGCCCTGAAATGGAGACATTGCCCCTGCTCAGAGGGAGATCTGTAGACTGGATCAGGGGCTACTCTGCTGAAAACGCTATACTCACTCCCCTAACCTTATAAGCACCTCAGTTTGGCAGACAAAGCCTAGTAGACCAGGCTTCCAGGACCCCTTCAGCCACAGGTTCCACCATTTCCCAGGGCCTGGACACGTCCCATGTGTGTGAGGCCCTGTGTTCCTCCCAGTCTAGCCATGGTCTCTCAAGCCCATATCCCTTTGCACACGCTGTTCCTTCTGCTTTGAATGCCCCTTCCTGTCTTGTCCACACAGAGTTAACTCATTCTTCATCCTTCATCTTTTTTTTTTTTTTTGAGACTCTGTCACCCAGGCTGGAGTGCAGTGGCGCGATCTCGGCTCACTGCAACCTCCACTTCACAGGCTCAAGCAATTCTCCTGCCTCAGCCTCCCGAGTAGTTGGGACTACAGTCACCTGCCACCACGCCTGGCTTTTTTTTTTTTTTTAATAGAGACGGGGTTTCACCATATTGGCCTGGCTGGTCTCAAACTCCTAACCTTGTGATCTGCCTGCCTCAGCCTCCCAAAGTGGTGGGATTACAAGTGTGAGCCACCGCGCACAGCCCATTCTTCATCTTTCATCCTTCAAGGTCACCTCTGCCACGAAGCCTTCTGATGACCCTTTTTTGGATGTTCATAACTCCCTTGTTCAAAGCTTTCATCACATCCTATTTTAGTGGTTAACAGGCCCATCTTCCTTATTAGAGTTTGAGCTAAAGGGCCAGGGAATGTGTTTAATCTACGACCTCTACTATAGTATTGACACATAGTAGGTGCTCAAGAAACAGTTATCTACTGAATGTGCGACTTAATGAATAGGGCAGAAAAGACAAAATTAAAGAGAGGAACACCAGGTCTCTGAGGAGGAAAAGGAATTTCCAGCAGTAGGTATCAAGGAGGGCTCCATGGAGGAAGTGAACAGGCTGTTGACAGACTGAAGACACTCTAGCCAGGGACCCCATAGCCTTTTAGGAACTGGGCCGTACTGCGGGAGGTGAGTGGCAGGTGAGCATTACCACCTGAGCTCTGCCTCATGTCGCATCAGCAGTGGCATTAGATTCTCATAAGAGCCCAAATCCTGTTGTGAACTGTGCATGTAAGGGATCTAGGTTGCTCCATCTTTATGAGAATCTAACTAATTCCTGATTATCTGAGTGGAACAATTTCATCTCAAAACTGTCTCCCCCCTACCGCCCCCGCAACCCCAGAAACCAGTCCCTCGTGCCAAAAAGGTTGAGGACCAGTGCACCAGGCAAAGGGAACTGATTGGTCAAGGCAGAGCAGAGCTATAGCAAAGGCTTCTCTCAAGAGTAAGAATGCTTGTAACCAAGAGTCACCGAGTGTCTACTCAGTACCAGGCCTTACTCTAAGCTCTTCTACATATTATTATCCCCTTTAATCTTCATAACAACCACAGGAGGTTGGCAGTATAATTATCCCCATGTGGCAGAAGAGGAAAGTGACGTTCTGTTACTGGTCCCAGGTGTTACAGAGAAGCAGAAGGACTGGGAGTGACACAACACAGAAGATAGAAGAGCTCAGTTCCCTGCAGCTCAGATGGGGGAAGGTGGGAGGGAGAGAGTGCGAGGGAGGGATGCCCAAGTCAGAACTGCAGGGATCCAATACAGGATACAGAATTTGACCTTATACAGTGTGGGAGCTGCTTAAAGAGTTAATGCTTCTGAGTCTAAAGTAAGCAGGGCAGGCAGTGGGGAGGAGAAGCTGGCAATGAGGCAGGGGGAGCAAAGAGGAAGTAAACTAGTGAGGAAGAGCTGGGACTCTGGAGGATGGACAGGTGGCCACCTGCAAGCCATCAACTTTGATGACACAGGTTATCTTTGTCCTGTAGCTAAGCATGCACCTGGCCCAGGAGCTGGACAGCTGAAAAGGAAGAAGATCAGTGGAGAAGAAACAGACCCATATCAACATGCGTGAGCTGCAACAGGGCTGGAGCCCTGCACCAACTTAGGAACAAAACAGCCCTGCTGCATCCATGGCTAACAGTAGTCCACACCATGCAGGGAAGGGGGTTCTGGGGCTGTGGCTCAGCTTAGCTCAGCCATAGTACCCGGCAGGTCTGGATCCCAATGCAGATTGGGTGTGTGTAGGGAAGAAGTAGCTGAGAGTGTCAACCAGGAGGATCTTGATGGCTGCCAAGTGAGTTTGGGATGACTTCAGTGAAATAGTGGTGCTGGCTTTAGAGAGTTGTGTGTTGAGTTGGAAGCAAAGGTAGGCATCTACCTGGTGATATCCTGAAGGTGTTGGACATATCCGCTGGGTAGAAGGGCAGGAAAAGGCACCAGTGGGACCTCCAGGGTAAATTCTGAATTGAGTGGGAGGTGTGTGTGAATGAGGAGACCAGAAGGCCGCAGCTGAGCCTCAGGTGATGCCTGCAGGCACAGGCAGAAAGGCTGGCAGACTGTGAGGGGCCCAAGTCAGAGTGACAGGGGACAGGGGAGGCAGAGCCCTGGATGATGAGGGAAGGTTGTTTTGAGGGTGTAGACATCTTGGCCTCTTTCTCCTGGATGGAAGCAGCTCTGATGGTGCCTGTGCCATCTTCAGGGTTGGGATATTAGAGGCCTCCTGAAGGCCCACCTACCCACCCTCCAGCCCCCACGGGAGGGGCAGGTCCCATTGTTCAGGCTCAAAGCACTGGCAGCTGAGGGGTGAGATAATCCTCTGAGGCTTGGGGGGTGATGTCTGTCCATTCCACACGCCTTCTGAGACCCCCCTGTATGCAGGAAGGGCGCTGGGGTTGGGGACCCACCAGGAAGTGCACGTGGTAAGGTATGCCCGCTTGGAGGGAGCAAGCCACTCAGTGAGCAGACAGACTGGTGGGAGGCAGAGGAAGAAACCTGGGAGAGGAACACCAGGGAGGGAGGCACCTCCAGGCCAGGGAAGTGGCATTTAAGGGTGATTCTGACCGAGCCTCTAGACCTAACCACCATCGACAGGAAATCCAGGCTATGGTGCTGCAGTGGGCAAAGTCCTGGCTGTGGGATCTATAGGACAAACAACCCAGTGTCCCCTCCACTATACTGTGTGGGAAAACAGAGACAACCAGGGAAACCTGTGGATGAAAGGTGAATTCATCCGTGTGGCAGCTCAGGGAATGTGTGGACCTTATTTGGATTCTGACTTTTTTTTTTTTTTTTTTTTTTT
>NW_016804694.1:1740435-1755492 GCF_001698545.2 Rhinopithecus bieti
TTCTGGCTTTTTGTTTTTTTTTTTTTTTTTTGAGATGGAGTCTCGCTCTGTCGCCCAGGCTGGAGTGCTGTAGCTGGATCTCAGCTCACTGCAAGCTCCGCCTCCCGGGTTCACGCCATTCTCTTGCCTCAGCCTCCCCAGTAGCTGGGACTACAGGCGCCGCCACCTCGCCCAGCTAGTTTTTTGTAGTTTTTAGCAGAGACCGGGTTTCACCGTGTTAGCCAGGATGGTCTCGATCTCCTGACCTCATGATCCGCCCGTCTTGGCCTCCCAAAGTGCTGGGATTACAGGCTTGAGCCACCGCACCTGGCCTGATTTTTTTTTTAATTCAACATTTATGAGGAATTGGCACGTGGAATGTTTCCTGGATATTTAATTATATTGAGGAATTACTGCTAAATATTTCTTGGGGTATGATAACGGTAATATTATTATTCATAAGTATATACACATGGCTATAACATGTAAAACATGTATGTCTGTATAAAACATTACTATTATACAGGTGTATATATGCATATACATTTATGTGTGTGTATATTTAGTTATTTAAAGGGTTCTTGGCCGGGCGCGGTGGCTCACACCTGTAATCCCACTACTTTGGGAGGCCAAGGCTGGTGGATCACCTGAGGTTGGGAGTTCGAGACCAGCCTGGCCAACACGGTGAAACTCCTTCTTTACTAAAAATACAAAAATTAGCTGGGTGTGGTGGCTCACGCCTGTAGTCCTCAGGAGGCTGAGGCAAGAGAATCGCTTGAACCCCGGGGAGGCGAAGGTTGCAGTGAGCCAAGATCGCGCCGCTGCACTCCAGCCTGGCAACAGAGCAAGACTCAGTCTCAGAAAAAAAAGAGTTCTTATCTTTTAGAAACACACTAACATGTTTATGGGTAATGTCATCTGACATCTGGGATTTTCTTCAAAATGACATGAGAAGGCAGAGTCGATGTGACTGCAGCAGGGACAGGGGACTGGCTGTGAGTTGCGGTTTATATGATCTGGATTAGGGGTTCATGGGATGCATTATACAATTCTGTCTAGTTTTGCATATGTTCTAAATTCTCCATAATAAAAAGTAAAAAATAAAAACAGACGATTAGTGAACTTAGGGTTTGGGGCAGGAGCCCAGCATCTGGTGGGAGAAACCACTCAGGCAAAGCTCGGGGTGAGGGTGGCTGTTGGGCGTGTGAGGCCCCAGGGATTCACAGTTGCTGGAGCGCGAAGCTGTGCCAGAGCTTCACGTACCAAGAACACCGAGGCTCAGGCCCTGCACTCCAGGACAAAGAGCAGGCTCAATGGAGAGCTCTGGCTGGACCAGAGCCCAGTGGGAGGGCCCTGAATGGACTGTGGGGCTTGAAGGAGGGGAACAGAGGCAGCGGCCATTTGTTCTGTAAAGGCCAGGAGACCAGGTGGTACAGGCAAAGACAACTCAATGTCCTAGGAGCAGGGAGGCCTGGGGATGGAGCAGCAAGAACATGGTCATCCAGGCTCCCAATGAACATTTACTGGAACTGTAGGACACCCACCTTTGCTTTGGAAATCCAGCTTCTCTTGTGTTCTTCCTGGGTGACCTTGGGCAAGTTACTTAACCTCTCTGATTCTGTTTCTTCCTATGTAAAGTGGGAATAAGAAAGGAGACCACTGCTACTCCTGCTGCCCTCCTTCCCCCACCTTGCCTAGTTCACAAGACAGGAGGAGAGAGAAAGCAAAAAGTTGGAAAAAAGCAAAAGTAAGATAAATAGCTAGACAACCTTGGCACCACCACCTGGCCCTGGGAGTTTAAAAAAAAGTAATAATAATAACATCAACCCCTGACCTAAACTACTTGTGTTATCTGTAAATTCCAGACACTGTATGAAAAAAGCATTGTAAAACTTTTGTTCTGTTAGCTGATGCATGTAGCCCCAGTCACGTTTCCCACGCTTGCTCAATTTATCACGGCCCTTTCACGTGGACCCCTTAAAGTTGTAAGCCTTTAAAAAGGCCAAGAATTTCTTTTTCAGGGAACTCGGCTCTTAAGATGCGAATCTGCTGACGCTCCCGGCTGAATAAACCACTTCCTTCTTTAATCCGGTGTCTGAGGAGTTTTGTCTGTGGCTCGTCCTGCTACAGGGATAGGAATAGTACCTACCTCTTGAGGTCATTATAGGATTAAACAAGAAAATACTCATAAAGCACAAAAAAGAGTGCATGTTAGCTATTATTATCCTCTGAGTTTCAGGGAGGAAACTGCCCTCCCTTGGGGTAACGAGGTGATGACAGCAACAACTAAAATGAGAGAACCCCAGTGGTGAGGTGGGAACATCACAGTACTCCCTGCCACCCTTGCCAAGTTTGTGATTATTTTAAATAAAAGAAGCTGTTTCCTGGCCAGGCACGGTGGTTCACGTCTATAATCCCAGCACTTGGGGAGGCTGAGGCAGGAGGATCACCTGAGGTCAGGAGTTCAAGACCAGCCTGACCAACATGGTGAAACCCCATCTCTACTAAAAATACAAAAAATTAGCCAGACATGGTGGTGGGCGCCTGTGATCCCAGCTACTTGGGAGGTTGAGGCAGGAGAATAGCTTGAACCCGGGAGGCAGAAGCTGCAGTGAGCCGAGATCCCACCACTGTACTCCGTCTCTAAAGAATAAAAAAGACGCTGTTTCCTTACAGCTGTGAGCAGGGGCAGATGCAGAAAAGGTGCTGAGAAAGAGATCAAGTAAAAGCCACTGGACCCCCGAGGGAGAAAGTGTGGTTGGCTGGAACCACTAGGCCAAGAAACCAGCCAAGGGTCTGGCTCCAGGTGGCCCTTTTTTTTTTTTTTTAGAGACGGTGTCTCACTATGTTGCCCAGGTTGGTCTTGAACTCCTGGGCTCAAGCAATTCTCCTGCTTCGGCCTTCCAAAGCAGTGGAATTACAGGTGCGAACCACTGCACCAGCCCAGACTGGGCTCCAGAAACTACCTCTGGGCCCTGTTGCCACCTCTTAGGTGGCTTCTGGAACTGGGGTCTACAGGCGTGAAAGGTCAGCCCCCATGAAGGAGAGGTGGGGCCCGAGTAGGCTCCTCCCACTGCGGGAGCGCTGGCTTTTCCCCTGCAGGGGTGGCTCTGGAACCACTTCCTCTTTCTTCACTCTGAAGCCAAGAGCAGACCTGCTGAGCCTCAAGAAAGATGAGAACAGATTCACAGGTGATTTAGCCTATTTGTCCCAGGCCAAGGTGGCTGCATGTGCTAGCTGGAGGCCTCTCTCTCTGCTTCAAGGGTAGCTGAGATCCACCCCGGAAACTGGCAGGATGAAGGAGGCAAGTGAGGAGAAGCTGGTGTCTGTGTCCAACCTGGTCACTGTGTTGGAGAATAGCAGGTATGGGCGGCTGGGGTGGGAGGGTCACCATGGTGGGCTGGCAGCCACCCTCCAACCTTTCTGGCAGCTCTCTCCCTGGGCCCTGCCCTGGACCCTCCTCCTGCTGGGGCAGCCCCACGTTCCTCGGTCACGGATTCCTTGGAGCATGGGAGAGTGTTGGTGGGACACCAGGAGCCAGGCAGGTGTGAGAGTGCCAGTATGTGTTGGGAGAGTCCAGACAGGCGTGGTTACGAGCAAGCACAGGCAGATCAAAGCCCGTGTGTGGGCACAGGACCTCACCCAGTGCCTGCCAGCACCTCGCAGAAAAAGTAGCTATTCACCAAGCATTCACTCCCTATGATTAGGATAACCATATAATTTGTCACTCAGCACACAATTGAAACTGAAAGTAAATGCCAATAAAATGTGGTGGTTGCAGGGGAGGCATTACAGGTAAAGCTGGGACCATATGAGGCAAACCAGAATGTATGGGCAGCCTACTGATAGGGCACTCCCTACTCTAGGCTCATGTCCCTACTTATTTAATTTAATCATTCAGCCTAACAGGGGTAGATTGTATGTCTGTTCCCATCTTGTAGATGAGGAAATGGAGACACAGAGAAGTGAGGATGCCAAGTGCTTTCAGTTAAGTATCCGGGGCAATGCTGGGCTGTCTATTTGGAGGGAAAAGGCTGGGCCAAATGCGTGGAGTCATTAGTAGCCCTGGGAGCATGTGTGTTTGTGTGTGTGTGTGTGTGTGTTGTGTGTTATATGTGACATCAATCCATTCTGCAGGCATTTCTTAAGCTCAGGACTGTGTTAGGGGCTATCCCAGGTAGGGTTTCCTGGATATAGATTCAGACAGAGGTTTGCCACAGGTGGTTTATCAGGGAGAGCTTTGGGAACAACAGCTGTGGGTGTGAGGGAAGCAGGGCTGAGCAGGGGGAGATTCTGAACTGCAGTGCACCTGCCACAGAGGCCTCAGCCTGTCCCAGGGAGCTCTGGAGCTGGGATGCCTCTTGGTTGTTCCAACTGAGGCAGAGGGCTGCGTATTTGTATCTCCATGTGAACTGGACAAGACACTCTGGGTGAGGCAGCTCTCTCTTCCAGAGAGTGATTCCCAGAGAGGGACTCAGCCAATAAATTACCCGTCAGCCCCCAGTACTACCAGCAGCTGGTGGGGATGGTGTGGGGAGGCCTCACTCCTGAAGGAGGGACATGGGCAGCACAGGACAGCATCCTACAGGAACTGTAGAGGATGAAGAAGCGTTTCTGTATTTGGATGCTGAACTCATCCAATAACCATGATGCAAGGTCAATAGATGCAAGACAATAGATGTCCTAGGAATGACCCGGATGCTGTATTGAGGCCACTCATGGCAGGCAACGTTTTCTGTAGGCTTCAGGCTGGAGATGGCATAGATGTAGACCTAGAAGTCTTCAACTTCCTGAGGTGGGTGATTCTCCCCTGCCTTTCCCGGGGTTTTTGCCAAGCTCGTCCTGTTCAGCACCAAGGACAGCTCTTGGGAGCCGCCTTCCTGGCCCACCACCCCCTTGGGTGTGGGTGGATGGCACCACCTCACTCAACATGCTTGACATGGACTAGGCACACTTGGGTGGAGCCCCTCAGCATGCTCTGCTCTGCCCAGGCGACACTCCTGCAGGAGCAGGCAGCCCTTAGACGGGAGTTAGGTCCCAGAGGGTGAGAGCCACTCCTTACAGAGTGAGGGGACCCATGCCAACTGCCTTGGCCTGGTCTTCCTTATGAGGTCTCCAGCACCTCAGCTGATCTGAAACTGAGGGGTCTAAGAGGAAACAGAAGCTGGCCAGGGGCACTAGAACAGAAATGCAGAACTCGAAACCACATGTAGAACAGAAAGCCTGAGAACCAGCAACGCCCATGAGCTGCAGACCCATAGGCTGAGGAACCAGGGACTGGGGTGCCAGGGAGGGGTGGAAGAGCCTTGGAGTAGCCACACACCGCTAGGTCCCAATGCTCTCACTGCCACAAACCCAAATGTGTCACTTGGGGCAAGTCACTTTGACTCTGCGGACCTGTTTCTCCTTTACTCAAATGGGGAGGGGCAGGTTAGGGTGAAGGCTCAGGAAGCACTTGCCTGATTTGAATCCCACCTCTGCCACTTCCGAGCCGCATGTTACTTATCCTGTCGAGACCTCAGTTTCCTTGACTGCAAAATATGGGTAATGAAAACCTTTCTCGTGGAGTTTTGGAGATTTCGCATTTGTTTGGCCTTCCATTTCCTGGCCTGTCTTTCTCATAAGGATGCCTGCCCTGTGCTGTCATCATGAGCCTTTCCACACTGAGGGCAATGCTGGGTATATTCAGCAAGGGTAGGCTCTGTTACCTAAAGAATTTGACTGGCTTGCAGAACCCAGTACACAGGGCAATAAAGGTGCCCTATGAAGGTCCATCCCTGGGAGAACAGAGAATCTGCTGCTGGGCTGGGTCTTCCTGTTTCTGTACATGCGGAGAGTGTTGATCCCGTTGAAAAGCCCCAGCTTTTGCAGGCCTACTCTCACTTTAGATTGTTCTGTGGCTCCCACCTTCCCTTGATGTATATAGGTTACTGATTTGGAAACTGAAAACAGAGGTGAGGTCCAAAGGTGAGGATGATCCAGGGGGTACCGCTTAAAAACCCCTATATACAGAAAGGATTCCTGGACACTGTGGTTTCATTTTAAACAAGGAAGTACGTAGTTCCCCAGAAAATAAAATACAGTCCACCCTGACTCATTTTGAACACTGAGTTACCCCCAAGAATGTGTTGGGAGAGAAGTGAAAGTCTTACTTAGCATGTTCCCAAAGAAAGCCAGGCACCCAGGATCCCCTGCACTGGAGATTTGCACCAGGCAACCACATCCACACCAGGGACTTGCTGCTGTTTTCCCTGATCTCCAGGGAGGAAACCCTCAGGTCTGTCTCTTCTCCTCAGGACTCCAGAAGCAGCACCCAGAGGCCACAGGCTAGAGGACACACATCACCACCCTGAGTGCAGGCCTCCCAAGTCCCCAGGTCCATGGGAGAAGCTGAATGTTGGGGAGGCCATGGGGTCTGAGCCCAGGACAGTCAGCAGGAGGTACCTGAACTCCCTGAAGAACAAGCTGTCCAGCGGAGCCTGGAGGAAATCTTGCCAGCCTGTGACCCTCTCAGGATCGGGGATGCAGGTGCCTGAGGGCTGGGGTAGAGGTGTGGGGTGCTGTGGTGGGGAGTTCTCCCTGACCTCTCCTCCACATTCTTCCCTAGCCAGAGCCAGTTGTTCCCCAGGTGGGGATCTTGTGTGACCAGAGGTCAGCTGGGAGCTAGATTTCCCCATGCTTAATTGTCTTTGATTCACTGACTGCCTGCTACGCACCGTGCTGGATCACTTCACGAGTCCCTCATGTAGGAGGTTTTTGGACAAGGAAGTTGAAACACAGACAGTTTTAAGGAACTTATTCAAGGCCACACAGCTTGGAACAGTCTCCAGCTTGTGAACCTGATTACTCTTCTCAGGTGGGACCTCAGTTTACCCACTGGAGGAGACAACAATCTCAACCTAGAAATAGAGGTCTGAGTGTGAATTGTCCTGCCCTTAGACTAAAGCCGGTCTGATTTCTTCTGTGGCTTGCAGTTTTCTCATCTGTAGAGTTCAAAGGTTGACATGCAAATACTGTGCACCCAAATTCCCTGGAGTCACATCCCAGCACTTCTGCTTACTAACTGTGTGTCCTTGGGCAAGTCACTTGAGTCTCTTTGTGCCAGTTTCCTCATTTGTAAAATGGGGATGGTGGTTATAGTGATGTGTCCTGGTTTTCAATCGCTGCTGAACAAACTTCTCAAAAGCAGCTGGCTGGACACAGTAGCTCATGCCTATAGTGCCAGCACTTTGGAAGGCCGAGGTGGGTGGATCACCTGAGGTCAGTAGTTCAAGACCAGCCTGGCCAACACAGGGAAACCCTGTCTCAACTAAAAATACAAAAATTAGTCGGGCGTGGTGGTGGGCGCCTGTAATCCCAGCTACTCAGGAGGCTGAGACAGGAGAATCACTTGAATCCAGGAGGTGGAGATTGCAGTGAGCTGAGATCATGCCACTGCACTTCAGCCTGGGTGACAGAGCAAGACTCTGTCTCAAGAACAAAAAACAAAACAAAAAATAGAAAAAACGTAGGGGCTGAGTGTAACTGTTTATTATTTCTCACATTTTGTGAGTTGCCTGGGATGCTGCCAGGAGGTTTTTCTGCTGGCCTCACTTGGGGGTCTGTATGATTCTACTTGGGCTGCCGTAACAAAATACCCTAGACTTCAACACCAGACATTTATTTTCTCACAGTTCTGGAGGCTGGAAGGCCAAGTTCAAGGTGCCAGCAGGTTTGATTTCTGGGGAGGTCTCTGTTCTTGGCTTGAAGACGGCCACTTTTTCAGTGTGTCCTTACATGGCCATTTCTTGGTCATCCCTGGTGTGCCTTCCTCTTCTGACATTAATCCTACCAGTTTAGTTCCCTACTCTTATCATCCCATTTAACCTCAGTTACCTCATTCAAGGCCTCATCTCCAAATACACTTACATTGGGGGTTAGGGCTTCAACACAGGAATTTGGTTGGGGGACACAGTTTAGTTCCTAACAGGGTCTCTCAAGTAGCTGCAGTCAGAGGGTGGCTGAGGCTGGAATGCCCAAGACAGCTCAGCTCACAAGTCTGGCATCTGGGCAGGGACAGCCAGAAGACTGGGCTCAGCTGGGATGCTGGCAGGGCTGGGCTCTTTCTCCGTGTATTCTCCAGGCCTCTCCTCTCCACGTGGCCTGTCCATGAGGTCTCCCTATCAGAGGTGCCAGACCCCTTGATGTAGTGTTCACAGCTCCTAAGACAGCACAGGTGGAAGCTTCCAGGACTCTTAAGGCTAAGGCTGAGGACTGGCACAGCCTTACTCAGCTGCATGCTCTGTGAAAGCCATCCCAGGGCCGGCCCGGATGCACTGCGGGAGGCATGAATCCCGGGAGGTGTGCTTCACTGCAGCAACTTTGGAGACTGAACTGAGGTCCCCATCAGAGGAGACCAAAGCTGTCTTTCCCCTTTTTCTTCTTTCCTCCCCTCCAATCATCCGCAGGAGCCAGAGAAGATCGTCCAGGAGCTGCTGGAGACAGAGCAGGCCTATGTGGCGCGCCTCCACCTGCTAGACCAGGCCAGTGGCCAGGACACCCCCGTCCAGAGCCCCAGCCCTGGGTCTCCTCACCTGACTGCTTCTCAGCCTTCCCACCCCGCTCACCACAGCTGAGTCAGGACCCCTGGCTAAGGCTTCCAGGAAGCCTTAGCCCTTCAACCTCAACGACTGGGGTTGGGGTAGAATCAGGAGGTCTTGTTAACAGCACTCCCTATTCTGCCCGTGGTGCCCAGGCTGGCCCCCGAATATAGCAAAGAACACACCAGCTGACCCTTGCAGGCCTGCACATATCCTCATCTGTCATCTCAATGCCCACAACCTCACAATGACCTTACCTTTCATAGTTTTTAAGGACTCCTAAGGCTAGAGGGTTATTCATCGTCGCAGGGAGCTCTATTCTGATGAAGTCCAAGACCTCCATAGACCCAAGTTGGGCCTGTTTATGGCATTCATCAGCTTCCAGTCTTTGGCCAAGTCCCTGCATCTCTAGGCTTTGCCTTGCCTATCTGTAAAATGGCCAGAACACAACCTCGCCTGCCTTCTCTTCCTGGGGTTGCTGTGAGGATGCCGGGAGATCAGGAAGGTGGAAGCATGCAGTAGGCTGGTGTGTGGGTGGCTCCCTGTCACTGCAGTGAGTGACCAGTGGTGGCGGCTACAGGTGTTTTTCCAGGAGCTGCTGAGGGCGGCCCGCAGGAGCAAGGCCTTCCCCGAGGACGTGGTCAGGGTCATCTTCTCCAACATCTCCTCCATCTATCAGTTCCATTCTCAGTTCTTCCTCCCAGAGCTGCAGAGGCGCCTGGATGACTGGTGAGGTCCTCTGGGAGCCCCTGAGGTCTCAGATCACAGCCCTGGCCAGGTGGAGGTGGGGAGAGCCCCCAGGGCACTGGGTTCAGCCTCCTAGGGCCAGGCCCTTCTTGTGTGGCCATGACAGTCTCCTCCCCGGGGCTTGGTCTGTCTGCACAGTGAGGGGCTTGGGTGAATGCGCCCTGAGAGGCTGTATGTGTGCAGACTACTTCCTGGGGAAAGGGGTGGATCAGGACCTGGCCAAGTCAAGTGACCAGGTGACTTTGGGAACAGTGAAAATAGGCAGTGCTAACTGAGGGCTTCCTACAGGACTGGCCTTGGGCTTTCCACCTATTAACTCACTCAATCTTCATATCAGCCTGCTGTGTGATGATGGCATCATGGTTGTGCAAGAAACCCTCTTGTTTTCAGAGATGGCTACTAAAGATTGCTTAAAACATTTATAATAAACTCTTTTTTTTTTTTTTTAAGAAAAGAATAGCCGGGTTTAGTGGCTCACGCCTGTAATCCCAACACTTTGGGAGGCCAAGGAGGGTGGATCACTTGGGCTCAAGAGTTTGAGACCAGTCTGGGCAACATGGTAAAACCCCATCTCTACCAAAAATACAAAACTTAACCAGGCATGGTAGCAGACACCTGTAGTCCCAGCTGCTCAGGAGGCTGAGGTTGGAGGATTGCTAGAGCCCGGAGTGTCGAGGCTGCAGTGAGCCATGATCGTCCCACTGCACTCCAGTCTGGGTGACAAAGAGAGACCCCTGACTTAAAAAAAAAAAAAAGAAAGAAAAGAAAAGGCCGGGCGTGGTGGCTCACGCCTGTAATCCCAGCACTTTGGGTGGCCGAGGTGGGTGGATCACTTGAGGTCAGGAGTTCGAGACCAGTCTGGTCAACATGGTGAAACCTTGTCTCTACTAAAAATACAAAAAATTAGCCAGGCACTTTGGCATGTGCCTGTAATCCTAGCTGCTGGGGAGGCTGAGGCAGGAGAATCACTTGAACCCGGGAGACGGAGGTTGCAGTGAGCCAAAATCGCGTCACTGCACTCCAGCCTGTGAGACAGAATGAGACCCTGTCTTAAAAAAAAACAAAAGAAAGAGAAATGAAAAGAGAAAAGAAAAGAAAAACCCTATAAGATCTCCTACCATCATTCCAATTTTTTTCAATGAGAAAATTAGGTTACAAAGAGGTTAAGTGACTTGCCCGGGAACAGAGCTAGCATGATTTGTGCATCTCGGGATCAGGCTCAGGAAGCCTCACTCCCAGACCATGGCTCCTTGCTGCTCTGCTCTAGCAAGTCCTGCCATGGGATGATCCTGGAAAAGTTCTGTGTGTGTGTGTATATATATAATATATATATAATACATGTATTACATATAATACATGTATAATATATAAAATATATATTATAGAATATACATTATATACAATACATTAATATATAAATATGTATATATAAATATTGTATATCTAATATATTTTATATAAGTATATAAATATATACTTTATTTAATACATTACATACAATATATTTAATATAAAAATATATTAATATATTTATATAAAATATATAATTTATATATTTAATTATAAATATATTTATATATAATTTATTTAATATATATACCTATAATATGTATAAATATTAACATATTATATATTTATATTATAGAATAACATCAGTATATTATATTTATATATAAGATATTTTATATATTTATTGCATAAATATAATTATATATCTTTTATATATATTTTATTATATGCATTTTATATATACTTATATATAACATATAAATCATATTTATATATTAATATATATAGATATAATTTATATATTTATATCATAAATATATAATATATTATATATCTTTTTATATATATTTATATATGCATATTTATATTATCATATTTATATATTATATACATAGTTAATATATATGTTCATATATGCATATATATTATATTTATGTATTTATATAATTAATGTATTTTATATGTATAATATTTTATATATAATATATTTTATATATAATAAATTTTTATATTTTATTCTTTATATATTTTTAATGTATTATATATTTATGTATTTTGATATTTTGATATATATTTATATATTTATATTTTTATATATTCAGTATATTTTATTTTTTTATATTTATTTTATAAAATAAATGTTTATATAAAACATTTTATGTTTATGACATTTTATGTATTTTATATATTTTATATATATATATATATTTTAGCATCGGGGCAAGGAATGAGATTTCACCACGCTGCCCAGGCTGGTCTTGAACTCCTGGGCTTAAGCTATCTGCCTGCCTCAGGCCTCCCAGAGTGCTGGGAGTACAGGTGTAAGCCACTGTGGCCGGCCAATCCTGGAGAAGTTCTTGCGCCTCTGAGCCTCCCCTTCCTCACTTCTAAGATGGGCTAGTGGCTGTCCCCACCTGCAGGGTTGAGAATTACATGGAATGAGACATGCAGCATGTTCTGGGTAGTGCTTGGCAGGTGGCCCTTGTTATTGTTACATAATGAAGCATTGAGCAATTACTGAACACCTGCTGTGGGCTCAACACTGTGCTGGGCCTTGTGGATGAGGCCAACCTGGGACCAGAACAGCCTTTGGCCTCAGGAGGCGTATAGTCTAAGGAGTAGAGGGGCACATGCTTGTGAGGATGACACCCCTGTGCCCCGCCCACACCCAGAATTGCCATGAAAAGCTTGCTTTGGGGGATTCAGGGAACCTGGCCTTGCCTGGCCCTACCTAGAGTCGAGAGGAGGTCTCTAGGCTGAGGGCAATCCCTGTGCCCCTCCTGCAGGACAGCCAACCCCCGCATCGGCGACGTGATACAGAAGCTGGCCCCCTTCCTGAAGATGTACAGTGAGTATGTCAAGAACTTTGAGCGAGCAGCTGAGCTGCTGGCCACCTGGACCGAGAAGTCTCCACTCTTCCAGGAGGTTCTCACTCGCATCCAGGTGAGGCTGCAGGAGGGCTGGAGTCAGCATTGCCACTCCCAGCATGCAGTGGCTCAGGTTGCCTTGAGTGATTTAGGGCATCTCCCAGGCTCAGCTGCTTCCACAGGCCCCTGCCCACTTGTCTGGCCCTCAGGGACAGCCTGACCCACCTCCCTTCTCTCACCCTCTCCCTGTTGTTCCCCGCATCCCTCCCCAAGAGCAGCGAGGCTTCGGGCAGCCTGACCCTGCAGCACCACATGCTGGAACCAGTGCAGAGAATTCCACGCTACGAGCTGCTGCTCAAGGAGTACATCCAGAAGCTGCCAGCCCAGGCACCAGACCAGGCCGATGCTCAGAGTGAGGACACCCCCAGGGGTCCCAGAGGGCTGGGGAGGCCTAAGTCATTCCCATATACTTATTGAGCTCCTGCTAAAATAGTTATGACAACCATCAGTCATCAACATCAAGTGCTGGCACTTCATACACATTATCCATAGCATTAGCCATTTTTCACAGATGAGGACACTAAGACCCAGAGAGGTTTAGTGACTTGCTCAAGGTCACACAGCCAGAAAGTAGCAGAACTGGAATTTGAACCCATGCCTATATGATGCCAAAGCCCATATTCCTTCCATTATACCCTCTAGGTCTGGCTTGTTTTGGGGAGCAGTGAGAGTCACCAAAGCCAAACACCTAATGACTAACGTTCAGTGGCTTCCAGTCTCTCAGCCCTGGGAGGCTGCCACCATTCAGACACCCCATGGCTGGGCTGCACAGGCAGGGCTGCTCCTGGGGGCTGTCATGGCAGGTCCTGAGGGCCCTTTGTGGAACTTCAAGGACCTCCTGCCCCAGCCACCAGCCCCGATTTTCAGGGAATAAACTCTGGCCCTGCCCCTTTCAGAAGCCCTGGACATGATCTTCTCAGCTGCCCAGCACTCCAATGCAGCCATCACTGAGATGGTGAGCAGCCCGCCCTCCCCTGGAGCCCTGTCCCCCTCCCTGCAAGTCTCAGCCTGGTCCCACCCATGACACCTATCCCACTGCTGCCCTTGCTCTCACACCCCAATCCCCGTCCCCACAAGGCAAGCCTTCCAGAAGCAGGTGAGCCCTGCCCAGACTTGACTGAGGATGCACCCCAACCCCCCAGGAGCGGCTGCAGGACCTGTGGGAGGTGTACCAGCGCCTGGGCCTCGAGGACGACATAGTAGACCCTTCTAACACCCTGCTCCGTGAGGGCCCGGTCTTCAAGATCTCCTTCCGCCGCAACGACCCCATGGAGCGCTATCTTTTCTTGGTAGGAGGGTGCTGGGAGCTCCTCTCCACACCAGGGAGAGAAGTGGAGCCACTCTGGCCTGAGTCATGCTACCTGGCCTCTACCTGGCACTGCAGGGGGACAGGGAAGAGACTGCTTCTCTATCCTTTTTTGCTTTGGCACCCAGATGACTTTGGACAGGTCACCTGCTGCCTCCAAGCCTCAGAGATTTCCAACCTACAGGTTTCCCAGACATGTCCTAGGAAGCAACAGAGTCAGAGTTTGAACCTGGTCTGGCTCCAAAGCCTGTGGTATTAATCTGTGCTCTAGAGAGTACACAGCAGGAGGGAGTAAGGTTAGCTACTAGGAAGAATTGCCCTGGATTTGCATGGAAGAAGCTGGGGGATCTCCTGAGATCTGGAAAGGCGGTCCTGCCTGGAGGTCTGGGAGATGGAGCTAAAACCTCTTGTAAACCCCTACCATCCTGAGCCCCTGTTGAGAAAGGCCTTGTAGCTTTCTGAAGGTCTGCTATGGTCCCTTGTAGGGTGACCCTTCAGTAACCATCCTAGGGGAATCGGGAGCTTGACAGCCCCTTCCTCATCACCCACATCATCACCTGTGACGTCCTGCGAGCTGGCCAGAGTGTGGTCAAAGGGGAGGGAGGTCCAGTGGTGCTCAGCCCACCCTCGGAGAAGCCCCACCTAGCCGGCCTCCCTGCCCTGCCACGGGCCACTCACACCTGTGTCTCCTGCAGTTCAACAACATGCTGCTCTACTGCGTGCCCAGGGTGATCCAGGTGGGTGCCCAGTTCCAGGTGAGGACCCGCATCGATGTGGCCGGGATGAAGGTAAGAGGCCCCCTGAACACCACTGGGCTCCACCTCAAGGGTGAGACTAAGTACAGGGAGTAACAGGAGGGCCCAACCAGGTTCTCAATCAGAGAACCAAACCCCTGCAGGGCCTGGGCAAATGTGGAGATGGAAGAGTGTGGGGCTAGAGCTCTCCCCTCTGGGCTCCTAGCCCTCCTGCTCCGTCCTTCCCAGCTTCCCACATGCCTGGCCCTCCCTTTGGGGCAGTGCATGAGCCAGCTGGGCCTTTCTCTGCTTTCCCTACTGTTTATACCACTGCTTTGACAACTTTCATGTGTGTGAGAATGCTCTGGGCATCTTGTGAAAATGCAGGTTCTGAGTCAGGAGGTCTAGGTGGTGGGGGGCCTGAGATCCTGCATTTCCAACCAGCTCCCAGTTAAGATGGATTGACAACTGACTCCACCTGCAGGATTGTGGGAATTAAATGAAATGAGATGTGTCCTGGGCAGTGTACGCTGATACTGTGGGAGCGCAGACCACGTTTTGAGTAGGAAAGGTCTCCAGTGTCAGCTCAGCGGCTGGCTTATGTGTGTCCCCATCTACTTCATCCAGAGATTATGGCAAATGAGCAGGGCCAGTAGTCCGTCATGGAGCCCATTGACTGGGTGTCCCCATGGGGGAACCACCAGATCCTCCTAACAGACCCATGATGCAGAGGCTGTTAGAATCTTCTGGATTTTTTTTTTTTTTTTTTTTTTTTT
>NW_016804694.1:1758209-1765077 GCF_001698545.2 Rhinopithecus bieti
GATTCTCCTGCCTCAGCCTCCCAAGTAGCTGGGACTACAGGTGCGAGCCACCATGCCGGCCAATTTTTGTATTTTTGGTAGGAGAGATGGGGTTTCACCACGTTGCCCAGGCTGGTCTCAAACTCCTGACCTCAAGTGATCCACCTGCCTTAGCCTCCAAAAGTGCTGGGATTACAGGTGTGAGTCACCACACCCAGCCTGTTTTTTATCTTTTAAAAATATTTTAATTTTACTACTTAAAAAATACAGATTATACACATTCTAAAGTCAAATAATATAAAAAATATATACAATGAAAGTCTCCTCCCCACTCTATTCCCTAGTTCCCCTTCCTGAAGGCAACCCTTGCTTCTCGTGAGGTCTTCCAGAGGTGGTCTTCGCCTAGCAAACAAATAATATATAATAGGATTGTTTCCTCATTTATACCAGAAGCAGTGGTATACTCTACACATTTTTCTGCACTTTGCTTGTTTTAACTAACTGCAAATGCTGGAGACTGAGGTGTCCCTGTACTTGAGAGCTTCCTCATCCTTCTGCCCAGCTGCATTGCGTCCCACTGTGCGGATGCACCGGAATTTCTTCAGTCTTCTGCTGAGAGACATTTAGATTGTTTTCAGTTGTCAGCAGCTGCAAATGAGGCTGCAGTGAATAGCCTGGTACAGCCTGCCTGTGTGTGAGTGTATCTGTAGTTAATCCCATTTTTAAACATGAGAAAACCAAGGCCCTAGAAAACCTTTCTAACTTGAGTAACTTGCTTGAAGGTCATATCGCAAATGCTAGTTTGAGTGACCAAGCCAGGATTAAGACGCAGGTGTAACAAAGGCTGGTGCTTCTGCATCTAATCACCACGCTCTGCTGTCGCCTATTAAAGCTTCAATCCAGAGGGTTAACACCTCTGATGGAATTTCTGGCGTCATGGAGGACATGGTCAGAGAAGCTTCCTAACCAGCCCTCTCTGCTGGCTCCTGAGTCCTGGTGTGTCCTGAGGGCTGGGGCTGGAAGAAGCAGAGGTCTGGTCTGGCCCATTTGGCACTCTCTCATCCACCATCACCCCTACCTGCTTCAGCCCCAGAAGGCAGCTGCAGGCAGGAGTTGAACCAGAATGCTCTACCCTCTAGAGCCCCTGGGGCCTCCAGAGACCCCAGCAAAAGAGCCCCTTCCCTGCTCCTGACTGGGATTGCTTGGCATTTAGAGCAATCCAGGGCCTGGGGGTGGTGTGCAGCCTGGGAATGATGAAGGCTGATGAGGGAACATGGGTTCACTGCTCACCCCTACACCTGAGCTGACTGAAGTCTTTTACCAGTGCAGCCCTGGCCCTGGCATCTAGCTTTCCATCCTAAAGGGACCAGAATGTCCCATAGACCAGGGCGTGTGCAGGCTTGTATGTCTGGAGTCCTTGGTGAATGAGGCTGAGAAAGGCAGGTTTATGGAGAGCTACAGACAGAGAAATGGAGACAGGTGGCCCTGCCAAAGGACTGTCAGAGGCCCAGGCATAGAAAAATAGAGATCGACAGATAGGAAGGCTAAGAAATATAGAAACCAAAACAGAGTCATAGAGAGAAAACAGAGAGAGCTGAGCCTGAGAGCATCAGATGCTTTGGGTGTGTGTTGAGAGCTCACTGGCCCTGTGCGTGCTGGGTTTCTGGAGTCTACTAGTCTTGGCTAGCATGTCTGATACTCCAGCAGCCGCAGAGCACCCTCTCCTGGATGGCATGGGCTTGGCAAGTGCAGAGCTGTCCACTCACCCTACTTCTGTGCAGGAACTATTTTCTGAGTCTGAGGTTTGGAGGCAAATCTCACCTTTGACCATCATGATGGTTCCTATGGGCCTATGACTCCCTGGCCTCCTCCTTCCTAGGTGTCAGGGAGGCCTAGTTCACAGCAGCTGATTCTGCCCAAGGTCTGACTTGGTCTTAGTATTTTTGCCATCCCACACAGGACCAGCCTGGGAAGAAGGAAGGGGTGTGGGCACACATATCCAGGGGCTCCACGTACAGTTGTGCAGGTTGTACACTGCACAAGGATACCTCATCTAAGAGGTTGTCTTCTGCAGCCAACTGCAGATTAGCAGATTTTGATACAGTATCATAGATGGTATATTTGTAGTGAGAATTGTCCGGCAGATGGCAGTCAAATGTCTTGTTCTAACAATATCTAGGTATTATGCCAGTTTGCCAACAGATGTCAGTAAAGTGTTTTGAGGAAGGCTGTCCTGTACTAATTATTACAAAGGTACAGTATGGACTAGCAGGGGATTGAATTGACCCAGCCCTGGGGAGAGTGGTTGAGGCTCAGCTCAGCAGAGCTTGGGAAACTCCTCTTGAAACCTGCGGGGGAGCTGGAAGCCTCTGTATGAACATCCCTGGGGCAGCCTAGACCCTCAGGTCAGGAGCTCCCAGTTCCCTTTTTTCTGTCGAAAGCATGATATTTCTTCCTATTTCTGGACTGCAAACCTGGGATTTCTCCCTTCTTTTCCCTTTCCCCTCTCCCTGACCCAATTAGAAACCTCTTTTGTCTCTCCAGTGCACCTGGGCAGGCCAGGACCATCTATGATGCTGCTTCCTAACTGGCCTTTGAGCCACAGGTTTGTCCCATTCTGCCCAGATCCAGCCCCTCATCCCTTGCACACAAAGAGGTATTTGGCTCTTTCCCAAATACGTCTTTCCACATGACCACCTCTCCAGTGCCAAGGGCATCGAATCCAAATCACATCAGCCCCTTCTAAGGCAAAGACTGGGGAGTGAGGCTGCAGACTAGGACTAAGCTGGGGAAGGATGTGCTTGTACTCAGTGCTGTCTGGGTTATGGTGAGCTGCCCTGGAAGTGCGCAAAGACCTGGCCACTGCATGGGAGGCAGCAGAGGTGTTCAAGTGTTCAAGGAATTTAATGGCAACGAAGTTCCCCCACACAGAGGCTCTTGTGCTCTCGGCCTGTGTCTTCGGTTCTCTTTGCAAATCTCTCTCCACACTGTCTGGAGGAAGTGTGCTTACAGGACTCTGGGGGTAGGATGGAAATAGATGTTCTTCCATCTTACCCTTGGGGGCTGAAAACCTGGGGTGGAATCCTTCTTTTGCCCCTTTTTTGTTGAATCTATTGTCAGAAATTGTCATCTCCACCTCACACTGGGTCAACTTAGCTGCTGCTAAAATTCCAGGAGCCATGGGTCCATTTGCTTGGAGGGAGGCCCAGTTGTAGGAGCATTCGCTTGGCTCAACAGGATTAGGGAGGTGGAGAACAAGCTCTGCATCCCTGTCTCTCGAATTTGAATGTCCCTTGGGCACAATCCACCTCCCTCCTCTCTACAGGGCTGCGCCTAGGACCTGGGGTATGGTGAGTCTGAGCCGGTTGCCTCCTTCCTCTCGGCAGGTGCGGGAGCTGATGGATGCTGAGTTCCCCCACTCCTTCCTGGTGTCTGGGAAGCAGCGCAGCCTGGAGCTGCATGCCCGGTAAAGGAGCTGGGGTGGCAGCCCAGGGCCAGGCATGAAAACTGGGAGGGGCTGATCTCTTCAACACCTGTGTTCACTTTCCGAGCAGGTCCCAGGAGGAAATGATTTCCTGGATGCAGGTATGGGAACGCTCCAGGGCTTCCGGGAGTCTTTTTCCTTTCTTTTTTTTTTTTTTTCTTTCGCAGTAATGGGTTATCTTGATGAAGCTCCTGGGATTCTCCCTAGCCTATTCGGGCTGAGGGTCAGGGAGTGGTGTGTGTATGCATGTGTGTGTGTGCATGTGTGTATGCATGTGTGTGCATCTGTGTGTGCATGTCTGTGTGTGTTTGTGTGTGTGCATGCATGTGTGTGCATGTGTGTGTTTGTGTATATGTGTGTGTGCATGCGTGTGTGTGCATGTGTTTGTGTGTGTGTGTCTGTGTGTGTGTGTACGTGCATGTGTGTGTGTCTTTGTGTGTGTATATGTTTGTGTGTGCATGCGTGTGTGTGTATGCACGCTCCCACACCTGCGTGTGCCCAGCTGCTCCCTGCTCTTCCTAAGGAGCTGCTCTGTGGTAGTTTGGAGACGGATCTGGGTTCCTATCTTGCTGCTTCTCATTGCCCAGCTGGGCAGTCCAGGGCCAGTCACTTACCCTCTCTGAGCCTCAGTTTGTACATCTGTAACCTGGGGTTGGTAGTTTCTCCTCTGATAAGGTAGCCTGTGTGTGTGTAGAATCCAGCTCCTGGCACCTAGTGGGCTTTCACCCCTGTCTGTTGCATGTGTGGATGGATGGACAGAGGAGCAACCCCTCCCTCCCACACCTCAAGCCCCAACCCTCCTCCTCCCTGCACCCCAGGCCTTCCAAGCAGCCATAGACCAAATTGAGAAGCGGAATGAAACCTTCAAGGCTGCGGCCCAGGGGCCTGAGGGAGACACCCAGGAGCAGGAGGTAAATGAAAGCTTTTTCATCCGTTGCTGGAGCCACCAACCCAAACAGAGCTTGTTCCCTCTCTGTTCTACTTGTACCAGCTTGGAGGGACAGGGAATGTCACCTGCCAGGAGAGACTGAAGGGACCAGGGGAAGCCCTCACAGCACATCCCCTGACTCAGTGCCTAAGCATTCCCCATTAGCAACGCTTCCTTTGGGAGCCTCTCTGTACAGCTGTCATGGGGAAGGGTTTCATATCTCTGCAGCTCCAGCTGCAGGGAGCAGCAGGGTTTTGGGTTTGAAAGTGTCTGACAAATGTAAAGTCTCAGGGAAGATGGAAGGCGAGTGGGGTAGGGGCTGGGGAGGATATCTGTGGTTTGAGTTCAGATTTGAGCTCAACTCTGGCTTGCTGGGTGACTGCTGAGTCATTTGACCTCTCTGGGTCTCAGTTTCCTCACTTATACAATGGGAATAATGGTAACTAACCTATCATAAGGCCTCGATCAGGTCAGTCAGCTTCCTGTGAAAGCCCCAGGGAAGCCCAACACACAGAATCCCTGCCACAGCAGGTGGACACGGGTCCTCGGGTCCTCGGAGGATGGGCAGAAGAGGGTCACCAAGGGCCCATTCCTGCCCAACTCCCCTTAACCCACAGCTGCAGTCTGAGGAGCTGGGCCTCCGAGCACCACAGTGGGTCCGGGACAAGATGGTGACCATGTGCATGCGCTGCCAGGAGCCCTTCAACGCTCTGACGCGCCGTCGCCACCACTGCCGGGCCTGCGGCTACGTGAGTACTCCTGCCAGCACTCCTGCCTCCACCTGCCCACCCAGGCCTCCACCTTTCCTACCTAGGCCTCCCCTTGATCCACTTAGGCCTCACCTGTCCCACCTAGGACTCCACCTGTGTCACCTCGGCCTCTACCTGTCCCACGTAGGCCTCCACCTGTCCCACCTCGGCCTCCACCTGTCCCACCCAGGCCTCCACCTGTCCCACCTCGGCCTCCACCTGTCCCACCTCGGCCTCCACCTTTCCCACTTGAGCCTCCACCTGCCCCACCTAGGCCTCCACCTGTCCCACCTCAGCTTCCACCTGTCCCACCTAAGCCTCCACCTGTCCCACCTAGGCTTCTACCTGTCCCACCCAGGCCTCCACCTGCCTCACCTAGGCCTCTGCCTGTCCCACCTCAGCCTCCACCTGCCCCACCTAGGCCTCCACCTGTCCCACCTAGGCCTCTACCTGTCCCACCTAGGCCTCTACCTGTCCCACCTAGACCTCTACCTGCCCCACCTAGGCCTCCACCTGTCCCACCTAGGCCTCCACCTGTGTCACCCAGGCCTCCACCTGTCCCACTTAGGCTTTTACCTGTGTCACCCAGGCCTCCACCTATCCCATTTAGGCCTCTACCTGCCCCACCTGGGCCTCTACCCTCCCAGCTCAGGCCCTGCTGTCCCCATCCTGGCCAAATCTGCTGGCTTCAACCAGTGCAGCCCAGCGGCGTTGGGCACGAGCTCATCTGCCCTCACAGCACACCTCAGGGGGCTGCTACGCTCCCATTTTATAAATGGGAAAGTGAGACCCATTGAGGATTTAATTACTTGTTCAAGGCACCTCTGAAGCTGATCCTATGAATTTACCTGCCTTCTTATCATCATTTTCCATGACCCTGAGACCCAGAGCTAGGAAATGGTCTCCAGTTCCAGTGGAGGGGCATCCAGCCCCACACCCCCTCAGGCCTTACCCCACCACCTCACCAGGCCCATGCCCACTATGCACCCACCTACCCCTGTCATCCTCTCTTCTCTACCTGCTTTGGCTAACTGTCCTCTCTTCTCTGCAAACTCTCAGCACCCTGGCACCTGATGGATTCTGTTGCCAACTCTGCCTACTGGTTCAGGCCTCAGCTTCCTTACCTCCACCATGGGGATCATGAAACCCACCTCCAGTGTGGCAGTGAGGATTCGACCAAAAAACATTCTCTCCCTTTCCTCTCCTTCTCTTTCTCTTTCCCCCTCCTCCATAGCTCAGGTAGGGCATCTAGTGCGGGTGAGCTACCAGCTTCTTGAGGAAGGAACTGTGTCCCTCCAGTTCCTCCTCTTATCAACCCAGGCCCCATTATCAGAGGCAGATCTCACTTTGCTTTTTAAGCATCTGCTGTACTTGAGCTGTACTCTGTTGACATCACAACCCCCTCTGTTTACTCTGCAAACAGAGAAGCCCTTTGCAACCTCAGTCTTTGATGACCTCCAGAGGACAGGAGGAGTCTAACTGGACAGGTTGGGGCCAGTCAGGGAGGTGTCCCCAAAACGTGTTAAACTGCAATCAGGACACAGTCCATTTCTAGGACTGGGAACACACCTGCATTCAGATGTCAGTGATGAGTTACATCCCAAAGCCAAACAGAAAGGATGTGGGGATTGGCTACTGTTCCTGGTGATTCACATCTGTAAATAAGAGTTGAACTGATTCACACTTGTGACTGAAAGTAGTTCTTTAAAAATTACTTAAGCCGGGCGC
>NW_016804694.1:1765368-1770489 GCF_001698545.2 Rhinopithecus bieti
TTACTTAAAATAGTGAACTACAAAGAGGCACAAAGAATAACAACACGCATGTAGCTGCCTTCCAGCTTAAGATAGAAAATATTCTGACAACTAAATTAAATATATGATCCTTGCTTGGATTCTTTCTGGGGTAAAATAAAGCCATCAAGGTCGCTTTTGGGACCACTGGGAGAAATTTGATTTTGTAACATATCTAGATAATAATATTGTATCAGCTGGGTGCAGTGGCTCACACCTGTAATCCCAGCACTTTGGGAGACTGAGGTGAGCGGATCACCTGAGGCCAGGAGTTCGAGAACAGCCTGGCCAACAGCCCCATCTCTACTAAAAATACAAAAATTAGCCGGATGTGGTGGTGTACACTTGTAATCCCAGCAACTCGGGAGGTTGAGGCAGGAGAATCGCTTGAACCCAGGAGGTGGAGGTTGCAGTGAACCCAGATCGCGTCACTGTACTCCAGCCTGGGCAACAAGAGCAAAACTCCATCTCAAAAAATTAAAAATAATAATATTGTATCAATGTGAAATTTCCTGAGTGTGACCATGACACCATGGATAGGTAGAAGAATGGCTTGTTCTTAGGAGACACCAGCTACATATATAAGGGTGAGGTGTCATGATGACTGTAATTTATCCTCAAATGGTTCAGAAAAAAATAAAATACATACACATAGAGACAGACAGCAAATGTGGCACAAATGTTAATAATTAGTGAATTCAGTGGGTGGTATCATTGTATTATTTGTTCAATTTTTCGGTTTGAAATTTTTCAAAATTAAAAGTTGTTAGAGAAAAAAAATTTACTAATTATATTTAAACATTGAAATCTCTCAATAAAAAAATAAAATGCTCCTAAGGTAGCCGAAGCCCCGTGTGGGGCTGTGCCCTGACCATGTGTTTCTCGTGCCTGTGCAGACCTTCGTGCCTGCTGAGCCAGTGAGTCATCCTTTCGGTGGTTCGGGTGCCAGTTTCTGTCTTCCCTGCCTGCCAGACGGGAATCCTTGTGAGGGTGGGGCAGGGCCAGGCCTTCTTCTCCACATCCCTGCCAGGCCACACTCTGTGCTAGGCACACAGAGGAGCTCCCTGAGGGCTGGGGCTGCCTGACAAACAACACTCCCCGCTCTGCCCCTTTCTCCTGCGCTCCATCTCCAAGCCCACATCTGGGCTTCCCGTGGTGCCAAGTCTTCCTTGCAGTCATGCCTTGAGGCACCCAGAGTTCCTCTCTGAGTCTTCCCAGGCCCCTTTTACCTGGTCTCCGAGCATGATCCATGTCAGCCTTGGGGGGATGTCTTCGTAGTGAACTGAGGGTGGGCCCCGCTCCACAGAGTACCCATGTAAAAACAACCAGCCTATCATTTTTAGATGAAAATACACTTGACTCGGCCGGGCACGGTGGCTCAAGCCTGTAATCCCAGCACTTTGGGAGGCCGAGGCGGGCAGATCACGAGGTCAGGAGATCGAGACCATCCTGGCTAACACGGTGAAACCCCATCTCTACTAAAAATGCAAAAAATTAGCTGGGCGTGGTGGTGCGCGCCTGTAGTCCCAGCTACTGGGAGGCTGAGGCAGGAGAATGGCGTGAACCCGGGAGGCGGAGCTTGCAGTGAGCTGAGATCTGGCCACTGCACTCCAGCCTGGGCGGTGGAGCGAGACTCTGTCTCAAAAAAAAAAAAGGGAAAATACACTTGACTCCATGATGGCGCGGAATACAAAGTCCACCTGAGTCTTAAAGCTAAACTGTGGGTCTTGAAAGACACACCCTGTTTGTGGAGGGCCGGTCTGCCAGTTAACAGTGTGGCTCTCAGGGTCAGGAGAGGACAAAAGCTGGGCCCTGCTTGCCTGGTGGGGTCTTTGAGAGAGTCAGGTGAGATGGCAGAGAGGACAGCACTTGGAAAAGTGAATCAGATGCCAGCGGTCTGTCTGGGGCAAGCCCTTGGGTTCACGGCTACCCTCACTCGGGGGGGAACCTGAAGGAGAGAGAAGTTATGGCCCTCGCGGTGGGGGCCGGGTCTTGAACTCTCAGCCTAAGAGCCCCGAGCCCGAGCTCCCCCATGCACTGCAGCCTCCAGGCAGTTGGGCCTCACCAGCATCGGGCACCATTCCCGCTCTGCCTCCATTCCTCTCTCGAAGCTTTCTTTTCCTCCCCCAGTCCCTGGTTGCTCTCATGCCCTCACCTGCCCGCCAAGGCAGGAGCCCAGCCCTCCGGTGCCTGGTCTCAGCCCCACGCCCCGCTGTGTGTGTCCTCCTCAGGTGGTGTGTGCCAGGTGCTCCGACTACCGGGCCGAGCTGAAATACAACGACAATAGGCCCAACCGAGTCTGCCTCCACTGCTACACATTCCTCACCGGAAACGGAAACGCGCTCCCCGAGGCCAAGGAGGACAAGAGGCGGGGCATCCTGGAGGTGAGGGCCACTGTCCCCACGCTCACCATCCGTCCTCTTTTCAGGGAATGTGTGCCCAGCAACCACCCTGGGCTGACACTGTCCAATGCTGAGGAACAAGCCAGCCGTGGTCACACCCTCCCTCCTTTCCCTCCTCCTCTCTCTGCCCACAGACCCCAGGTCTCTCCCCACAGCCCAGGCAGTGCGGGGCCTGTCACCAAATGGAGGTACCCTTTGGCTGCAGGCTGTCGTCCACATTCTTCTGCGCTTCCTCTATGTCCCCATCCAATAGTACGCCCCCTCTGGACAGCTCCTGTTCACATCCCCACGTCCTGCCCCAACAGTCCCAGGGTGACAAGAGCTGGTCACTGATTCCATTTTACAGATGGGAACACTGAGGCTCCACGTCAGACAGATTGGAGACTCCATTCTAACTGGAAGGGACTCCAGGAGCCAGTCGGTCTTATCCCATGGAGACCCAGGGCTGGAGAAGTGACTTGCCCAAGATCACACAGCAAGTTAGGAGCCAGCTGTCTGATCTCAGCCACAGATGTTCTTCCTGTCACCCTGGGGGCCTCACTGAGCCACACTTGCCCCCACAGGTGCTCCTTTGTGGGGGTACAACTGTGCTCAGCTAAGCACCACAAATACAATGTTACCCAGCCCAGCATCGGTACCACCATCTACTGCCCCTCCCTCATGAAGGCCAGGTTGACATCCCACTGTCTCTGGGAGGTGGGAGAAGGTCAAGCCTGTGCCAGCTGAGATTCACTCCCAGGTTCAAGTTGGCCTCTTTTGGCCAGGTGGGATGGCTCATACCTGTAATCCCAGCACTTTGGGAGGCCGAGGTGGATGGATCACCTGAGATCAGGAGTTCGAGACCAGCCTGGCCAACATGGTGAAGCCCCGTCTCTATTAAAAATACAAAAAAAAAAAAAAATCATCTGGGCATGGTGGTGCATGCGTGTAATCCCAGCTACTCAGGAGGCTGAGGCAGGAGAATCTCTTGAACCCAGGAGGTGGAGGTTGCAATGAGTCAAGATTGAACCATTGCACTCCAGCCTGAGCAACAAGAACAGAACTCTGTCTCAAAAAAAAAAAAAAAAAAAGTTGGCCTCTTTCCATGAGCATCTGTCCCCTTTCCAGTCCTCCCCATTCTTCCAGGCCCAGGACCCCCTGACCACTAGGCAACAACAGCCTGCCCCTGGAGATGCTCAGCCCCTTCTCAGGGCCCAATTCTGTTTCCTGGAGCAGCTCCAGGCACCCTCCTGGCACCTGCCCCTTGTGGGCACACACACGACAGGTTCAGGCAGGCTGGCGTTTGACCGCAGCTCTGCCACTGGCCAGCTAGCTGTGTGATCACAGGCACTTGATGGGACCTCTCTGAGTCTCAAGGACCAAGGATCTCTCCATTCAGTACTGCTGTAAGGATTGGAGATAGTAATTGTCAAGCCCCCAGACCAACATCTGGCACTTGTGGCTGCTCTGCTCCCTGACAGTCCCTCCTTCTGCTTTTAGAAAGGGTCCTCAGCTACGCCTGACCAGAGCCTGATGTGCAGCTTCCTGCAGCTCATCGGGGACAAGTGGGGCAAGAGTGGCCCCCGGGGCTGGTGTGTGATCCCTCGGGATGACCCCCTCGTGCTCTACGTCTACGCTGCCCCTCAGGTAAGGCCACCACCTGCCCGTCCCCCACCAGGCCCTGGCCTTCCCACAGCATGTGTGTGATGGGGGTCGGGGTGAATATTGCTAGCTCCGTATGTCAGATAGGGAAACTGAGGCCCAATGAGGATGTGGTATCCTGGAGTCTCAAGGTTAGTGAGTTTCAGAATTGGGCCCTGACTCTAGGTCACCACTGCTTTGCCCTCAGAGGCAGCCATTTCTTCTCTCCTCTTCCTCAATGGCTTTCACCAGCCCACCCCCAACCCATGGGGGTTTGAGGTGTGAGCTGTGCGTGAGTGGCTGTTACCTTCACAATGGCTATCTGGGGCAGTAGGACTGAGAGGGGACAGTGGCCCACTGCTCTCTCCTCCCCCCAGGACATGAGGGCTCACACCTCCATCCCCCTGCTGGGCTACCAGGTGACCGCTGGGCCCCAGGGGGACCCTCGGGTCTTCCAGCTACAGCAGTCAGGCCAACTCTACACTTTCAAGGCCGAGACGGAGGAGCTGAAGGGCCGCTGGGTGAAGGCCATGGAGCGGGCGGCCAGTGGATGCAGTCCCAGCTGGCCCAACGACGGGGACCTGTCCGACTGAGCCACTGCCAGCCACTACCAGCTGCTCTCCTGCCCACCTCTCCCCACCCTGAACCCAGCTCCTGCCACAGACTGACCCTGTGGCCTCAGGACCCACTGGCCCAAGTGGTGCTTTCACAGAATTGATTCAGCCGTCTGCGCTCAGGCCATGTGTCCCGATCTGGGATGCAGAAAATATGGGTCCATTCCTTTCTAGAAAGGGGACAACCAAGTGTCTCAGTTTGCCTTGTGGGGAGGGGGCTCCTGGGCCATGGGACTTCCAGTGCTGAAACTGGGAAAGTCCCATGTAACCCCAGACTGGTGGTACCATAGTGTGGTTTTCAACTGGGGCTGCTCATTTGTGTCTCCCGGGGAGCTTTTAAAGAGTACTGGTAAAAAACACATAGTAAATTAATTTTAAAAATGTAAAAAACGGCCAGGCACGGTGGCTCAAGCCTGTAATCCCAGCACTTTGGGAGGCCGAGGCGGGCGGATCACAAGGTCAGGAGG
>NW_016804694.1:1770709-1787005 GCF_001698545.2 Rhinopithecus bieti
TTTTTTTTTTGAGATAGAGTCTTACTCTGTTGCCCAGGCTGGAGTGCACAAACATGGCTCACTACAGCCTCCATCTCCCGGGCTCAGGTAATCCTCCCACCTCAGCCTCCCAAGTAGCTGGGACTATAGGTGTGTGCCACTGTGCCTAGCTAATTTTTTAATTTTTTGTAGAGATGGGATTTCACCATGTTACCCAGGCTGGTCTCAAACTCCTGGCCTCAAGTGATGCTCCCACCTCCACTTCCCAAAGTGTTGGGATTACAGGCGTGAGCCACCGTACCTGACGCATGCGTACTTTTTAAGAGTACACAGGAGTCTAATATACAGCCTGGGTTACCTGGGATGAAGAATAAAGAAAGCAAACTACCACAACTGATGGTTGAGCCCCTATCAAGTGCCAGTCATGATAGTAGTAATAATAATAATAAACATCTATTGGGCCAGGCTCTGTGCAAGGTGTTTTATGTGGATTATGTCATTTTACCATCCATAGTTATCCCCATTTCCAGATGAGAACACCGACTCAGAGAGGTTTAGTAATTGGTTCAATTGGTCATGTAACTCGTAGATGCGAGAGCCAGGTTTTAACCCAGTGAACTAAGGTCAAAGCTCTTTCCATCATGTAGCAGAACAATAAGACAAGCAGAGAGGGGAGGAGAGTGAGAAGGAAAGGAGAGGGAAAGAGAGTGAAGAAAGATGGGAAGACAAGAGGGAAAGGTGAATGGTGGGAGGAAGGGGGATGGGAGGAGCATCCCTGTTCCCTCATCCCCACCTCGCTGGTGGGTGAGGATGCTTTTTCATAAGAGACCACCAGGGGGTGGCAGTGGTCAGCAGGTCACATGGAGTGGCCCCAGCAGTGGCCAGAACACCCTCAGCTGCTCTCAGCAGGTCCAGCCATTGCTGGGCTCTGCCCTGAAAGGAGGAAGCATGGATGAGTCACAGGTTTTTGTCCCACCACAGGCTCAGCAGCTTGCCTGCCTCCAACCTGAGGCCACTTCCCTCTTGTAGGGTGTTTGTTTATTTGAGACAGGGTTTTGCTCTGTCACCCAGGCTGGACTGCAGTGGTGTGATCAGAGCCCATCAGAACCTTGACCTCCTGGATTTAAGCCATCCTCCTTCCTCAGCCTCCTGAAGGTCTGGAACCACAGGCGCATGCCACCACGCCCAGCTAATTTTTTAAATTTTTGTAGAGATGGGGTCTCACTATGTTGCCCAGACTGACCTCAAGCTCCTGGGCTCAAGCAATCCTCCTGCCATGGCCTCCTAAATATTGGGATTATAGGCATAAGCCACCGTGCCCGGACAGCATCAGCATTTTATTTATTTATTTATTTATTTATTTATTTTCTTTTCTTTTTTTTTTTTTGAGACGGAGTCTCGCTCTGTCGCCCAGGCTGGAGTGCAGTGGCCGGATCTCAGCTCACTGCAAGCTCCGCCTCCTGGGTTTACACCATTCTCCTGCCTCAGCCTCCCGAGTAGCTGGGACTACAGGCGCCGCCACCTCGCCCAGCTAGTTTTTTGTATTTTTTAGTAGAGACGGGGTTTCACCATGTTAGCCAGAATGGTCTCGATCTCCTGACCTTGTGATCCTCCCGTCTCGGCCTCCCAAAGTGCTGGGATTACAGGCTTGAGCCACCGCGCCCGGCCTATTTTCATTTTTATTTTTTGAGATGGAGTCTCTCGCTCTGTCGCCCAGGCTGGCTCCATCTCGGCTCACTGCAACCTCTGCCTCCTAGGTTCAAGTAACTGGGATTACAGGCGTGCACTACCATGGCTGGCTAATTTTTGTATTTTTAGTAGAGACGGGGTTTCACCATGTTGGCCAGGCTGGTCTCAAATTCCTGACCTCAGGTGATCCACCCGCCTCGGTCTCCCAAAGTGCTGGGATTACAGGCATGAGCCGCTGCGCACAGCCTGCATCAGCATTTTTTTTCCTTTTTTCTTTTCTTTTTTCATTTTTTTGAGAAGGAGTCTCGCTCTGTTGCCCAGGCTGGAGTGCAGTGGCACCATCTCGGCTCACTGCAAGCTCCTCCTCCTCGGTTCACGCCATTCTCCTGCCTCAGCCTCCTGAGTAGCTGGGACTACAGGCGCCCACCACCACGCCCGGATAATTTTTTGTATTTTTAGTAGAGATAGGGTTTCACCATGTTAGCCAGGATGGTGTCAATCTCCTGACTTCGTGATCCGCCCACCTCGGCCTCCCAAAGTGCTGGGATTACAGGCGTGAGGCACCGCGCCTGGCCCCTGCATCAGCATTTTAAAACTCGCCAATGATGCTGAAGGCAGCTGGCTCGGTGACAGCAGAGTCAATTCTGCGGCACTGGTACCTAAGCTTTTCCAGGGGGTTAGTCTGAGTGGGAGTATGGGGAGTGGCTTCACTGTGGAACAAAATGAGGTAGCCGTCAGGAGAGGGAAGCGGGGGCGCACAACCTTTGTGTTGTCATTGTTAGGTTTACTGAGGTGTAATTTACCAACTGTAAAATCCACCCTTGTTGGTATATTTTCTGTTTTGGCAGAAGAGTACAGTCATACAGCCACCACCACAATCCCCCATAAGTGTCCCCATGCCACCCTTTGTAGTCAACACACACCCCTACTCCTTCCCTCTGGTAACCATTGATCTGTTTCTGACTGATAATTTTGCCTTTTCCAAATGTCCTTTAAATGGAACCACAGCTTTTTGAGCCTGGTTTCCTTTACTCAGCATTATATATTTGAGAGATTCATTAATTTTGTTCCCCGTGTCAGTAGTTCATTCCTTTTTCATTGCTGAGTAGTATTCCATTGCATGGGCATATCACAGTTGTTCATCTCTTTACCAGGTGAAGTACACTTGGGTTATTTCCAGTTTGGGGCAATTATGAATAATACTTCTATGAACTATAAACATTCATGTTCAGTGTTTGTGTGAGCACACATTTTCTTTTCTCTCAAGTAAATACCTAATATTGGGTCACTGAGTAAGTGTCTAACTTTATCAGAAACTACCACGCTGTTTTCCATTATCAGTTGTACCATTTTGCATTCCTACTAGCAATGTATGACAGTTCCCCCTGCTCATGCATTTGGTGTAGTCAGGTTTGAAGTTTGTTTTTTTTTTTAAATTAATAATTTTAGACATTCTGGTGAGTGTATAGGGCTCATGACCTTTTAAAAGTTTCTGATAAAAGAAATACATACAGGCTAACATCTGTAATCCCAGCACTTTGGGAGGCTGAGACGGGAGGATCACATGAGGTCAGGAGTTTGAGACCATCCTGGGCAACATGGTGAAACCCTGTCACTACCAAAAAATATAAAAATTAGCCGGGCATGGTGGTGCATGCCTGTAGTACCAGCTACTTGGGAGGCTGAGGCAGGAGAATCACTTGAACCTGGGAGGCAGAGGTTGCAGTGAGCCAAGATAGCACCACTGCACTCCAGCCTCAGTGACAGAGTGAGACTCTGTCTCAAACAAAACAAAACAAAAGATCTGGGGACTGACAGAATGAATTGTGTGACTCAGACACGGCAAGGCCATCACCTCGTACTTACTAATCATTGCCACCACTGTGTCGATGAGGTCATGGGACTTTCACATCTGCCCACTTCCCCAGCACGACCGTCTGTTATTCATCTCTGTATCCCAGGGCTTAGCACATAGCAAGTGCTTGAAAAATACCCTCTGGCCTGGATTCACACCAGCTCTGTCCACCCTCCAACATGGTATGTTTTCATTTTCTTCCTTGAGGTTGCCTGGAGGTCAAAGAGGTAAAATGATGTGTCCAAGGCATGTAGCATCTCTGTGCACTCTCTTAGAGACCAGGATGCGGGTCTCCAACTTCTGACCGTGACCCCACACCTTTGTCCTCACCTTACTGCCTGTCCCGCCCTCATGGCTTGATGCCAGGACCTGCTTCTTTTTGAAGATGGCCACAATAAGAGTATTTACACCATGGAAATTGGCAAACATGATAATCGGCATATCAGCCCCTCTGACCTGTCATCCCCCAACAAAGAGTTAGTTGTTTCATTTTCACCAGCACCTCACTGGACAGGGAACCTGGCATTCAGGGGAGACTGAGGGAAGCCATCTTTGCTCACATAGCCTTGTCTTGATCGTACAACCAGACCATGAGCCCCTCGAGGGTGGCCAAGATGCCTTATACATCTTTTCCCCACTCCTGTCCTCAATCTTTGCCCTGGGCTGGCTGCCAGCTAGATTTGGGCCTAGGGAAACACTGAGCTTCATCAGGTTGAAGGCCAAGGTGGGGGTGAGGGCATCTTCCTACTGGTACTGCTGGCCTGCCCTGGCCTCTGCCTGGTCACCCTATTCCTACTCTTACTGCCTGGGGGAACTGAGCACTGACATGCTAGAACTGTTCTTCTCACCCTCTTCTATGATTCTCAGATTTCTTATCTTTGCCATTCTCATCATGTCTTACTTTCTTTTTTTCTAGGAATAAAACAAAAGCTAATTTTGATGAACATTTACCACGTGCTTTCTTTTTATTGGCTCATGTAATCCTTATACCAGCTCCATTGTACAGAATGAGAACAGGGAGGCACAGAGAGGTTCAGCAACTTGCCCAAAGTCACACAGCTGGTAAATAGGGAAGCCAGAGCTCAGTGTAGATGATCTGAGACCTCTCTGGAAAGCAGCAATGAGCACATCAGACTTAGAATTGTAAAACATGGGTTTGAATACAGGCTCTGTCACCTCCTGTGACTTTGCTCTCTAGGTCTCAGCTTCCTTCCTCATTCACAAGGTGGGATGATGAACATGCACCCCATCCGTTCATAGGGTGATTTCAAAGTCAAATTATGTAACAGGTGTAAAAGGATATAGCAAATAGTGAAGTGGGCTGGACGCGGTGGTTCACACCTGTAATCCCAGCACTTTGGGAGGCTGAGGTGGGCAGATCACTTGAGGCCAGAAATTTGAGACCAGCCTGGCCAACATGGCGAAACCTCGTCTCTACTAAAAATACAAAAATTAGCCAGGTGTGCTGATGCACGCTTGTAATCCCAGCTATTTAGGAGTCTGAGGCACGAGAATCACTTGAACTGTGGAGGCAGAGGTTGCAGTGAGCCAAGATCATGCCACTGCACTCCAGCCTGGGCGACAGAGCAAGACTCTGTCTTAAAAAGTAAAAAAAGAAACAAAAAAAAAGAAAGAAAGAAAAGGAAAAGAAAATGGTAAAGTGCTCAGCAAATGAGTGGATTATTAGTATATGGTTCTGTTTTCCAATTTTGAATTCCTCTCTTGCCTCTCAGAAGAATTCTTTGTCACTTCTGTTGTACCAGCATGCACAGTGCCCAGCGAGCTCCCAGATGTAGAGGCGATCAGGCAATGCTGACTTCTCTTCCTGTGTTCTCTGCTGGGCTCTACTTTCTCTCTCTTTTTTTTTTTTTTTTTTTTCTTTTGAGATGAAGTTTTGCTCTGTCACCCCGGCTGGAGTGCAATGGCACAATCTTGGCTCACTGCAACCTTCACCTCCTGGGTTCAAGTGATTCTTTGCCTCAGCCTCCCGAGTAGCTGGGATTACAGGCACACGCCACCATGCCCGGCTAATGTTTGTATTTTTGTAGAGACGGGGTCTCACCATGTTGGCCAGGCTGGTCTTGAACTCCTGAATTCAGGTGATCCTCCTGCCTTGGCCTCCCAAAGTGCTGGGATTACAAGCGTGAGCCACTGCGCCTGGTGCTGGGCTCTAATTTCTCAAGTCTTTCAAGGAGACTCAATTCACCTCTCCTTTTCCCTTTCCATCATCAAAGCCAGACTCAGAGAGTGGGTGGGTTCACCCCAGCAGGCTCCTACTGCTCAGACCAGCACCAGTACTGGCACTCCTTGAATGAAGTCAGTACATGAATACATCTTAGACATTACAATGGAAGCCAGTTGGAAGTTATGCTTCGCTTTCTAGAAACGGGCTTGAGTAAACTTTTTAGAAACACATTTATTTTTGTGGAGCAAGGCAATATATCCTGGTCTGAATTTATTTTAAAATTATTTTGGGGAGTGGAGGTAAGGGGAGGGAGAGCATTAGGACGAATAGCTAATGCATACAGGGCTTAAAACCTAGATGACAGGTTGATGGGTGCAGCAAACCACCATGGCACATGCATACCTATGTAACAAACCTGCACACTCTGCACATGTATCCTGAAACTTAAAGTAAAATAAATAAATAAATAAATAAATATAATTATTTGTAATATACAATAATCCTTTTCTATCCATGGGAGATTGGTTCTGGGACCCCCACTCCCCACCGCAGATACCAAAATCTTCGGATGCTCAAGTCCCTGATATAAAATGGTATCGTATTTGCATGTAACCTATGCCCATCCTTCCGTATACTTTAAATCGGGAGGGTCCCCAAACCCCAGATCGTGGACCGGTACCAGCCTGTACCTGTTAGGAATGGAGCCACATAGCAGGAGGCAAGCATCTGGCAAGCTAGCATGACCGCATGAGCTCCCCCTCCTGTCAGATCAGCAGCGGCATTAGATTCTCAGAGGAGCGCAAACCCTACTGCAAACTGAGCATTCGAGGGATCTCGGCTGTGCACTCTTTTTGAGACTATAACGCCTGATGATCTGAGGTGGAACAGTTTTATGCCCCCGTCCATGGAAAACTGTCTTCCACAAAACCAGTCCCTGGTGTCAAAAAGTTTGGGGACTGCTGCTTTAAATCATCTCTAGATTACTTATAATGTCTAATATACTGTAAAAAATATGCAAATAGCCTGGGCATGGTGGCTCACGCCTGTAAATCCCAGCATTTTGGGAGGCCAAGGTGGGCGGACCACCTGAGGTCAGGAGTCCGAGACCAGCCTGGCCAACATGGCGAAACCCTATCTCTACCAAAAATATAAAAATAAGCTCAGTGTGGTGGTGCCCTCCTGTAATCCCAGCTACTGGGGAAGCTGAGGCAGAAGGATGGTTGAACCCAAGAGGGGGAGGTTGCAGTGAGCTGCGATCACGCCACTGCACTCCAGGCTGGGTGACAGAGCAAGACTCCATCTCAAAAAAAATAATAATAATAATTAGCCGGGTATGGTGGCAGGCACATGTAATCACAGCTACTCAAGAGGATGAGGCAGGAGAATCACTTGAACCTGGGAGGCAGAGGTTGCAGTGAGCCGAGATCACACCATTGCACTCCAGCCAGGGTGACAAGAGTGAGACTCTGTTTCAAAAAAAAAAAAATGTGTGTATATATATGTGTGCGTGTGTGTGTATATTTGTATGTAAATAGTTGTTAGGCTATATTGTTTAGAGAATGATTTTTTTTTTTTTTTTTTTTGAGACAGGGTCTCACACCCTCACCCAGGTTGGAGTGCTGTGGCATGATCTTGGCTTACTGCAGTCTCCATCTCCCAGGCTCAAGCAATCCTCCCACCTCAGTCTCCTGAATAGCTGGGACTACAGACACTGCCACCACACTCAGCTAATTTTTTGTATTTTTGGTAGATATGGGGTTTCATCATGTTCCTCAGGCTGGGAGAATAATGATTCTTTTTAAAGTCTATATGTATTCAGTACAGAGGCAAACATCCATTTTAAAAAATATTTTTGATTCATGGTTGGTTAAATCCATGGATATGGAACCCACAGATATGGAGGGCTGACTGTATTTTATCATTTCATTAAAATACATCATTTTTTGTGAAGCATAATTTAAAATAAAATGCACAGAACTTAAGTGTATGGATTGATGACTTTTCATGTGTGTTCACCCACGTAACCATCAAGATCCAGGACAAAGGCTCAGAAGATGTGCAGGGCCCCGGACGGCTCCCTTGTGCCCCCTCCCAGTCAGTACCCACTCCTACAGTAGTGATTTAATTTTGGATAGGCAATACATTCACATGGTACAATTCAAAAAGTACAAAAGGTAAACTAGAAAATCTCCCTCCCATCCTGCTGCCAGACACCCATTTTTTGAAGTGGTTGGGGAGAGACAGGGTCTTGCTGTGTCACCCAAACTGGAGTGCAGTGGCACAATCACGGCTCACTACAGCCTTAACCTCCCAGGCTCAAGTGATCCTCCCACCTCAACCTCCTGAGTAGCTGGGACTACAGCTCAGCCTCACCTGGCAAATTGTTTGTATTTTTTGTAGATACAGAGTCTCACCATGTTGTCCAGGCTTGTCTCAAACTCCTGGGCTCAACCCATCTGCCCAGTTCAGCCTCCCAAAGTGTTGAGATCACAGGCGTGAGCCACTGCGTCCAGCCTCATTTTTTCTTCCATGAGAAAATGTTACTGGTTTCTTCCAGACACTTCCAAAGAAAGGAGATACACACACTTTATATATTATGTTATATCATATCATATTATACTATATTAATTTTCTCACCTTTTTACACAAAAGATACGTAACTAGTCAATTGTGTACCTTTTTTTTACTTAACAATACAACTTACAATGCTAGAATCATTTCAATAATCAGCGAATTAATAAATTTACCAAAAAGTGCCCCTTACAAAAGAGTTGGTCCGTAAAAATTGAAACCTTCATTACCAAACACTTCGATGATGCTTGGCTTTACAGCCCTCTGAAGGTCCTTAGGCAGCAAGCCCTGCTGCTACATCAGAAAATGCAATTCAATTAGGAAAACGTGATTCATGTTAACTTTTCGGCAGCCCTCCCAATAAACTGTGCTGTGAGATTCTTCCGTCTTGGTATTACCTCTTCCTTTATAGCTCTTATCAATAATAACCACACAGATTTATATTAGCAATAACTCATGAGTTCTAAAGAACATGTGTAAGACACACACAAAAATGTGACTGAAATTTGGAGCATAAATTGTGGAATTTCTCAAAGGCCTGAATTATTGGAGCTTATTAGGTTGAGGTGAATCAAAGTGGAAAGAACTATTTTGCCCTTTTAGATGTATTAAGCAGTTTTCCTGGGAAATTGGTCAAGAGAATCCACTGGTGTTGTATGAACTTCTTGGGAAGAGCAGGTCTGGCCCTGCCAGAAGGCAGCTGAGAGAGCTGGGCTGGGCTGAGTTCCAGGAAACAGAGTAGGGGCTAGTCAGGAGTGGGAGGGCTAGCAGGGTGATGCAAATTCAAATCCCCAGGTACATCAGCAAGGCCAGAGGGTATAAACAGAGCCCCAAACCAGAGCCACAGCCAGTGGGCAGGGTTCTGGAGCTGGACTGGCTGAGAATGGGCTTAGATGCAAATTGGGAGACACTGGATCATTGCCAAGAATAAGGGCAAAGTCTGGCCGGGCGCGGTGGCTCATGCCTGTAATCATAGCACTTTGGGAGGCTGAGGCGGGTGGATCACAAGGTCAGGAGTTTGACAGCAGCCTGGCCAATATGGTGAAACCTCATCTCTACTAAAAATACAAAAATTAGCCGGGCGTGGTGGTGCACGCCTGTAGTCCCAGCTACTTGGGAGGCTGAGGCAGAAGAATCGCTTGAACCCGGGAGGAGGAGGTTGCAGAGAGCCGAGACTGCACCACTGCACCCCAGCCTGGGCAACAGAACAAGACTCCATCACACACACACACACACACACACACACACACACACAAAAGAATAAGGGCAGGGCAAAGTCCACTAGTCTCTGGGAGAATGTGTGGGGTAGGCTGATTCAGTATGGGGACTGATACATACGGGCTTTGCAAAGGGTCCCCATGGAGAATTGTAACAATAATAGCCCCAAACAAAATCAAGTTCCCTGTGTCCATGCTCTTTTGCAATGTAACTTTGTTGCTTCCGCTACCACAAGGTGGAATCTATTTCACCTCCCCTTGAATCTGAGTTGGCCTTGTGACTTGCTGTGACCAATAGGATGTGGCCGAAGTGATGCTGAGCAGGCTGGGCATGGTAGCTAATGCCTGAAATCCCAGCACTTTGGGAGGCAGAGCTGGGATCGCTTGAGGTTGAGGCCAAGAGTTTGAGATCAGCCTGGGCAATGGTAAAACCCAGTCCCCACAAGAAAAAAAAATTTTTTTTGGTTTTGCTGAGTTTCCGCTCTCGCTCTCTCTCGCCAGGCGTGGATTGCAATGGTGTGATCCTGCTGTCTCACCGCACACGTCAGCCTCCGGGTTTCAAGGATTCTCCGCCGCGAGCGCCCGAGTAGCGTGGGATACACAGGCACCAGCCATGCCTGGCTAATTTTGGATTTTGTATAGAGATGGGGTTTCTCCATGTTGTCAGGCTGGCTCGCGCTCGAGAGCTCCCGGACCTCAGGTGATGCCACGCCGCCTCAGCTCCCCAAAGTGCGCCCGGATTACGAGAGAGCACCTAGACGCCCAGCCAAAAAAAAATTTTTTTTTAATTAAGCCAGCAGTAGTGCCTGTAGCTCCCAGGCTCCTCTGGAGGCTGAGGTGGGAGGAGTCACTTGAGCCCAGGCGACCAAGATTGCAGGAGCTAGAGCACACCATTGTACGCTTGTGGTGACAGGTGGAGACTCCATCTCAAACAAAAAAGAAAAAAAAAAAGAGTGATGCTGGGCAGTTTCTGAGGCTGGGTTTCTGCTTTTGTGCTTTTGGAGTGCTTTCATAATTACGTGAGGAACCTGGCCTGAAAGACCACAGGAAGAGAGAGGCCCAGGCACCCCAGCCAGTCTAGACCACCTAACCCAGCCAAGCCGTTAGCAGACTGTTGCTATGTGAATGAAAACAGCAGAGGAACCATCTAGCCAACCCACAGAATTGCAAGAAATAATAAACAGCTGTTCTAAGTTACTAAGTTTAGGGATGGTTTGTTACACAGCATTACGTAACTGATACATCCATCTATACTATCAATGTACTACTCAGGTCAACAAAGGGTATCTCATGTTGTGCAAACTCAGAATTGAGACCTAAATTGTAAGCATTTTATGCGTTAATAATTATATTCTCCAGAACCCTTTCACATGTTCCTTTTATTTTTTTGAGACAGGATCTTGCTCTGTAGCCCAGGCTGGAGTATAGTGGCCTGATCGTGGCTCACTGCAGCCTTGACCCTCTGGGATCAAGTAATCCTTCCACCTCAGTCTCCTGAGTAGCTGGAACCACAGAAACATGCCACCATGCCTGGCTAACTTTTTAAAATTTTTTTGTAGAGATGAGATTGCACCATGTTGCCCAGGTTGTTCTCAAATTCCTGGGCTCAAGCAATCCTCCTGCCTCGGCCTTGAAAAGTGCTAGGATTACAGGCATGAGCCACCATGCTCAGTTCCACAGGTTCTATCTAATTTGTCATGACAACCCTTTGAGAAAGAGGAAGAGGAAATGTTGTGTATCTCCATTAAACAGATAAGAAAACTGAGGTTCAGAGAGATATGTGACTGTCCCAAGATTACTCAGCAAATCAGTAAAGGTGCTGCTATAGACTGAACTATGTCCCCCCAAAGTCTATATGGTGATGCCCTAGTCCCCAGTGTGATTATATATGGAGATAGGGCCTTTAAAGAGGTAATTAAGATTAAAGGAGGTCATGAGGGCCTTAATCCAACATGACTGGTATCATTATAGGAAAAAGAAGAGGCAGACTGGGTGCGGTGGCTCACGCCTGTAATCCCAGCACTTTGGGAGGCTGAGGCGGAAGGATCACCTGAGGTCAGGAGTTTGTGACCAGCCTGGTCAACATGGTGAAACCCTGTCTCTACTAAAAATACAAAAATTAGCCAGGCGTGGCAGCGGGCGCCTGTAATCTCAGCTACTGGGGAGGCTGAGGCAGGAGAATTGCTTGAACCAAGGAAGTGGAGGTTGTAGTGAGCTGAGATCGCGCCACTGCACTCCAGCTTGAGCAACAAGAGTGAAACTCCATCTAAAAAAAAAAAAAAAAGAAAAGGAAAGGAAGAGACATCAGGGATGCATGTGCAGAGGAAAGGCAGCAGTGAGAAGGCAGCCGTCTGCAAGTCAAGGAAAGAGGCCTCAGGAGAAAACAACCTGTGACACTTTGATCTTAGACTTGCAGCCTCCAGAAATATGAGACAATAAATTTCTGTTGTTTAAGCGACCCAGTTTGTGGTATTTTCTTATGGCAGAAACTAATATAGCAACTAAACTAGCAAACTAATATAGATACTGCTACTCAAATTTAGCTCTTATGCTTTCTTAGAAAGAATTTTCTTAAAACAATGACATACCATTTCTTGCATATCAACTTGGCAGAGATTTTTAATTAAAAGATAAACTTAGTGCTAGTAAGGACATGGAGAAATTGACTTTCTCAATCACAAGGGGTTGGAATCTAAATTAGTACAACTTTCTAAAGGAGGTTTGGCAATACATATAGAAAGTCTTTAAAATCTACTTACTAACATATGGTAATAGCAAAATATTGGAAATAACCTATGGCAGATTGTATTTTCTAAAGATGGAAGCACTGATATATCCCATTTCCCATGCTCTTCATATAATGTGATGTTAGCTTCCTCCTTTGAGAGGTAGGGTCAATTCTCTCTGCTGGAACCTGGGCAAACCTTTGTAGTTGCCATAACCAATAGAATGTGGTGGAAGCAAAGGGGTGTGGCTTCCAAGGATAGGTTATAAAAGGCCTCACAGCTTCTGCCTCAGCTTCCTGGACAGCTTCCAGAGGACACTCCAGCAGCTCTGTGGAGAGATCCACATAGAGAGGAACTGAGTCCCCCTACCTACAGCTAGCACCAGCTTTCCAGCTGTATGAGTGAGTAACTCTAGACATAGATTTTCTTGAGTCAGGTATGGTGGCTCACGCCTATAATTCCAGCACTTTGAGAGACTGAGGTAGGGGACTGCTTGAGCCCAGGAGTTTGAGACCAGCCTGAGAAAAATGGTGAGACTCCCATTGCTACAAAAAAATGAAAAATTAGCCAGGCCTAGTGGCACACACCTGTGGTCCCAGATACTCAGGAGGCTGAGGTGCGAGAATTGCTTGAGCCCAGTTCGAGATCAGCCTGAGCAACATACTGAGACCTCATCTCCAAAAACAGTAATAATAAATATTTTTTTAGAAAGAAAGAAATAGATCTTCTAGTCCCAGTGGAGCCTTCAGATACCTTCAGCCTCAATTAGCATCTAACTACAGCCACATTAAAGACCCCAAGTGAGCACTGCCCAGATGTATCCTTCTCAAATTTCTGACCAGCAAAAACTGTATGAGAAAATAATTATATTGTATTTCTTTTTTTTTTTTTGAGATGGAGTCTTGCTCTGTTGCCCCGGCTGGAGTGCAGTGGTGTGATCTCTGCTCACTGCAAGTTCCGCCTCCCAGGTTCACACAATTATCCTGCCTCAGTCTCCGAGTAGCTGGGACTACAGGCGCCTGCCACCGTGCCAGGATAATTTTTTGTAATTTTAGTAGAGACGGGGTTTCACCGTGTTAGCCAGGATGGTCTCGATCTCCTGACCTCGTGATCCACCCGCCTCAGCCTCCCAAAGTGCTGGGATTACAGGTGTGAGCCACCGCGCCTGGCCCATTTTATTGTATTTCTAAGCCACTGAGCTTCTGGATAATATGTTATACAGTCATATATAACTAATACATAACTATCAATAAGGGACTGTGTCTAGCCAATAGGGGACTACTTAAATATATTATGATAGATGCATATAATAAAATATTATGCAGTACCGACCTGGAAAGCTCTACAAGATAATTTCTTAAGTGAAAAACGCAAAGTGCAGAATAGCATAAAGGATACTGCTGTCTTAGTTCATTTTGTGTTGCTATAACAGAATACCACAGGCTGGGTAATTTATAAAGAAAATACATGTATTTGGCTCATAATTCTGGAGGCTGGGAAATCCAAGAGCATGATGGTGGCATCTGGTGACTGCCTTTGTGCTGCATCATCCCACGGCAGAAGGTGGAAGGGCAAGAGAGGGCAACAGCAGGAGAGCAGAAGAGGGCCAGACTCACTTTTTTTTTTTTTCAGACGGAGTCTTGCTCTGTCACCCAGGGTGGAGTGCAGTGGTGCGATCGCAGCTCACTGCAACCTCCACCTCCCAGGTTCAAGCAGTTCTCCTGCCTCAGCCTCCTGAGTAGCTGGGATTACAGGCACATGCCACCACGCCCGGCTGAATTTTTTGTATTTTTTAGTAGAGGTGGGGTTTCACTGTGTTAGCCAGGATGGTCTCGCTCTCTTGACCTTGTGATCTGCCCGCCTGGGCCTCCCAAAGTGCTCAGATTACAGGCATGAGCCACTGTGCCTCCCCCAGACTCACTTTTATAATAAGCCCATTCTTAAAATAACTAACCCACTCCCACAATAATTGCATTATGGTGGCTCTGCCCTCATGACCTAATCACCTCTTATTAGACCTCACTTCCCAACACTGTCTCATTGGAGATTAAGTTTCCAACGCATGAACTTTGGGGGACACATTCAAACCACAGCAACTACCATTTGTGGAAAAAAAATAGTGGGGTACAGTGGCTTACGCCTGTAATCCCAGCATTTGGGGAGGCTGAAGCGGGAGGATCACCTGAGGCCAAGAGTTCGAAACCAGCCTGGGAAACATAGCAAGACCTCGTCTCTGTAAAAAATACAAAAACTAACTGGATATTGTGGCATGTGTGCCTGTAGTCACAGCTGCTGGGGAGGCTGAGGCAGGAGGATCACTGGAGCCCAGGAGTTCAAGGTTGCAGCGAGCTATGATCACATCACTGCACTCCAGCCTGGGCAACATAGAGAGACCTCGTTTCTACTAAAAATTAAAACAAAACAAAGCAAAGCAGCCTGTCATAGTGGCATATGCCTATAGTCCCAGCTATTTGGGAGGCTGAGGCGGGGGATCACTGAAGCCCAGGAGTTCGAATTGCAGTGAGCTACAATTGCACCACTGAACTCCAGTCTGGGCGACAGAACAAGATCCTGCCTCTGAAGATATATATATATATATTCTGTGTGTCTGTGTGTGTATATATATTCTATGTGTGTGTGTATATATATTCTACATATATATATACACACACACACTATATATATATACACACACATATAGAGAGAGAGGTATATATGTACATATGCATAGAGATAATACACATATATTTTGTAATGTGTATATATACACTATATATTATCTATTCAAAAGTAAATAAAGTTGAACTTTTAAAATAATGCTTTGTCTTTAACTCAGAAGTTTCACTTCTACGAATTTATCCTTAGTAAATGATCATGGCAAAGATTTAGCTTAAAGGATGTTATCACAGCTTCATTTGATATTGTGAAAAAGGTAAAACAACCCCATTATTCAACAATAGGAAATTTATTGAATAACTTCTGCCATTCTCGTACTCGGCCACCGTCTTAAATAGCCTCTTAGAAAATGATTCCATGCCCTGTGAAGTGATCATGATATACTTATTGATAAGAAGTTATGACATGCCGCCATGTAATCTTATCTTTCAAGTCAATTTAATTATATAAGTGTAGATTGAGATGTAGATTAAGACACAGAGAGAGATGAAGACACATACAGAAATCAAAATGTTAACACTGATCTCTGGGAGGTCCAATTACTGTTGATTTTGTTTTCTTCTTTTTCACCTGTGTTTTTCAACAATAAATGTGCTACTTTGTAAAAACACAAATGTCACAAATTTGTCTTTTATTTGTTAAGGGCTCATAGATGATTCTATAAATAGCAGCTCCAGATAGAGAATTTGAAACTTTGTTTTTAAAGAGAACAGAGTTTTCAAAGTCAAAGATGACCAGACATACTTCGCTGGTTAGAGAGAGCTGCCGGGCCTGTTCTAAAAAGTCCTACCATGTCGGTGACAACACTGACCCCCTCCCAGTCCAGCTGACCAGTGGTGGCCATGTCCAGAGGGGACATCCTGAGTGCAGGCTGTGTCCCTAAACTACCTCTAATCAAAACTAGTAGGCATGGGAGGTGCCAGAATTTCCATAAGATGGTGTTGCGACCAGTATCCAATCTGCACTTCCAAAGCCAGCCCACTGTTTGTACTTACATCATAACTTCAAAAGTGGGCTGGGGCCAGCTGGGTGCAGTGGCTCACACCTGTAATCTCAGCACTTTGGAAGGCTGAGGTAGGAGGATCACTTGAGGGCAGGAGGATCACTTGAGGGCAGGAATTCGAGATCAGCCTGGGCAATATAGTGAGACCCCATCTCTAAAACATTGTTTTTAAGCCAGCCAGGTGTGGTGGCTTGCACCTGTACTCTCAACTACCCCGGAGGCTGCGGTGGGAGGATGGCTTGAGCCCAGGAGTTTGAGGCTGCAATGAGCTATGATGGTGCCACTGCACTCCAGCCTGGGAGCAAGACTCTGTCTCAAAAAAAAAAAAAAAAAAAAAAATCAAAAGGGTTACAGGTTAAATTGCATGCCCCCCAACCCCCATTTTTGAACTCCAA
>NW_016804694.1:1789793-1807667 GCF_001698545.2 Rhinopithecus bieti
TTTTTTTTTTTTTAAACTTTATTGAGATAATTAACATATCGTATAATTTATCCATTTAAATTAAAGTATACGATTTAATGCTTTTTAATGTTTATGGTGTTGTGCAGCCATCATCTCAATCTAATTTTTGAACATTTTCATCCCCCTGAAAAGAAACTTCATATTCATTAGCAGTCATTCCCCATTCCCCACCCTGCAACCCAAGTCCTAGGTAAGCACTGACTACTTTATGTCTCTCTAGATTTGCCTATTCTAGACATTTCATATGAATAGAATTATACAGTATGTTGCTTCCTTTTTTTTGGTTTCTTAAAAAAAGAAACAGAGTCTTACTCTGTTGCCCAGGTTGGAGTGCAGTGGCACCAACATAACTCACTGCAGCCTTGAACTCCTGGGCTCAAGTGATCCTACCGCCTCAGCGTTCTGAGTAGCTGGAATTACAGACATGCCACCATGCTAGCAAATTTTTAAAAAAAAAATTTTTTTTTATAGAAACGGGATCTTGTCATAATGTCCAGGCTGGTCTTGAACTCTTGGGCTCTAGACATTGTCCTTTCTCAGCCTCCCAAAGTGCTGGGATTACAGGTGTGAACCACTACATCTGGCCCTGAACTCTGTGTGTGTGTGTGTGTGTTTGAGACTAAGTCTCTCTCTGTTGCCTGGGCTGGAGTGTAGTGGCACGATCTTGGCTCACTGTAACCTCCGCCTCCCAGGTTCAAGCAATCCTCCTGCCTCAGACCCCCTAGTAGCTGGGATTATAGGCACACGCCACCATGCCCGGCTAATTTTTGTATTTTTAGTAGAGACGGGGTTTCACCATGTTGGCCAGGCTAGTCTCCAACTCCTGACCTCAGGTGATCCACCCAACTCGGCCTCCCGAAGTGCTGGGATTACAGGCATGAGCCACCGCGCCCAGTCCCTGAACCCTTTTTTATTATGTTCTCACTGTTTAGCTGTATTCCGTCTTGCTAAAGTAGACAGTCATTGCAAATCAATCTCTGTTTTTCTTTCTTTTTTTTTTTTTTTGAGACGGAGTCTCTCTCGCTCTGTCGCCCAAGCTGGAGTGCAGTGGCCGGATCTCAGCTCACTACAAGCTCCTCCTCCCGGGTTCACGCCATTCTCCTGCCTCAGCCTCCCGAGTAGCTGGGACTACAGGCGCCCGCCACCTCGCCCGGCTAGTTTTTTGTACTTTTAGTAGAGACGGAGTTTCACCGTATTAGCCAGGATGGTCTCGATCTCCTGACCTTGTGATCCGCCCGCCTCGGCCGCCCAAAGTCCTGGGATTACAGGATTGAGCCACCGCGCCCGGCTACACTTTCTTTTTTGTTTTTTGTTTTTTTTTTTGAGATGGAGTCTTGCTCTGTTGCCCAGGCTGGAGTGAAGTGGCGCAATCTCGGCTCACTGCAACCTCCATCTCCCAGGTTCAAGCAATTCTCCTGCCTCAGCCTCCTGAGTAGCTGGGACTACAGGGCGCACGCTTCCACACCCAGCTAATTTTTTGTATTTTAGTAGAGTCAAGGTTTCACCGTGTTGTCCAGGCTGGTCTTGAATTCCTGAGCTCAGGCAATCTGCCCGCCTTGGCCTCCCAAAGTGCTAGGATTACAGGTGTGAGCCACCATGCCTGGCCCTGAAGACACTTTCTAATGTATACTTTATAGAAGACTGAGAAAATGTCCATTGTCCAAAACAAAGGGTATTATCTTCTGGTGGTGCCTCTGAGGTACAGAGCTGATGGCAATTATGGGGACTTTGGGCACCTCCAGCCCCCAGGCACCTTCACTGCAGGCTGCAGGTTTGCACCCCGGCCTTCCCAGCAGGCAGAGGTCTAGAAGCAATCCTACCACACCACGAGCCTGGAGATCCCGGGTCTCAGCTCCTGGTGGGGCCCAGGTCCCTGTGCAGAACTGCAGCCTGGCCCTGAGGCCCTGTCTGGTCTCACCAGTAACCTCTGCAGGGACCTTCTAGGACCTGCTTTCATCTATCTGACATTCCTATCAGAGGGGTCTTCCTGCCTCCCAGACCAGACCCCATCTCTATCCCCAGAGCTTCTAGCTTATTCCCTCACCACCACCCTGCTGCTATTAGACCCAGGGTTGTGGTTTCTGGGCTGGAGCAAATTCACTGTCTCCATATCCCCAGCCTGTCTTCCAAGGGCCCTAGAGGCCCAGGCATTCTTATTCTCGAGGCCACATGCTTCTGTGTGTCAAATATATTCAAATGCACCCACATGCATTACATGTAATTTACATAAACCATAGGTGTTAAGTTGCAATTGTCTAGTTAACATTTGGTAGTCATTTAATAATTTCACCGTTAATAGTTTACTTCTCTACTTTTGAAGCTAATGATGGTCCCCTCCCTGCTGTGGCTCAGGTTGCCATGGGCCTTTGCCACTGCTCATGGCTGGGGCACCTCAGTTATGGACCCAGCTGTGGGCCATGCTCGGGGTCCCTTCTAAGGAACTCCAGGCATGCACTGGTGTGCCTGACCCAGGGGAGCCCTCCAAACCCCCCAGTATCCGGGTACAATGGCCCAGTCTCCGTGCAGTGCTGTAGGGCAAGAGGGGCGGCCCATTTCCAAGCTGAGATGGCCTCCTCCTCCTCTTTACACTTGCTTCTTGGCTAGCTCACTCACACCTTTGCTTGCTTCCAGCAGATTTTCCACTATGCAAGAAAAGTTAAGGGCTAAGAGGGTCACTCGCCGTCGTAGAATCCAAAAGTTCTTCCGATTACAGAGATAAGAAAACTGAGGCCCAACCAGGCACGGTGGTTCACGCCTGTGATCCCAGCAGTTTGGGAGGCCGAGGCAGGCAGATCACGAGGTCAGGAGATGGAGACCATCTGGCTAACACGGTGAAACCCCGTCTCTACTAAAAATACAAAAAAAAATTAGCCAGGTGTGGTGCAGGTGCCTATAGTCCCAGCTACTCAGGAGGCTGGAGCTTGCAGCGATCCGAGATCATGCTACTGTACTCCAGCCTGGGCGACAGAGAGAGACTCCGTCTCAAAAAAGAAAAAAGAGAAAACTGAGGCCCTGAGAATGAAGGGTGACTTTCAGGTGCATCCTTGCATTTTGTGAAATTTGAACGTGGAACTCAGCCCCAGGCTGAGGATGAGATTTTGCAATTGCTCAGGGGGCAACCTGGAAGCAAAGTGTCTCCACCCTCCTCAGACCACTGAGACCCTCAGATCTGTCTTCACCCCAGGCCAGTGGACTTCTCCCAGGTTTGGTTGTTGTGTTGCCTTCTCTTGGCAGCACCCTGCTGAAGCCAGGGGGAAGGCTGGAGCTTTGTCCCAGGTGCTGAGTATCTAGGGTTATCAGATAAAATGCAGGATGCCCAGTTACAATTGAATTTCAGATAAATAACAAATAAGTTATTTAGCACGAAGGTGTCCCAAATGTTGCTGTTTATCTGAAATTCAAATGTAACTGGGCATCCTGCATTTATATTTACTAAACCTGGCCACCCTGTAAGTATCCCTAACCCTCCCCCCTGCAGCTGTGAGTTTTTCTGCCACCAAACAGCATGAGTCACACAGCTGTGGACCTCCAGGCAAATGTTTTTGAAGAGAATAGCATCACGGTTTAGGGGAATCCCCTCACTGTCCCCATAACACATGCTTCAACAAAGCAAAAACCTTAAAACAACATCTCTGGGAGGAAAATAAAGAAGGCACCAAGAGTTCCTAATGACTTGGGGAAGGCCCCAGCCATGGCCACATTAGTGCAGCCAAGATGGCCATGACTGGATGGATGGGTCTTCACCTCTGGGAGAGGCACAGCTGGCTTTGACAATTGTGGGAAATTGGAGACCAGACCTTCCCAGCCAACTCCTGTCAAGGTCTGATACTTGTCCTTCCCCACCTTTCTGAGAAGAGGCCTACGAGGAAGAATGGGCTCATGGGCTGTGTGAGCCGAGCAGGTTGCTTGACTGTGGGATCATGATTGTATCTTTGTCATGGCACCATTGTGGGGATTATAGGAGGAAATTAATGTAAAATGCTTGGCCCAGTACCTGATGCACAATAGGCACTTAGAATCAATGGTGACTATTGTTATAAGAATGTCAGGACATGCACTTGGCCATCAAGCCAAGTCTTCTGAAGAGGGTGTGCTTGGAATTATCTGGGCGCCCGTGGTTTGTTGCCCCTCAGAAAGCTGTGAGCCTCCAATATAGGCATATCCCCTGGACTGGAATCTGCATTAAGCCAGTGTCATCTGTCAGCTCTTTGTTTGGGTTAGTTGTTTTTTTGTTTTGTTTTGAGACAGAGTCTCGCTCTGTTGCCCAGGCTGCAGTGCAGTGGTGCGATCACAGCTCACTGCAGTGTCGACTTGCCTGGCTCTAGCTATTCTCCCACCACACCCTAGTATCTGGGACTACAGGCACACACCACCACGCCCAGCTAATTTTTTAATTTTTTAATTTTTTTTTTTAAGAGACAAGGTCTCACTCTGTTGTCCAGGCTGGTCTTGAACTCCTGGGCTCAAGCGATCCTCCCACCTTGGCTTCTCAAAGAGCTGGGATTATAGATGTGAGCTGCCATGGCCAGCCCTGGGTTAGATTTTTAGTCCCTCATCAGGGTCCTGAGGAAGCCGGACTCAGAAGAGTTCAGCTTTGAAGGTAGAAGAAGCAAGTTTTCTACCTGGGATGCCCCAAGGGTAGCAGGCCATCCTTCGCGCGCCCATGTCCTTCATAAGCTGCTGTGGTGGTACTGGTCGCGGGGGCGGGGGGCGGGCGTATGCGAACGGCGAGCTGGGAGGAGGGAGAAAGGAGGGGCCGTGGGAAGGGGCCTGTGGAATGCACGTGTCTCATTTCCTCTTTCGGAATGTCCACTATGAGCCCCAAGAAAGGAGCTTCGATTAGAACTGGGGTGAGGAAAGCCCCCAAAGGTCAATCTCTCTTCCTTTAACACTTGGCTCTACTGAGGGCCTGGGGGTTGGAACACCCACCTTCTTAGAAAGAAACTGAAAGGCCTTAGGAGAAACTCCGCCACTTCCCCTTCCTTGATAAGAGGAACTTGGCGTTGCCCTGACAGGAAAGTCTTGGTGGGGCTTCTCGGAAGCCGCCACCGCTGCACTGCTGAGCAAAACCACAGGCCAGGGGCCGGGCCAGGGGCCAGGCTAGTGAGGACTGGCCATTGATAAAGTCGCAGGCTCCATCTAAGCCCATGGGCAGAACTGGGGAGCTGCCAACATTTCCTCTTCCAGCACCACCTGCCAGCTCCTGTTTGGGAGCCACCAACCCCTCAGCTCTGCCAATGGGTCCCTCCCCACTCTCACCAGCCCTCCAACCAGGGTCGTCCTGTGTCTGCGTTCTGGACCCGCAGCTATGCCCACCATCCAGCAAAGCTCATCCATCTAGCCCCCAGCCCCCAGAGAGGCCTGAGTCTCCTGTGGGGTCCTGGGGGACCTCACAGGCACACGGAGCTGTGTTTGGGAATAGGTCACACTATGTGAGCTGCTTTGGATGGCCTAGTAGGTTAAGGAAAAAGGTCTTCTGCTGGGCATGCAGGAATACTTGACTTAACGGTGACTGCTATCTGCTGCGTCCATTCAGAGATCAGAAACAGGTTTTTCTCTGGGACTGGGGATGCCTCTCCCCATCCCTGATACATCCCAGGGCAGCTGCTGTGGCAAGGGGAACAGTGCACAGGGACAAATCACATCCCAGGCCAGCCCCAAAGGGGCCAAGAGACCCTTGGGTCCTCAAGGGTCCCTAAGCTTATTTCTACTAAGCTTTAGTATAAACATGTCAGGATGGTGTGGCACCGTAGTCCGGCCACCACTGTGGGGACAGGGTCCAGCCTGCATGGCCTTGCACAAGACCTGTGCCAGGGACCCCCGTGCTCCATTCCAGCTCCTCTTCCAGGCTTTGCTGTGATGAGCCTCTGCCCCCTTCTCCCAGCCCTCTCCTGCTCACCCTGTGAGACGGAGCCCCAGTCCAGATGGGCAGGTGCTGCCTGCATGACCTCACTGAGCATATCCCCCAGGGACCCTTGTCCGCATCACTTGGTGGTTGCTCTGACCATCACCAGGCCTGTAGGCTCCCGGGTAACAGCAACAGTGGGTTTGGCATCTCTGGATGAACATTTGATGAGGTAATAAGTAAATGGGTGAATTTAGTGCTATCTACCAGGCCTTGTGGCTGAGAGCCCCACGTGCCCACATGCTCAGACATCCACGTGTGGGCAAGTGCACCCGCGTGCGGCAGGAGGAGACACGTGCACGCCTGCCATGGTGTCCCTGAGACGTGTGTCTGTGGATCCCTGCGTTTGTCCCCAGCATCACCCATGACGCCAGCCAGCAGGTGGCGCTGCGCCCCTCCTCTGCGGGTTCGTTGGTCCAAACCGCCGGTGGCTGTCAAGACTGAAGGGGCCCCAGCAGGCACAGGGAGCCCAGCTCCCTCCTCCTACCGGGGGTCAGGGCTGCCTGGGTCTTGTGGGGAATCAGCCTGGTCTTCTGACCCAGCAGCCAAAACCCTAGTCCAACCCATGTGAGTAGGGCCATCTGTGTGCCCAGCGCGGAACTGGACCCAGACACCGCAGGAGGCACTGGCGTCCATGCAGCTGCAGAGCTGCAGAGCGTCGAAGTAAAGGCATGGGCTCGCACTCCCAGCCCTGCCTCTGCTGGCTGTGTGACCTCGGGCAAGTTCCTTAACCTCTCTGAGCTCGTTTCCTTGTCTGTTAAGTAGGAATCATGGCAATCTGTAAAATGAAATAATTAGTGTAAAACATGGGCCACAGTGGGGCCCTACCAAAAGGCAGCAGTTCTCACACTTTATGTCTGGAGGGCTTTTGAAAACACAGAGGCCCCGCCTCCAGAGGAGTGGCAGATTCAGTAGGTCTGGGGAGAGGCCTGTGACTCTGCATTTCTAAAGAGTTCCCAGGTGGTGCTGATGCTTCGGGCCTGGGGACTACACTGTGAGGACCAGTGCATACAGGATGCTTGGTGGCAGTCACGAGAGACCCACAGGGTTATACACAAGGCAGGAAGCATCAGCCTCCAGCGAAGACACAGAGGGGCAAACTCCAAGGGCTGCAGGGGGCCCAAGGGGGGACACACCCCCATGATGGGGGTGGCTGGAGAGGGAGAAGGAGGGGCCTCTGGACCTGGCTCTCCCCACCACAGCTATCAACGTAACCCCATCCTGACTGCACCTGCCGGCCCTGCCTAGAGGAGGTGGACCCTGGAGCCCTGGAAAGGATGGGTTAGTTGGCTCTCAGTTCCTGGCTTGGCAAACACTGTGCTCCAGCTTCTAGGAACGCACATTTTCTCCCTTTTTTTTTTTTTTTTTTTTTTGAGACAGGATCTCACTTTGTTACCCAGGCTGGAGTGCAGTGGCTCGATCATAATTCACTGCAGTCCCAACCTCCCTGGCTCAAGCAATTCTCCCGCCTCAGCCTCCCGAGTGGCTGGAACCACAGGTGTGCACCAATGCAACCAGCTAATTCTTTAATTTTTTGCAGAGACAGGGGTGTCACTCTGTTGCCCAGGCTGGTCTCGAACTCCTGGACTCAATCGATCCTCCCACCTTGGCCTCCCAAAGTACTGGGATTACAGGTGTGAGCCACCATGCCTGGCCCCTTTTTTACATATTAGTTTCAAGTCAGAAAGGTAATGCATGTCCATCTTAGAACATTAGTACAATGCAGAAAACTGTAAAGAAGAAAATGAAAATAGTAATCCAAACTTCAGTCAGCCAGAGCTAATCAGCATGTCCATCTTAGAACATTAGTACAATGCAGAAAACTGTAAAGAAGAAAAATGAAAATAGTAATCCAAACTTGAGTCAATCAGTATGAGTCTATTTCTTTTTCTTGTCTATGTGTCTACCTCATGCATACCATGGTATCCACTTGACATCATAGCATAAGTGTTGTTCTTTGATGTTAAAACTCTCAGAAACGTGAATTTAAGCACAGCACAACAACCCAGTACAAGGTGCCAGACTATATCTGCTTGACTTAAACACTCCCTACTGTTGGACATGCAGGCTGTGTATTTATTTATTTGGTGATTATAAACAACCCCTGTGAAGGGCTTGATGTGTCAGCACTGCCTGCATTTCAGATGGCTTCCCCAGAGGAACTTCCTTGAAAGGGATTCACTGGGTCAAAGGGCATCAAAGTTTAAAACTCCTGATGCATATGGACAAAACGCTTTCCAAAAATGTGCTGGCTGATGGTTCCACCCAGGGTGGGAGGGAGACAACAGCCTGCTCAGCCCAACTCACATGAAACCCTGTTTAGCCCAATTCATGACATCTGAGATTAAACGAGGAGGCCCAAGCACCCAGGCAGGGAAGAAGGGCCCAACACTGTCCAAACTCCACGTTGGTCAACCTGCAGAGTGCCATGTCCCATGCCACACTCCAGGTAGAAGATGTGGCACCTCAGGCCAAGCATGACCTGGGCAGAGCTGCCCTCCTGCTCTTGGAGCCAGGATTGTTCTTCAGCCCTCACTTTCTTCCATACCTCATGTCCTAGTAGCCTCATGGGGCTACTTTCAAAACATCCCCAGTTGGGGATGGTGGTGCACACCTGTGGTCCCAGCTACTCAGGAGGCTGAGGGAGGATTGCTTGAACCCAGGAGTTCAAGGCTGGAGTGAGCTACGGTCGTGCCACTGCACTCCAGCCTGGGCAACAGAGTGAGACTTCACCTGTAACAAATTAATTAATTTTAAAAACTCCACATCCTGAATGTGACCACAGCTCCCCACTCCACCACTACCCTGGCCCACCTCTCACCTGGTTATCTCAGTAGCCACCTCTTGGATTCTCTGCCTCCCTGTCACTTGCCCCCTTAGAGTCTGTTCTCCATAGAGTCTGTTCTCCATAGAGTGTGTTCTCTGTAGTCTGTTCTCCATAGAGTGTGTTCTCCGTAGTCTGTTCTCCATAGCAGCCAGAGAGATCCTTTCAAAACCTAGGGTACATCAGGTCAGTCCTGAGCTCACAACCGTCCAGTGGCTCTTTCACGCGGGGAAAAAGCAAAGCCCTTACTATGGCCCACAAAGCCTTTAGGACCTGTGCCTCCCGCACTCCCATCACCTCCCTTACCTAATGTCCTGCCACTCCCCTGCACCCACTCAGCTCCCTGGTGCTCCTCAGAACACTTCCAAGTGCATTCCTGCCTCAGGGCCTTTGCACTTGACATTACTCCTGCCTGGCATATTTCCTCAGGTATCCACAGGGCTCCTCTGCTCAACTGTCATCTCAAAACAACTACAAGCAAATAGGACCTGCTCTGGGAAGGCCCTCACTGATCAGCCCGTCTGAAGGAGCGCCCGGGCCCCTCTCTCTTCCCTCATCCCGCATCGTGCTCCCTCACTCTGCGATTATTCTCTGCCCTTGCCAGTAGAAGAAAGCCTCCACAGGGCCGCGCTCTGTCTGTCTCGTTCACTGCTGCATCCCCAGCACCTGCTGTGCTGCGTGGCTCCCGGTCGGTGCTCCACCGCACATCTGCTGAATGTTGACTTGAATGGGAGATTGCACTGTCTGGGTATGTGCATGTGGCTTCCCCTGCCTGGGTGATACCTTACTGTCTCTAAGGTCCCCAGCTTGCAGATACTGCCTGGCACTTAGTAAGTAGCCAGGTTGGATTCGTTGTACAAATGGACACATGAAGAGAGAAAGGAACTCACAGCGGAGCAGGAGAGACCACGGCATGGGGGTCAGGAAACTGGAATTCCAGATAAACCCCTGGCACTCACCGTCACTGAGGCCTTGGGCAAGTCACTTCACCTCTTCGAACCTTAGTTTGTCACCCATAACATGGGCATGGTGAACCCTGTGTTGTTGGCCTCACAGGGCTGTTGTGAGGATTACATGGCAAAGGCAGGTCAGCCAGGCACAGGGACAGCCCTGCTCAAGCTGCAGCTCTCCCACGAGGCTCCACCTGACACCTCACCTTGCCAGGCCAACCACTCCTTTCTCTGAGCCCCCAGGGAGCCTGTCATAGATTGCGTGCGTGTGTGTGTGTGTGTGTGTGTGTGTGTGTGTGTGTGCATGCACCCTGCTGGTGTTTTTATGAAAGTTATATTTGTGTGATTACCCTCCCCAAACTGTGTCCCCCTTGAGATGGGGCCTGCCCCACCGTCTTTGCGTCGTTGGTCCCACCCCGTGCCCGGCAGCCAGGAGTGCTCCTGGGACGCCTGATGACTGACCACATACATTTGTTGAACGCTATCGACGTATGAATGTGATGTGAGTAACTACAGGTGGCGGCTTTAGGCATGCAGAGATGGCTGGAGTGAGGCAATTCAGCAAGGAGCTATTTGGGTTCTGGGGCAGGAGGGCCTGGTGGGGCCTCAAGTGCCCCCCCTGGAGGAAGGGAGGGAGGTGGTGCTGGACTGGCCAAGTTCACTGTGAGCCGAGGGCTGGACATCTTCCTCCCCAAACATGGGCCACATTGGCCACATCTTCTGAGCTGCGGGGTGGAGGCCTGGCTGCCCACCTGCATTCCTCACTCTGTATACCCATGATCTCATCCCGGCCCTCAGCCACCCACAGGGCAGGAGGCTTTGCCCATTGTGCAGATGAGACAGCCATGCCCTGCCCTGGGATGGTCATTTGGCCTGGGCTCAGGGCACTCTAGTGGGTCCCAGGCTCTGGCGGGGTGGGTGGAATGTGGTCACGGAGGCCACCCCAGGCTGTCCTATTGGATTTAATGAGCCCCATTGGTCTGTCCATACCCTGAATAAGCTCTGGTCTACCGACCCTCCTATGGGCTGCTGGGGCCGGGGAGGTCCCAGGGTTTTCCAGATTCAGCTGTCCTCCCTGTGTAGTCTCAGGGACCCAGACAGGGCTGGCTGACAAACAGGTCCTGCCCCGGAGGGGCGTGGGGCTGAGCGAGCGAAACTCCTTTTAGGAAGGAAATCTCGGGCCAGGTTGAGAAACCAGCGTCTTGCCAAGGCCTGGGGGGTGGGGGAGCCCAGGTGAGCCGACTCAGTCCTCAGGAATGGGTGGGGTCTCCAGGAGAGGCGGGCACTTCCTCCACCCCAGCCCAGGGTCCTGTTCAATCCTTATTGAGGAGTTTCCTGGCGACAGGCAGTGACCTGTCGGCTGCCTGTGTGGGAAGCCGCTTGGCGTGGCCCTCCCCATCTCATTAGTGGTGATTCACCCGGACTCACCTGGCTGTCAGGGACCTGTCCCACTGCCCGCTGGAACCAGCTCAGCCAGCACCCTCGGAGGGGGAGAGACCTCGTTCCCTCAGCTCCCTGTCCTCCATGGTGTCCAGGGCAGAGCGTGCCAGGCACACAGTCAGAGCTCAGAATTCATTCATTTAACTAACAAATATTTACTGAGCACCTACTGTATGCCGGGCACTGGGTGAGGTGCTGGGGCTACAGAGTGAACCAGGCAGACCCAAATCCCTGCCCTCTTGGAACTCACATTCTTGTGGGAAAAGTCAGACAGTAAACAAATAAATAAGTGAATCACATAAGCTGTAGAAGCTGGTGAGTGCTGTGGAGAAAAATAAAGCCAGGAAGAGTGTGAGATGGGGGCCATGCCTTTAAATAGGGTGTTCAGGGAGGGCCTTTCTGAGAATGTGGTATTTGAGCAAAATCTGATGAAGGTGGAGGTAAAGAAGGGAACTGTGTAGATGAGGGAGAAATAAGCTGTACCAGGAAACAGCAAGTACAAAGGCCCTGAGGTGGGAGTGGAAGTCGGGGTGGTTTCAGGAACAGCCAGGAGACGTGTAGCTGAAGCAAGCTGGCAACAAGGCAGGTAGCAGAAGATGGGGTCAGAGAGGTGGAGGCAGTGCAGACTTGTGGGGGCTTATAGGCCTTTGTAAGAACTTTGGCTTTTTCTCAGTTGATTTCTGTCAAAATGCTCCCAAATCCCCCAGTTGAACCTGAGACCAGCCCCTCAGTCTTCTGCCCAGCTTGGAGCTCGGAGACATAACTCAAGGGTCAGGGGTCTTTTCTCCGGGAGGCTACCTTCTAGCAGGGTCTGTGGATGAGTTTGCTGGGCAGGGGTGAGGTGCCTGTGGAGCACATGTGAAGAGGAGGAAGACTGTTCAGGATACAGGTACCCACTGCAGGGGGATCTGGTGGGAAGAGAAGCAGAAAGGAGCTAAGGCTGAAAGAGAAAGGTGAGGCCCGTACCGTAAGAGCCAGCCTCACTCAACCCACCCCAGCCTGTCCTCTTCCAGGCCCAGCCGGGCCCGTGCCCCAGCTGACACTCCATGCTCCGACCTCTCTCTTTACTCTGGACCTTTGCACTGCTCTTCCTTCTGCCTGGAAATCCTCACTGTCCTTTGCCTGGTAAATTCCCATGCATCCTGGCAGTCTTGGCTTAGACATTACGAAGTGGTCACTGAGGTCCCAGAGCAGGGGCTCCTCCCATGGGCCCAGCATGCCCCCCAATGAAGCATGTTTCACATTGTATCATAACTGCCCACTGTGGGGTCTTGCTTCTCTGTGAGACCATGGCCTCCACAAGGGCTTTTGGACCATGTTGGGGTTTGCCTAGAACAGAGGCTGCCACGGGTGCAAGCAAACATGCACTAGGATTTGGATCCCTCAGATGCTTCCAAGCAGAATAACAAGATCAGACTCACATTTGAAAGATGACTGTCACTCCAGCGTCTATGTTGGGGGAGTGGGCGGGGCTGGAGGTGGGCAGCAGCTTAGAGGCTACTGCAATAGTCCAAGCAGACGCAAGGAAGGATAGAACCAGTGAGTCAGCTGCTGGGAGCAAGAGGAGGAGCACGATCTGGGAGAAGCTTTTGGAAGAGACATCAACAGGACCTGGTGACCACTGGCCCTGGAGATAGTGAGAAGGGAGTGGAGGGTGGGTCCAGCTTTCCCTCTGTTATTTTGTGTCCTTCCTCCTGTCTTGCCGGTGATATGACTTCCTTAGGCACAATGTAGTGCAGTGGTTATGAGCACAGGCTTTGGAGCCCAACTCTGGGTTCAGCTGTCATCTCCACTACATACTTGCTGGGTAACATTGGGACAGATTTACTCAACTTCTCTGTCCCTCAGTTTACCCATCCGTAAGGCAAGGATGGTAACTGAGATTTAATTACTGCATTTCATGGATTCTAAGATGATTAAAATTGATCTCCATTTTAGCATTTCTGAAATCAGCGTGAGTCTGAAAATCAATGGCATGTCAAGGATTAATCGGCTGCATCGTTTAGTGGTACACAAATAACACTACGTCTAATGATTGATGGAACTGTAGATTTGATGAAACACAAAAATACAAGGAGAGACCAGTACTGGCATGTCATAAGGGGTGAATAAATGTTAGCTGTTATTATTATTGTCATAATTTGTTTTCTGGAGAATCGTTTGTCATACAAGGTAACAAATGCCCAATAAGAATAAGAGACAAATATAATTAGGAGCTAAAAAAGAAAAGAAAGCCGGGTGTGGTGGCTCATGCCTATAATCCCAGCACTTTGGGAAGCCAAGGTGGGTTGATCACTTGAGGCCAGGAGTTCGAGACCAGCCTGGGCAACATGGTGAAACCGTGTCTCCACCAAAAATAAAAAAATTAGCCAGTCTCATGACCTGGTCTCAAAATAAATAAACAAACAAACAAATAAAATAAATAGATTAAAATTTTAAAGAGAGAAAAGAAGCTAATTCATAAATAGATACAAAGCCTTAAATTTTTTAGTAATATCCCCCCCAAAAATTCTCAAAGCTTAATGCTTCTCCTGAAAGGTCCTGTAGAATTCTGCCAAAGTTCCAGAGAAAACTTTAGAAATTCCTCATTCACAAAGGGGACCAGAACTTCTGGCTCCCTGACCGGCAGGGGGAACCAGGGCATGTCCCTGGATGACTTTGGGGGTGTTCCCTGTGTCCTTGTGAATTTCCCTGAGTCACCATTACTCACTGCCCACAATCAGGGCTCTGCTACCTTCCAACCAGGAGAGCAACACCCGGGGATCAAGGGCCATCCTCAAACAAAAGTGTGATTATAACGCGTTCCGCACGGGCTATAAACCGTCCCCAGCTACGGACAGCAGGGTGACCCTCACCAGCGTCTTATTTCTGGCCTCCTGGGTTGTGTTCCTGCCTACTGACTTGGCAAATCCCAGGCGACTCGCCTTGTTTTCTCTCCTCACTTAAATACATGTCTGGAAAAAGCCTCCACCCCCACAGACCCTGCTGTGTGTGGAGAGGGTGGCAGGCCCGGAGGAGGAGGAGAGACAGGGCGGCTGGCTTGCAGAGCCTCCTGCTCCCTGTGGAGAAGACTTAGCCCAGGCAGGTGCCCCTAGGCCCTGCTACTGGGGGAAGCAACACTTCCCGAGTCCTGCGCTCCTTCGGGCTCAGCCAGGACCATTTGCACAGCTCTGATTCTCTCCTGCTGTTGTCTGCATTGACAGGGGACCGTCTTGGCTACCCGCACCCTGTCCGGCTCACACACCAGGGCCTAGTGACAAGGGCAGCCTCGACCTCCCAGGCTCAAGTGACCCTCCCACCTTGGCCTCTCGAGTAGCTGGGACCACAGGCGCACGTGGCCACACCCGGTAAATTTTTGTATTTTTTTGTAGAGACAGGGTTTCACCACGTGGGCCAGGCTGATCTCAAACTTCTGGGCTCAAACAATCCTCTTGCCTCGGCCTCCCCAGATACTGGGATTATAGGCAGGCATCGCCATTTCCTTTTCCCAGCTGAGGAAACTAGGCCCAGTGATAGAAACTGATTTACAAGAGTCCGAGTGCTCCCTCTCATTGACAGAAAGGAAATGGGCTTTCAACATGAGTGCTCCATTTCCTCCAATTGAGCATAAGTTCCTTGGCAACAAGCCATACTCATCTTGTATTTCTTGACTTGCTGGAAGAATTAAGCACAATGCTGGGCACATGCAGTTAGTGGGTATCAAACACTTTAAATCAAACTAGTCGGCCGGGCGCGGTGGCTCAAGCCTGTAATCCCAGCACTTTGGGAGGCCGAGACGGGCGGATCACGAGGTCAGGAGATCGAGACCATCCTGGCTAACACAGTGAAACCCCGTCTCTACTAAAATACAAAACTAGCCGGGCGAGGTGGCGGGCGTCTGTAGTCCCGGCTACTCGGGAGGCTGAGGCAGGAGAATGGCGTAAACCCGGGAGGTGGAGCTTGCAGTGAGCTGAGATCCGGCCACTGCACTCCAGTCCAGGCGACAGAGCGAGACTCCGCCTCAAAAAAAAAAAAAAAATCAAACTAGTTGATTTAAAGTAAATAAATAGGCCCGCAAGGCAGCTCAAGCCTGTAATCCCAGCACTTTGGGAGGCCAAGGCAGGCGAACCTCCTGAGGTTAGGAGTTCAAGACCAGCCTGGCCAACATGGTGAAATCCTGTCTCTACTAAAAATACAAAAAATTAGCCAGGAGAGGTGGCAGGTGCCTGTAATCCCAGCTACTTGGGAGAATTGCTTGAACCTGGGAGGCGGAGGTTGCGGTGAGCCGAGATCACGCCATTGCACTCCAGTCTGGGCAACAAGAGCAAAACTCTATCTCAAAATAAATAAATAAATATTTAAAATAAATAAATAAAACAACTTTTCAAAGCACCATGATGAATTTTCACAGGAAATACCATTTAAGCACTTTCAGCTCATAAAGCATTTTCACATACATTAGCCTATGTGCTCCCGATGGAGTAACTGGATAAAAAAGATCATTATCGGCCGGGTGCGGTGGCTCACGCTTGTAATCCTAGCACTTTGGGAGGCCGAGGCGGATGGATCACCTGAGGTTGGGAGTTCGAAACCAGCCTGACCAACATGGAGAAACCCAAACCCCTTCTCTACTAAAAATAAAAAAATAGCTGGGTGTGGTGGCACACGCCTGTAATCCCAGCTACTCAGGAGGCTGAGGCAGGAGAATCGCTTGAACCCAGGAGGTGGAGTCTGCAGCGAGCCGATTGTACTCCAGCCTGGGCAACAAGAACGAAACTCCGTCTCAGAAAAAAAAAATATCATCATCATCTCTGTTTTACAATCAGAGGGATGTGTTTAAGATCATGCAACTGGGATTACAATTCCCGTAGGCAGGATTTAACAGGTGTCTCAGGACACCAAAGTCTGTGTTGCCTTTGCAGGTGGCCTGGTAAACTGGGGCTGGGCACCCTATCTCGCTTGTGGTTCTCTGTTGGTCTTGTGCAGTGTTCACCTGCTGCTGAGAGGGCAAGCCTCGATCATCGCAGCCAAATAAACTCCAGACAGTCCTGAAGGCTGCAGGCGCCTTTCTTGAGATTGCAGTTGCTGCAATGAATACTCAGCCAAACACCATGTGCCAGTGAGTGTCACGTGGGGGTATTTCCAGCCTCTGGAAAGGGCTGGTCAGGAGGGTCAGGCCAGAGTCCAGCTAAGCAGAAAGACCTGGCAGCTGGCACCACGCAGGGAGGCACAGACAGGGTCAGGCTGGGGGACACAGGGCCATGCCGTCTACAGGAGCCGAGCAGGTCTGCTGTCCAGGGGGTTAGAGATGCATTAGGCCAGAGGGGCTGGAGTGGGCCGGGCAGGGGACCAAGGCTGCTTGCTCTCTGCCCTGTTACTCGCTCTTGCCCAAGTGGGCCTGAGGATTCTGGCCTAGAGTGAAGGTGGTCAGTGGCCTGCAGACAGAGCAGTAGGATGGCCCAACCACATCTGTTTGGCCCTTTCATTATGACATTTTTACCCCTGATTACAAAAGTATCTTGTATTCATAATAGACAAACTGAGGACTACCAAAAAACCCCACAAATGCATGAAATAAAAATCACCCATAGTGCTATCTTTTTTTATTTCCCCCCACCCCCGAAATGAAGTATCGCACTGTCGCCTGGGCTGGAGTGCAAGAGCATGATCTTGGCTCACTGCAACCTCTGCCTCCTGGGTTCAAGCAATTCTCCTGCCTCAACCTGCTGAGTAGCTGAGATTACAGTCGTGCACCACCACGCCTCACTAATTTTTCTGTTTTTAGTAGAGATGGGGGTTTCACCATGTTGGCCAGGCTGGTCTCAAACTCCTGACCTCGTGATCCTCCCTCCTTGGCCTCCCAAAGTGCTGGGATTACAGGCGTGAGCCACCGCACCTGACCTAGTGCTGTCTCTTTTTAACTGTATAAAGTACAAAAGTTGATAAGCAAATGCTCCTGTCTTCTCCCTCTCATCTCTTCCCTCCCCATCCAAGGTCATAACAGTAGCAGTTACTAAAATGCCTTCTCTCTTCTTCTCCTTCCTTTGGAAGGAGTGGTGCAGGGTTTTCCCAAGAGGGGAAACAAAAACTCAGTCACTGTTTTGATTGAAAACATAAATGTCCATTTCACTCTCATTCTTTTTAAGTATGAAATATGTTGGTGACAAGGCACTCTGGGGAGTTTCCTGGCTCCACCCACTCGGGACACTTTTACTGGCTCCGCCTCTGGTCACCCTTACAATCTCGCTCCAGCCAGACCAGAGAAGGAGGCCTCTGGGGTTTGATTTCAAAGCAACCAGGAGGCTTTGCCACCCTTCAGACACCTTTTCATCAGATCACTGATACCCAAAATTCCACCATTAGACATCATTCCTTCAACAGAAAACTTCGTTTTCCCTGAAAATACATGGAAATTGTGAATCCTTCAAGATTATAGGAAGTCAGGTGCAGTGGCTCATGCCTGTAATCCCAGCACTTTGGGAGGCTGAGGTGGGCAGATCACCTGAGGTCGGGAGTTGGAGACCAGCCTGGCCAACATGGCGAAACCCCATCTCTGCTAAAAATACAAAAATTAGTTGAGCCTGTTGGCGTGCACCTGTAATCCCAGCTACTCAAGAGGCTGAGGCAGTAGAATCCCTTGAAGCTAGGAGGCAGCGGTTGCAGTGAGCCAAGATCATGCCATTGTACTCCAGCCTGGGTGACAAGAACGAAACTCTGTCTCAAAAAAAAAAAAAAGTATGGGATAGTAAAAAAAT
>NW_016804694.1:1808318-1825935 GCF_001698545.2 Rhinopithecus bieti
AAAAAAAAAAAAAAAAAAAAAAAAAAAGGTGTTAAAAATATATTCATTAGTTTTCAGTAGAGACGAGGTCTCACTATGTTGCCCAGGCTGGTCTCAAACTCCTAGCCTCAAACAATCCTCCCATCTCAACCTCCCAAAGTACTGGTATTATAGAGGTGTGCCACTATAATAAAGCCAAGAGAATGTTTTATTTTATTTATGTATTTTTTTTTTTTTTTTTTTTAATTTTGAAACGAAGTTTTGCTCTTGTTGCCCAGGCTGGAGTACAATGGCGCGATCTCGGGTCACCTCAACCTCTGACTCCCAGGTTCAAGTGATTCTCCTGCCTCAGCCTCCTGAGTAGCTGGGATTACAGGCCCATGCCACCATGCCCGGCTAATTTAGTATTTTTAGTAGAGACGGAGTTTCTCCATGTTGGTCAGGCGGGTTTCGAACTCCCAACCTCAAGTGATCCACCCACCTCAGCCTCCCAAAAAGCTGAGATCATAGGCCCCCCAAAATTTTTTAATTAAAAAAAATCACCCAGAGATAACCACAACTATCATATTGATATAAAATTTTCCAGTCTTTTTCTATGTAAATTATGTATAGTGTATAAATGTATGTACACAGGCACTTTCTTATATACACATATTAATGATGCCAAAATGAGAACTTTCCTTTATTATTGTACCATGTCATTAAATGTTCTTGTGCATATAGTTTTAATGTATATAAAAGGTCCTCAAAAGTTCATAAAAAATGTGTATTATGAAAAAACCTGCATGAATTTCAATTTTCTTTTGTACCAAAATAGGGTCATACTAAAGTTATAACATGGCCAAAGAAGATCTAGTTTGAGGCAGTGGGGCACAGTGGCTCACGCCCATAATCCCAACACTTTGGGAGGCCAAGGAGGATGAGTCACTTAAGCCCAGGAGGTCGAGACCAGTCTGGGCAATATAAGGAGACCCCTTTCTACGTAAAATTTAAAAATTAGCCAAGAGGCCGGGCACGGTGGCTCAAGCCTGTAATCCCAGCACTTTGGGAGGCCGAGGCGGGTGGATCACAAGGTCAGGAGATCGAGACCATCCTGGCTAACACGGTGAAACCCCATCTCTACTAAAAAATACAAAAAACTAGCCGGGCGAGGTGGCGGGCGCCTGTAGTCCCAGCTACTCGGGAGGCTGAGGCAGGAGAATGGCGTGAACCCGGGAGGCGGAGCTTGCAGTGAGCTGAGATCTGGCCAGTGCACTCCAGCTTGGGTGACAGAGACTCCGTCTCAAAAAAACAAAACAAAACAAAACAAAATTAGCCAAGCATGGTGGTGTTTACCTGGGGTCCCAGATACTTGGAAGGCTGAGGTGGGAGGATCACTTGAGCCCAGGAGGTCGAGGCTGCAGTGAGCCGTGATCGTGCCACTGCACTACAGCCCGGGTGACAGAGTGAGACCCTGTCTCAAAAAAACAGAAATAAAAACAAAAAACTAGTTTTAGGCACTAAGAAAGATAAGCTCTCAGTTTGAAAAGAGCTCCTTTCAGAGAAACACGAATTCTGCTAAAACTGAAGCAAGAACACATGTCACATTTATGGTAAAACTTGGGTTCAAGAATGGTGAAATCACTGATGCTTTACAAGAAGTGTATGGGGAAAATGCCCTCCCAAAATCAGCAGTTTATTATACAAGTGGATAATTTCTTTTTCTTTTTTTCTCTCTTTTTTTTTTTTTTTTTCGAGATGGAGTCTCGCTCTGTCACCCAGGCTGGAGTGCAGTGGCGTGATCTCAGCTCACTGCAACCTCCACCTCCCAGGTTCAAGTGATTCTCCTGCCTCAGCCTCCCATGTAGCTGGGATTACAGGCACACACCACCACGCCCAGTTAATTTTTGTATTTTTAATAGAGATGGGATTTCTTTTCTTCTTCTTCTTCTTCTTTTTTTTTTTTTGAGACAGAGTCTCGCTCAGCCTCCCAAGTAGCTGGGGCTACAGGAACGTGCCACCACGTCTGGCTAGTTTTTGTATTTTTAGTAGAGATGGGGTTTCACTCAGCCTCCCAAGTAGCTGGGGCTACAGGAACCCGCCACCACGTCTGCCTAATTTTCGTATTTTTACTACAGATGGGGTTTCACCATGTTGACCAGGCTGGTCTTGAATTTTTGACCTCAAGATCCACCCACCTCAACCTCCCAAAGTGCTGGGATTACAGGTGTGAGCCACAGCCACCTCACCCAGCCTAGAGATGGGGTTTCACCAGGTTGGTCAGGCTGGTCTCAAACTCCTGACCTCAGGTGATTCACCTGCCTCGGCCTCCCAAAGTGCTGGGATTACAGGCATGAGCCACCGCGCCCGGCCCACTCATTTTAAGAGGGACACAACAAGGTTGATGGAACCCGCAGCGGCAGCCAATCCACAGCAATTTGTGAAGAATTAATCCTGTACACACCCTAATTGAAAAGAACCAATGATTTACAGCAGGAACAACCACCAACACCACTGACATCTCAACTGGTTCACCTTAAATAGTTCTGACTGAAACACCTCAAATAGTTCTGACTGAAAAATTAGAGGTGAGCAAACTTTCTTCTCCAAAGTTTGTGCCCAGAAGCCATTGTGCCCAGATCAGCTGCGGACAACAGCAGGGCTTTCAATGGAAATTTCCAACAAGTGGGATCAAGATCCTGAAGCAGCCAGGCCGGTGGCTCATGCCAGTAATCCCAGCACTTTGGGAGGCAGAGGCGGGCGGATCACTTCAGGTCAGGAGTTTGAGACCAACCTGGCCAACATGGTGAAACCCCGTGTTTACTAAAGGTACAAAAATTAGCCGGGCGTGGTGGTGCATGCCTGTAATCTCAGCTACTTGGGAAGCTGAGGCAAGAGAATCACTTGAACCCAGGAGGCGGAGGTTGCAGTGAGCCGAGATCATGCTACTGCATTCCAACCTGGGTGATACAGTGAGACTCCATCTCAAAAAAAAAAAAAAAAAACTGAAGCATTTCTTCAAATAACTGTAACAGGAATGAGAGACGAAACAGGGCTTTTACCAGTGCGATCCTGAAGACAGAGCACAATTAAAGCAATGGCTACGAAGAGCTGAAAGAGCAAAAGCGGACCATCAAGAGTGAAGATCAGCTGGGGGCGGTGGCCCAGGCCTGTAATCCCACACTCTGGGAGGCCAAGGTGGGTGGATGGCTTGAGCTCAGGGGTTTCAGACCAGCCTGGGCAACATGGCGAAACCCCATCTCTACAAAGAATACAAAAATTAGCCAGGCATGCTGGCACGCGCCTGTAATCCTAGCTACTCGGGAGGCTGAGGTGGGAGGATCACTTGAGCCTGGAATTTAAGGCTGCAGTGAACCATGTTCACGCCACTGTACTCCAGCCTGGGTGACAAAGTGAGACACTGTCTCAAAAAATAAAAATAAAAGAGCGGCCACGCGTGGTGGCTCATGCCTGTACTCCCAAAGACCTGTAATCCCAGCACTTTGGGAGGCCGACGCAGGTGGATCACCTGAGGTCAGGAGTTTGAGAGCACCCTGGCCAACATACTGAAACTCCCATCTCTACTAAAAATACAAAAAGTAGCCGGGCATGGTGGCAGGTGCCTGTAATCCCAGCTACTCAGGAGGTTGAAGCAGGAGAATCACTTGAACCTGGGAGATGGAGGTTGCAGTGAGCCGAGATCACACCATTGCACTCCAGCCTGGGTGACAAGAACAAGACTTTGTCTCAAAAAACAAATAAATAAAAAAATAAAAGCGCAAAGATCATGACAACTGTTTTCTGAGATGCTCCAGGCATTTTGCCTGTTGACTTTCTGGAGGGCCAAATCACAATAATATCTGTTAATTATGAGAGTGTTTTGAAAAAGTTCACCAAAGCTTTTACAGACAAATACCTGGGAAAGCTTCACCAAGGAGTCCTTCTCCACCACAACAATGCTCCTGCTCATTCCTCTCATCACACAAGGGCAAGTTTTCAAGAGTTTCCATGGGAAATCATCAGACATCTCAGTGTGGCTCCTTAAAACTTCTTTTTGTTTACTTTTTTTTTTTTTTTTGGAGACAGTTTCTCCCTGTCGCCCAGGTTGGAGTATAGCGGCACAATCTCAGCTCACTGCAACCTCCGCCTCCCAGGTTCAAACGATTCTCCTGCCTCAGTCTCCTGAGTAGCTGGGATTATAGGTGCCCTCCACTACGCCCAGCTAATTTTTTGTATTTTTAGTAGAGACTGGGTTTCATGTTGGCCAGGCTGGTCTCGAACTCCTAGCCTCAGGTGATCTGCCGGCCTCGGCTTCCCAAAGTGCTCACGCCTGTAATCCCAGCACTTTGGGATTTTGAGTTTGAGACCAGCCTGATCAACATGATGAAACTCCATCTCCACTAAAAATACAAAAATTAGCTGGGCATGGTGGCAGGTTCCTGTAATCCCAGCTACTCGGGAGGCTGAGGCACGAGAATTGCTTGACCCTGGGAGGTGGAGGTTGCAGTGAGCCGAGATCACTCCACTGCACTCTAGCCTGGGCAACAGAGTGAGAATCTGTCTCAAATAAATAAATAAAATAAATTTTAAAATATTTAAAAGGGAACCATTTTTCTTCAGTTGATAGTATTCAAAAGACTGCATTGACACACTGAAAGTCCCGGGACGCTCAGTCCTTTAGGGATGGACTACATGGCTGGTATTATCACTTACAGAAGTATTTCATACTTGATGGCGCTTATGTTAAGAAATAAGTTTATATTTTTTATTTGTATCTTTTAGTCCCATTTTCTCACAAACTTTATGAAGTCCCCTCATACAGGCACAGGCAGAGAAAGATACATAATCATAGGTAACCACTCCCCTCACTCTGGACATGTAAGCTGGTCCTAATCTTTCTCTACTGCATCCAATGCTGCAGTGAACATCCTCTATAGAAATGCTGAGGGCAGGTTTTAGTCACGGGATTGGGGAGCACACACAGGAATGCCAGTGCCTGGGGGCAGATGGGCAGTGAGAAGAGAGTGTCATCCACTAGGGAAACCCGAATAATGTGGAGACCGAGGGCACCACAACCTTCCAGGATTGTACAACGTGGCCTGCAGTTGGCCCTCACTGAGTGGCATGTGAGATGTGACATGCTGTTTGCTGGACAAATTAACTGTGTTAGTGCCATCTTCCCTCTATGAAAACCCCTCACATTCTGTGACGGATCGACAGCCCGCCCTGCTGTCTCTGAGAGTGAGCTATGCCCACAGCCCCCACAGGCGCTCCTGTGCACTGCTGGGGCATAGGAGCCCACACCCTGGCCACAACTGCCCAGGCAAAGGTTTGGCCTGACACAAAGGTGGCCATTTATGGACTGGATATGTGGGAGGGGCAGCCCAGCAAAAAGACTGCCCAGTGGAGACCTTCTACACTGGACAGTGACTTATCAAGCCCATCAGACTGTCTCTCACGGGACTGCCTGAAAACCAGAGGACCACAAAGTGAGCCATAGGCGAGGGCTACACAGGAGAAGGTAGTAGGCAGGGGCCAGGAGGTGGAAGCCAAGAGGTAGCAGAAGACATCAGGCAGAAAGGATCCGTAGTTGGCCTTGGCCTGAGCCTCCAAGGACTCCAGAAGGAGGTTCTTCTCTTCCAGGAGGGCTGCTCTTTGTCTGCCGAGGCCCTCCCCGGCTTCCCACCCTGCTGCTTAGCTTTACAATAAAGCCTCATCACTGGAGGTAACCAGAGTGGGTCTGTGCTCCCTGCAGCCTGCAGGACCCTCACTGCACATGTGCAGACAGCACTTTACAGTTTACATGGTGCTTTCCCAGGCATTCTCTCATCACAACAAACGCGGGAGGGAGAACACCTTATCCCCACGTCATAGATGAAGAAACTGATATTCAGAGAGGATATGCGTCCATTGGCAGGTAGATTAGGGAGGAGAAACTCAGAACCAGGTTTGCTGACCTCATGTCCTGGCTGTTTTCATCACACTGAGTGGTCTTCCTTCCCTCCCAGAAGATGCCTTCACTGTGCTGTGCTACCACTGCCGCTAGCCTTCTCTGTTTGAAGGTGAACTGGCCTTAGTTGCTTCATGTGTTTCAAATTGTCTACTGCAACTCAAATGTTGTAATGCATGAGGGCTGTGTAGTAACATAATGCATGACGACTGCATAGGTTTTCTGTCCATAGTGTCCAGCACTTGTGACCATACAGTAGGTGCTCAATAAGTGTTGATGGTTCCAAATGCAGTTTTGCAAAATGTAGAGGTCCAAATCCCACCCACCAAGTATGGATTAGGATTCTCTGCAGATTTGAAAATTACCGATAGAAAGGATGCTTATCCAGCTTCCTCAACTCTCAAAAACATAGCCATGAACCAGGAAATTAGCAAATATATGTAAATAAGCAACCAAACTGAATCTCATAAATTCCATGCAAAACAGCTGAAGCATGCTTGTCTTCAAAAAACTGCTGTTCCCTCTCTCGGTACCTATAAACCTTTACTTTATATATAATTCTAAGGAGCTTGGTCAGTTGGTTTCTCAGTCCACAGTTCACTGGAAGCGTGCTTAGGAACAGCTATGAGAAAGTGCAAGCTGAGGCCGGGCACGGTGGCTCACACCTGTACTCCCAGCACTTTGGGAGGCCGAGGTGGGTGGATTACCTGAGTTTAGGAGTTCAAGACCAGCCTGGCCAACATGGTGAAACCCTGTCTCTACTAAAAATACAAAAATTAGCTGGGCGTAGTGGCGCACGCCTGTAGTCCCAGCTACTTGGGAGGCCAAGGCACAAGAATCACTTGAACCCAGGAGGCGGAGGTTGCAGTGAGCTGATGGCACCACTGCACTCCAACCTGGGCAACAGAGCAAGGCTCCATGTCAAAAAGAAAAAAAAGAAAATTAATTGTGTTACACAAAGGAGCCCAGCCTTCCCCTCAGTGCTCTGGCATGGCCAGCTGTGCTTGCAGTGATTGCTTCATCACACTCCACAGACAGGGTCCAGCCCTCCAACTTGTGTGCTGCATAGTAGTTAACAGCACAGATTTTGGAGCCAGGCTTGCCGGGTTCAAATCCTGCCTCTGCCACCGCTGAATTGTGTTTATTATTCAATTCTGTATGCTTCAGGGGGTGGTGGCTCACATCTGTAATCCCAGCACTTTGGGAGGCTGAGGTGGGAGGATTGTTGGAGGCCAGCAGTGTGAGACTACCCTAGGCAACATAATGAGACCCCGTCCCTACAAAAAATATAAAAATTAGCCAGCCATGATGACGCGTGCCTGTAGTCCCATCTTCTCAGGAAGCTTGAGCCTGGGAGGTCAAGGCTGCAGTGAGCCATAACTGCACCACTGCCCTCCAGCCTGGGCAACAGAGTGAGACCCTGACTCAAAGCAAAAACAAGGCCAGGCACAGTGGCTCATGCCTGTAATCCCAGCACTTTGGGAGGCCGAGGCGGGCGGATCACGAGGTCAGAAGTTTGAGACCAGCCTGACCAACATGGTGAAACCCTGTCTCTACTAAAAATGCAAAAATTATACGGGCGTGGAGGTGCACACCTGTAATCCCAGCTACTCGGGAGGCTGAGGAAGGAGAATCGCTTGAACCCGGAAGGCAGAGGTTGCAGTGAGTGGAGATCGTGCTACTGCACAACAGCCTGGGCGACAGGCTGTTGTCTCAAAACAAAACAAAACAGAAACAAACTCTGTGTGCTTACCTTGCCCCTTATTCCCCAAAGTGGGGTCCAACAGGACCTGGAAGCTTGTTAGGGAGGCAGAATGTCAGACCCAGAGCTGGTGAATTAGGATCAGTGTTGTAAGATGTTTATGTACACATGGAGTGTGAGAAGCCCGTAACAAATAATGTTAAATGAATGAAATTGGGCATTCTAATACATGAAAGTCCCAGGAGCATCAACAGGATAGAGAAGGGGGCGGGGGAGCAGAGGGCTGGCCCCTGAGGGAAGGAGAGGAGCTTGATATAAAGAAAAGAGAAAGTGGGGGAGGCTGGGCACTCAGAAGGACTTGGCTCAGCTACTTTCCCAGCTGGATTCCTTGGGATTCAGTGTCCTCATTGGTGCAATGGAGTGACTGATGCCCACCTAACAGAGCTGTGAATAGGAGAGGAGATAAGTCCAGAAGGCACTGCACAGAAAGGGCCCTCAGGCTGTCACTGTGGCAGGCTCACGCCCTCACCCGAAGCCCTGGGTCCAGAGCTTTGCGGTTTCAGAAAGGTCACTCGATGCATGTGCTGACACTACATAATACTCCAGTAGGGTCTGGGCAGTGCCCTTAATTAAACCCAGTAAATTTTTGCAGGAAAATGTCTGAGCAGTGAGAGACAACGTAAAGATTTTTAAATAACCTCACACCAGGTCAGGTCAGGTTTGTGGCCAAATGAGTTTATACCAAACTTGTTGGGGGGGGGGGGAAGTTTGCTTTTTTAGAGTTTTGGTTTTAGAATTGCAGATCAGGGAGTGTGAAGCTGGACGACAAAGGAGGAGGGGCAGCCTTCGACGGGGATGGTGAGGAGACCCCACCAAGCTTGGCATGGGATGCAGGAAGGGCTGAATGGTTTGCCCTCAGGGGCGAGTTCACATTTGGAAGGAAGGGGCAGAAAGCATGCCATCAGCAGGCCAGGCACGGTGGGTCATGCCTGTAATCCCAGCACTTTGGGAGGCCAAGGCAGGCAGATCACCTGAGGTCGGGAGTTCGTAGACCAGCCTGACCAACATGGAGAAACCCCGTCTCTACTAAAATTACAAAATTAGCCAGGCGTGGTGACACATACCTGTAATCCCAGCTACTCAGGAGGCTGAGGCAGGAGAATCACTTGAACCCGGGAGGCAGAGGTTGCAGTGACCAGGATCACGCCATTGTACTCCAGCCTGGGCAACAAGAGTGACACTCGGTCTGAAAAAAAGGGAAAGAAAAGAAAGAAAGAGAGAGAGGAAGGAAGGAAGGAAGGAAGGAAGGAAGGAAGGAAGGAAGGAAGGAAGGAAGGAAGGCAGGCAGGCAGGCAGGCACACAAACAGTAGGAAGTCGCCAAGGCTAGGGTCTGAACAGGAGTATGATCTAATCAAAGACAGAGAGCAACAGATTTGTCAGGTTTGCAAACAAACAGGAAGAGGGCATCCTAGAGTTACCCCATCCTCCTGGCCCTACTTGAATTTCCTGGGAGGAAGAGTGGATGCACCTTACATACACACAGCCCTCACCAAAAACACACATGAAAAAGGCTCTCATACTCTCTCAGACTGTCAGGGGCAACCCATAGGGCCTTATCTACTACATAGGCACATGTAAAATTACAATACATTATAGCAAAAAATTAACATAATTCGAATTTTGTGTGCCAGATGCCATGAACATTTTTTTTTTTTTTTTTTTTTTTTTCTGGTTCTAATTCTTACAGCAGCCCTGTGAGGTATGAATCTTTGTTCTATTTTACAGAGGAGGACATGAAGGCTCAGGTTGCCTAAGAAAGGCCAGGATCACGTGGTTGATTCATCGAATGCCAGTGCCTGAGTGCCCTCCATTGAACCACACTGCGAGGCCAGAAGTCACTGAGGATCTGAGGCCAAGACAGGAAAGGGACAAGTCAGAGGGCTGAGATCTGGAAGAGAGAGTGTGTCCTGCAGCCTGAAAAGCCCCTGGTTCACACTTCGGCTCTCCCCTCAACCTTCCTGTACCCTTATGCTTTGGGTGTATCTCCTGTAAACCCCAGAGATGGGATTTGTTCTTTATCCATTCTGACAATCTTTATCTTTTTTTTTTTTTTTTTGAGATGGAGTCTCACTCTGTCACCCAGGCTGGAGTGCAGTGGCATGATCTCGGCTCACTGCAACCTCTGCCCCTCCAGGTTTAAGCGATTCTCTGCCTCAGATTCCCGAGTAGCTGGGATTACAGGTGTGTGCCACCACACCCGGCTAATTTTTTGTATTTTTAGTAGAGACAGGGTTTCACCATCTTGGTCAGGCTGGTCTTGAACTCCTGACCTCGTGATCCACACACCTTGGCCTTCCAAAGTGCTGGGATTATAGGCATGAGCCACCGCGCCCGGCCTGACAATCTTTATCTTTTAATAGGAGCATTTAGTCCATTTAGATTTAATGTAATTACAGATATATAGACATATGGGATTAAATCTACTCTCTGCTTGCTATTGGTTTCATCTGTTCTATGTTCCTTTTTCTCTCCTTTTCCCCCTTCTTTTGGTATTGGGTTTTTTTGTTGTTGTTGTTGTTTAGGTTTTTCTTTTTGCTATTGAACTTTTCCCTCTATTAGTTGGGAGGTTATATGTCCTTTTCTGTTTGACTTTGCCCTCAACTCAATTTTTTGATAATTAAGTGAGTGTGTGTGTGTAAAGTGTTTTGTACCACTAGTCCTATAGCTTGGGATGGTGTGAGGCAGGCCTGGGTTAGAACCCTGGCTCTGGCACGTTCTAGCTGTGTATTCCTTTTAGCTGCTTTCCCCTAAGCCTCAGTTTCTGTATCTGTTAAACATGGATGATGGAACCCACTACACAGCTTATTGTGACACTTTAGTGAGTTTACAGGATGCCAAGTGTTCTGCCTAAGAGCACAGAAAAGGGGCTCAACAAATGCTTGTCCCCTTCCCCTCTCTAGACTTTGCCTTTCTACGTCCGGGAAGAATTGGCCCTGGATGGAAGCTGCCCAAGAGCCTAGCTGCGTAGCTTGGCTTGACCGTAGGAAACCTTCCCAGAAGAAATCTCTCTGGAATGAGATGTTCCCAGGGTACAAATGATCTGTAACGTCATCAGTGGACAGCACAGCCTCAGTCTGGGAAGTGGGAGGTTGCTGGGAAATTCTGCTGAAATGGAGGAGGGATGGGGTGTAATGATTGGTGTCCCAGGGGAGACTAAAGAAGTGGAGAGGATTGCCCAACAGTGTGTGTGTCTCCAGCCCTGCCCGGGAAGAGGGGCCTGACTGGAGAGTGACGGCCTCCTCTTCTCGGAGGCAGGTGTGTCCTCTTGGAGAGCAGAGCAGTGACTCACCAGACTGCCACAGCTTGTTATAAATATCCCCTGAGACACCTAACTCCCTCGGCCCTGATTCTATATTAGCACAAGCTGCGCTCCATTATTCCATAATTAATTAGGTTTCCTAGGCACCTCAAGACTGGAAGAGGGTGTCCCAGCCTGCTGTGGACACAAATATTGCAAACTACATGGCAGCCTCCACCCCCAACTGTGAACTGAAAAACCAGTGCATGTGCGCTGTCTCTCTCTCTCGCTCTCCTTTCTCTCTTTCTCTCACTCTCATCTATTTACCTATTTACAAATCAGCATTGGGCGAATTTTGCAAGGTGAGGGCCAGCCAAACGTCCCTTGTTTGAATAATCCTAAAATTTCAGGGACTGATCCAGTAATCCAAACCAACCTCACTCTCATTTACTTAACCCCTTTGGGGAAACTGAGGCCCCAAGAAGGGATGAGGATCCATACCTCAGAAGGAGACCAGGAGTGGTTGGGTGGGAACTCAAGGCTCCCTGCCTTCCCATTGCTTCAAATCTCAGAGCCCAGGTTTTCTATCTGTGCACAGGGGTGAGTAACAGTGCCTGCCCTGAAGGAAGATGGTCAGGAGCATTGAATGGAGGAGAGTGAAGGTGCTCCTGAGTGGGAGCCCAGCCCATGAAAGGGCTACAGAAGTACGAGGGTCTCCATCTCATCCCTCCTCCATTTTTTCTCTTCCCTGACCAAGATCTTTCTCTGTATCCTTTATACCTGGCAGTGGATACGCATGAAAGATTACGTTAGAAATTGGATTTCATCAGAAGCAACTCTAAGCTTCAGGAACAACAATAGATACCATCTATTGAACACCTACCATGTGCTAGTCACTGTTCCCATACATCATCTCATTTAATCCTCTAAACCTGGGCTGCCTAATATGGCAGCCACTAGCCATATGTGACTATCAAGCACTAGTACGACTGAGAAAATGCATTTTTTTTTTTTTTTTTTGAGACAGAGTTTCGCTCTTGTTGCCCAGGCTGGAGTACAATAGCATGATCTTGGCTCACCGCAACCTCTGCCTCCCGGGTTCAAGTGATTCTCCTGCCTCAGCCTCCCGAGTAGCTGGGATTACAGGCATGTGCCACCACGCCCGGCTAATTTTTGTATTTTTAGTAGAAACGAAGTTTCTCCATGTTGGTCAGGCTGGTCTCGAACTCCCAACCTCAGGTGATCTGCCCGCCTTGGCCTCCCAAAGTGCTGGGATTACAGGCATGAGTCACCGCGCCCACCCGGAAATGCATTTTTAAAATTTTATTTTAAATTTAAAAACTGATAATTCCATTATCAGAAAACTTTTAAGTATGTTTAACAACTTGGGCATGTGAATCTACTGTTTCCACTCTACATTTTGTGAATACCTAACTGCAGATCAAGTATGTCCAGGGGAAATTTAGCGTCCAAACTGGGAGGTGCTGTAAGCTTAAAATCCACACTGGTTTAGAAGACTTGCCATTAAAAAAGAGAATGTGGGCTGGGCATGGTGGCTCATGCTTGTAATGCCAGCACTTTGGGAGGCTGAGACGGGTGTATCACCTGAGGTCAGGCATTTGAGACCAGCCTGGCCAACATGGTGAAACCCCATCTCTACTAAAAATACAAAAATTAGCTGGGCGTGGTGGAAGGCACCTGTAATCCCAGCTACTTGGGAGGCTAAAGCAGGAGAATCACTTGAATCCAGGAGGTGGAGGTCGCAGTGAGCCAGGACTGCACCATTGCACTCCAGCCTGGGCAACAGATTGAGACTCCATCTCAAAAAAACAACAAAAAAAAGGGAGCGAATGTGAAATATCTCATTCATTATGTTTTTCATATTGATTAATGCTGATTGACAATTGTTTGGATATTTTGGTTAAATAAAGTATATTATTAAAATTAATATTATTTGTTTCTCTTTACTTTTTTAAATGTGCCTAATAGAAAAATTTAAATCACATATGTGTTGGAAAATCTGGTGAAGTCTGAAAAAAGTCTGTAGTTTAATTAATAGTATTGTGCCAATGTTAATTTCTCAGTTTTGGCAAATGTGCCTTGGTTATGCAAGATGGCAACCTTAGGAGAAGCGGGTGAAGGGTTTACTGGAACCCACTGTACTATCTTTGTAGCTTTTCTATAAATCTAAAATCATTCCAGAATGAAAAGTGTAAAATACCCCCTCCAAATTACAAATATAATTACATTACATTTCTATTGGAGAAACATGTAACTATTATATTTCTTTTTTTTTTTTTTTGAGACGGAGTCTCACTCTGTCACCCAGGCTGGCATGATCTCAGCACACTGCAACCTCCGCCTCCAGAGTTCAAGCGATTCTCCTGCCTCAGCCTCCTGAGTAGCTGTGATTACAGGCGCCCACAACCCCGCCTGGCTAATTTTTGTATTTTTAGCAGAGCCGGGGTTTCGCCATGTTGGCCAGGCTGGTCTCAAACTCCTGACCTTAGGTGATCTGCCCACCTCGGCCTCCCAAAGTGCTGGGATTACAGGTGTGAGCCACTGTGCCCAGCCAAACTCTATTATATTTCTATTACAGAACCTAAAATAGTTATTTCTGTAAGAGGTATTATCCTCATCTTATTGATGAGGAAACTAGTGCTCAAAGAAGTGAAGTAGCTGGGTTTTGGACCCATCTGTTTACTGTGAAGCCCTTTTACTTTCTCCAGTAGTCCCTTCGCTTCTACCTTAGTGGCTGGCACCCACTAGATCTGAAAATTTTCTTGCTGTGGCCTCTTCAGAGGGCACTAGTGTGGGTACGTGGACCCCCTTGCTATAGTGGGCAGGAGCTAAAGATGGAGAGCAGAGGCAGGAGAATCTGGAGGGTACCATTCATGCGGGACCAATTTGAGGTCTAAGGTTGTAGGATAAAGGGGAAGGACTGGTAGATTCTTACATTCGATTGACTAGTTGGTTTCTTTGATCTCTGCCTGACTTTGGAAAGGATCTTAGGAGCAGCTGCTGCTGTCGCAAAGAAAGAATTGGCAGGGCTGACAAAGCTTTAGATTCACAGGCACCAAAGGGAAGAATAATGGCGCCACAGGGGTAGAGCCAGGGACCTGTGCATGTCCCCGTGTAGGGAAAAGGCAGCAGGCAGCAGGCAGGCTCTGTTTCCAAGATGCCTCATTTGACTTCCTCCTCTCTAACTTCAGAGGAGGGAATTCTCCTTCCCGATGTAGAAAACCTGCCTCCTGACCTGCAGCCACAAAGCTCGGCTACCACAAAGCTCGGCTACCACAAAGCTCGGCTACCACAAAGCTTGGCTACCACAAAGCTAGGCTACCACAAAGCTAGGCAACCCCATTCCTGTCTAATCCTTCTTTTCAACATGTCCTGAGACTGCCCCCAGTCCCAGCCCTCCCCACGAGCAAGAGCACTGTGCTTGGAGTCCTGAGTACCTGTCTCTCTGCCAGACCTGCCCCCTTCAGCCTAAAAGGCCTCTGCCAGCCAGGGCACGACTCTGCTGCATCCAGAGGGGCCAGAGCCAGGCCCGCCAACAAGCAGCGCACCGTCTGCGGCCAGCCGCCCACCACCTTCCCACTTCCAGATGTCTCAGAGGAGCCCTGGCTGCCTTGAAGCCCACATGGGCAGCCCTGTCCTGACATGCCCCTGCCCCTTTGCTGCCCTGCCGTGCACTCTGTCTCGCGGCGGCCAGATGTGCCGGCTTTGGTGCTGGCGGCTCTTAATGAGGTCCAGATGTGCAGCCTGGCCTGGGCCAGCAGCGGCTGCTACCAAAGGAGAGGGAGGCCCTGTGAGGGAGCAGCCAGGCTGCAGCTGGCCGCGGCGGTGCTGGAGGAGGAATGCTCTGGGAAGGATTCCCACTGGAATGTGAGCTCTTGGGATGTCTCTGACTAAATAAGGACCTGGCTTCTTCTTGGAGCTGGAGGCCCCAGCTCCTCTAGGCGCAGCAGCACTACAAAAGTGTCTTCAGCTGTCCCTGGCTCCTTTTCTTGACAACTGGCTTTTTTTTTTCTTTTTTTTTCTACTAATTATAAAAGTGACATAGATCCGGGCATGGTGGCACGTGCCCGTAATCCCAGCTACTTGGGAGGCTAGGGCAGGAAGGTTGCTTGAGTCCAGGAGTTCCAGGCTGTAATGATGCTATGATTGTTCCTGTGAATAGCCACTGAACTCCAGCATGGACAACAGAGTGAGACCCCATCTCTTAAAAAAATAAAATAAAATGTTATATACAGTGATGAAAGGCAATTTGGAAAACCCAAATAACCTAAAAGATGAAAACAAAGAAGAAAATAAAAATCACTTATGATCCCACAGCCTCAACTACTATTAAAGTTCTGGCGTACATCCTGCTAGACGTTTTTCAAATACAAATATACATAAGTTTGTGTGTTTAAATCATGCCGCAAAGACTCTCAAAATCTGCATTTTTCACTCAACTCCTTCCACTTGCGTCTGCCACACAGGTATTTCCCAAATTGGCTCCATAGAACACTAGGGCCATTTTGCTATTAATTGGGAGTCTTCCACCAACTGTTTGAGATGCATAGGCTTACGCCAACTTAAATGGGCTGCTTTGCTGAAGGACTTCTTGGAGTCTCTAATTTACTAATGTGTGTTCTGAATCATCAAGCAGAGACTGGCACTTCTTAAACACATTTCACCATGAAATATCTTGAGGGATCCTCTTGGGACTTGAGTCTGTGGAACATCATGTAGGAAATGCATTATTCATCAGGCTGCAGAGAAGCCAATTGCATGTGTATGCCACGGTGTATTCCAGCATCCCTCAATGGATGAACATTATTATGGTTGTTTTCAATGTACTACTATTATAAATAACCCTGTTATTTATATGTGTGTGTGTGTATATATATATATATATAACCCTGTTATATGATGGGCATTCTCATACTTCCATCTTTTTTTTTTTTTGAGACAGAGTTCGCTCTGTCACCAGGTTGGAGTGCAGTGACGCACTCTCGGCACACTGCAATCTCCGCCTCCAGGGTTCAAGCAATTCTCCTGCCTCAGCCTCCCAAGTAGCTGGGACTACAGGTGTGTGCCACCATGCCCAGCTAATTTTTTGTATTTTCAGTAGAGACGGGGTTTCACCATGTTGGCCAGGATGGTCTCAATCTCTTGACCTTGTGATCTGCCCGCCTTGGCCTCCCAAAGTGCTGGGATTACAGGCGTGAGACACCGTGCCCGGCCACATACTTCCATCTTTGTTGTACAGAAACATTCCAAGAAATAGGTCTGTTGCTCATGTTGAAGACCATTTTAAACTCTCAGGTTCTAGGCTACACATGGCTCTTGCCCCAGCTCCTTATTTAATCCTTACATGCTAGGGAAGGGTCTACCTCATTACCATAAAAGGAGACATTGAGGAGGATGGAAAGTGGGGTCTGTGAGTCTTTATCCATTTCTTGAGCACTTGTACTACAGTGGGCTTGGGGATTATAGTGAAAAATAACTTTTCTTGGCCTATCAGAAACAACACTGTAATGAACATCCATGAACAACTATTATTTCCCAAAGAACCATTGCAACCGGAGAGTGAAACCACATTTGGGGTGCAGAGAATCTGTTCCTGAGTCACCTATGAGACCATACAGCCCTATAGCACCCCTGGGTGCCTAGCAGGGGGATGGAAGCTGTACAATCCCTGAGGTGTTAAAGTGCAGAATGAAATCTCCCTGTTTGAATGGGAATACAGTAAGCACATCGCAAGCACAGCTCAGACCTGGGCAAGGCTTACCACTTACGTCTTCCTCCATATTCTCCCCTTTGATCCTCACAACACCCTTGTGAGGCAGGGAGTATAGACTTAAGTTCATTCTACAGATGAGGAGACTAAGGCTCAAGGCAGGAGACTTGCCCAAGGTCACACAACTAAGTAGGGGGGAGGAACTAGACTCCAGTGACACCACTCCATGCCTCCAATCAACACTATCACCTGATGAACTGCACATTGCTGTCAGCAAAGAATGCATTCCTTCCTTTACACAGGCCTTTCTCGACACGGGATGTAGGACCCAGGCTTTTTAATTTTTATTTTTTTTTAAGAGACAGGATCGGCTGGGCACAGTGGCTCACGCCTGTAATCCCAGCACTTTGGGAGGCCGAGATGAGCGAATCACCTGAGATTGGGAGTTCGAGGCCTGCCTGGTCAACATGGTGAAACCCTGTCTCTACTAAAAATACAAAACTTAGCCGGGTGTGGTGCCCCGTGCCTGTAATCCTAGCTACTCAGGAGGCTGAGGCAGGAGAATTGCTTGAACCCTGGAGGCGGAGGTTGTGGTGAGCCAAGGTTGCACCTCCGCACTCCAGCCTGGGCAACAGAGCAAAAATCTGTCTGAAACAAACAAACAAACAAACAAATAAACAGGGTCTTGCTCTACCCATGCTGGAATGCAGTGGCATAATCACAGCTCACTGCAGCCTCAACCTCTTGGGCTCAAGCCATCCTCTTGCCTCAGCCTCCTGAGCAGGAGTAAGCATGTTACCTCCACACCCAGCTAACTTTTAAATTTTTGTGCTGCGTGAGGTGGCTCATGCCTGTAATCCCAGCACTTTGGGAGGCTAAGGCAGGCGGATCACCGGAGGTCGGGAGTTCGAGACCAGCCTGACCAACATGGAGAAACCCCATCTCTACTAAAAATACAAAATTAGCCAGGCGCAGTG
>NW_016804694.1:1826741-1828579 GCF_001698545.2 Rhinopithecus bieti
GAGTGCAGTGGCCAGATCTCAGCTCACTGCAAGCTCCGCCTCCCGGGTTTACGCCATTCTCCTGCCTCAGCCTCCCGAGTAGCTGGGACTACAGGCACCCGCCACCTCGCCCGGCTAGTTTTTTGTATTTTAGTAGAGACGGGGTTTCACCATGTTAGCCAGGATGGTCTCGATCTCCTGACCTCGTGATCCGCCCGTCTCAGCCTCCCAAAGTGCTGGGATTACAGGCTTGAGCCACCGCGCCCGGCTAAAGAACAAATTTTTTGTAGAGACAGGGTCTCGCAATGTTGCCCAAGCTGGTCTCAAACTCCTGGCCTCCGTGATCCCCTTGGACCCAAGCATTTTGATTGGGAGTGGAGGAAAGAGTCCAAAAGGTCTGGAGCCTGCGGCCTGAACCTCAAGGCCACTCCTGGCTGTGTGTGTGTTTTCTTTGGTGGGGAGGTGGGGTGGAGAAGGGAGGGAGAAAATGAAAAGAGAGCTCTTCAGAGAGGAGCAATACAGCCATAAATAGGTACCACTGTCAGGGAGCAGCTCTTATTCATCTTTGCATCCTGAGTGCCTTGCACCTAAGTAGATGCTCCATGCAGGCTCCTAAACTGAAGACATAACCCCCAACCCCTGGGATGATCTCTCCCGTGCTCAGTCCTGCATGGAGACCTGTGTGTATTCTCTTCTTGGCTCCCCTCACACTCATCCTAACTTCTCTTGCCCCATCTTTCTCCACACTCTCAATCTCCAGTGTCTGCCCCTTCTCACTCCCCTCCACTGCCAATCACTGAAACGTTATTCATTTGAGACTCATGTCCCTCAGAAACAAACTCAGGTCTATAACTGAGGGCTCTAGCTAAGCAATTCTTTGATCTCAAGGATGCTTTCTAGCTGGGGCTCTTGACAGTATTTAAGTATTAGGTTTCTTTTGAAAATCTAAGCAAAGGTAGAGATCCCAGGAAAATACCCACACAGCAAAGATGTGCCTTCGGTGTCAGGAGTTCACGTCTGGACCTTCTGAGAGCTGTGGTTGGGAGAGGCTGTCTTGGTGGACAGTGCAGTCCATATTCCTATGAGGCAGCCAGTTTCTGCAACCTTCCCTCTGCCTGGGAGACTACTCGGGATTTGTCTACCACACAGCCAAAGGCTAGTCCAGAACTAACAGGTCCACCATCCCTTATTCTCAATTTCAAAATCCCTGAACTTCTGAAAACCATATGCTAAAACAAGTCTTATCATAACACATTTGACTGCAGAACTTAACCTGACGTGAACTTATTTGGCAACAAAATGGCCCCCAACTGACGCAAGGCTATTTACAGACTTTATTTACACCATTTAGTGTGTGAATATTCATGGACTTTGCTTAAAAATATTTATGTGTTTACCAGGTGCTGCCCCAGATCCTGCGGTGGGTATTTCATAATATACAGTGTGCGCACCGTGGCTTTTTTCTAAACTGTGAAAAAATCTGAATTCAGAAACCTATCTGGCCCCAGGGGTTTCAGGTAAAGGACTATAAACATTTATCCTAAAAAAGTTCACAGGCTGGCTGGATGTAGTGGGTGGCCGAGGCAGAAGGATCACTTGAGCTCAGGATTTCAAGATTGGCCTGGGTAACATAGTGAGACCCTGCCTCTACCAAAAAAAAAAAATTAGCTGGGTGTGGTGGTGCGCACCTATAGTCCCAGTTGCTCGGGAGGCTGAGGTGAGATCGCTTGAACCTGGGAGGTTGAGGCTGCAGTGAGCTGTGATCATGCCACTGCACTCCAACCTGGGTGAAAAGTGAGACCTTGTCACAAAAAAAGGAAAAGAAAATATCAGACAGGGTAATGTGATAGAGTGACTGG
>NW_016804694.1:1828857-1834831 GCF_001698545.2 Rhinopithecus bieti
TAGTCCCAGTTGCTCGGGAGGCTGAGGTGAGATCGCTTGAACCTGGGAGGTTGAGGCTGCAGTGAGCTGTGATCATGCCACTGCACTCCAACCTGGGTGAAAAAGTGAGACCTTGTCAAAAAAAAAAAAAAAGAAAAGAAAAGAAAGAAAGAGAAAGACAGAAAGAAAGAGGGAAGGAAGGAAGGAAGGAAGGAAGGAGGGAAGGAAGGAAGGAAGGAAGGAAGGAAGGAAGGAAGGAAGGAAGGAAGGAAGGAAGGAAAAGAAAGAAAGAAAGAAAGAAAGAAAGAAAGAAGGAAGGAAGGAAGGAAGGAAAGAAAGAAAGAAAGAAAGGAGGAAAGAAAGAAAGAAAGAAAGAGAAAGAAAGAAAGAAAGATGCCGGGCGCGGTGGCTCAAGCCTGTAATCCCAGCACTTTGGGAGGCCGAGATGGGCGGATCATGAGGTCAGGAGATCGAGACCATCCTGGCTAATACGGTGAAACCCCGTCTCTACTAAAAAATACAAAAAACTAGCCGGGCGATGAGGCGGGCGCCTGTAGTCCCAGCTACTCGGGAGGCTGAGACAGGAGAATGGCGTGAACCCGGGAGGCGGAGCTTGCAGTGAGCTGAGATCCGGCCACTGCACTCCAGCCTGGGTGGCAGAGCAAGACTCCGTCTCAAAAAAAAAAAAAAAAAAAAAAGAAAGAAAGAAAGAAAATAAATCATTCACAGGCTTATGAGCAAAAGAAGTCAGGGAACAAATGGGCACCCATCGTACAATTCCATTTATATGAAGTTCAAGAACAGGCAAAGCTGATTGTTGGTGGTAGATCAGAACAGCAATTACCTCTGGGGGGTGAGACTGATGGACGGGAGGGAGGTGAGGGAACCTTTTAGGATAATGGAAATGTTCCCTATTCTGATCTGGGTGGAGATTGCATGGGTACATACATATGTAAAAATTTATCAAGCTGTACAGTAAAGATGAGTATGCTTTGCTGTGAGTCTGTTATACCTCAAAATAAAAGTAAAAATAAAACTTACGGGAATACATTATCTCAAATTAAGCAATAAGAAGCTGCTCCCTTGGCACTCCAACCCACCCTGCGATATCTTCGAACTTCCCAACAAAGCTTAAATTAAAATGATCTTAATATAAGTTTGGCTTTTCTTTAATCCCCAGAAATGAGTTTAACACAAAGTCACTTTTAATGAATATTTTTTAAACTCTGATTTGCCCTCAAGAAGAATCCATCCCTGGAGCAGATCTTTGCTCTGAAAGTGCTGCAGGATACCACCCAGGCCTGGCTCCCTTCACCCTCTCCACTCTCAGCACCGCCACCAGGAAGGATGTCTCCTGGCCCCACCGCCTCCAGGACGGCTGCTGAAAACATACCAGCCAGGCGGTGAGCAGGGACCCAGGCCTGGCATCCTACCCGAGGTGCTGCAAGTCAGAACTTGCACCCAACAATATCCTGTAATTGCATCTGATTAGCTGGAATTTGGAATCTGTACTTGAGAACAGCAGGGCACAGGAGACTCCTTGATTAAACAGGTCAGAGAACCATACACTGCTAAGAGGAATGGGGGAGCCTCTTCCCGCAGCAGACTCATTGCTCAACATTTGATTGCACATGGCCTTGTCCTTTGACACTCACTCCCACAAAAACCCCACCCCCACCTTCCTCCCATTTCCTATCTGGGTCCTGGAGCTCAGCCAACTGGGACCTTGCTTCTCTCTGTGGCTCCACTCCTGACTGGGTTCAACCCACACGCCAACCTTCCCCCACTCCAGCCACAGGGCTCTGGTCTGATGGCCTCAGGCTGTCCTCAGCTGCCTCAGATCCTTTGAGGAACAATGCAGGGTATAAACAAACCAACCTACTTGGCTTTTTCCTCATCTTTCTAGCACAGTGCTGTCCGACAGAACCTTCCATGCTGATGGAAAGATTCCATATCTGCTTTGTCCAATATGGTGGCCACTATTGACATGCTGCTATTGCCAGGCACGATGGCTCACACCTGTAATCCCAGCACTTTGGGAGGCCGAGGCGGGCGGATCGCAAGGTCAGGAGATTGAGACCGTCCTGGCTAACACAGTGAAACCCCGTCTCTACTAAAAATGCAAAAAATTAGCCTGGCGTGGTGGCGGGCGCCTGTAGTCCCAGCTACTCGGGAGGCCAAGGCAGGAGAATGGCGTGAACCCAGGAGGCGGAGGTTACAGTGAGCCAAGATTGCCTCACTGCACTCCAGCCTGGGCGACAGAGTGAGACTCCGTCTCAACACACACACACACACACACACACACACACACACACACACCAAAACAAAACAAAAAAACAGGTGGCTATCGGGCACTTGATGTACGGCTAAGTGTGAATGAGAACCATCGTTTTACTTTTATTTTCCATTTTTAATTAAAAAGCAAATACTGGCTGGGCATGGTGGCTCACACCTATAATCCTAGCACTTTAGGAGGCCGAGGAGGGGAGATCACCTGAGGTCAGGAGTTCGAGACCAGCCTGACCAACATAGCAAAATCCCATCTCTATTTGGGAGGCTGAGGCAGGAGAATTGCTTGATCCCAGCTATTTGGGAGGCTGAGGCAGGAGAATTGCTTGAACCCAGGAGGCGGAGGTTGTGGTGAGCCAAGATCGCACCACTGCACTCCAACCTGGGTGACAGAGCAAGAAGACAGCAGCAGAACTAAGTCCGGGGTGTGGGAGGAGAGAAGCTGAGCTGCTGTGCTGAGGACTGGGACTTGGGCAGGGATAGAAGCCCCTTGTATTTTGTGAAATAGTTTCCTCTCTGTGCTTCCCCAAGAGACTCTTAGAAAAGACCTACTATGGTGCTTTCTAAGCAGTGTTGGAATCTCAGCTGTTTTTGAATGCTGGGATGGGCCTCCAGGTGGTTCAGTACATCTGGGTTCCATTTGCAAAATGTCTGACACATTTTAGGAGCTTAACAAAATGCTCAGTTATTCTACAAGAAGACAGATCTGGGAACTGGAGAGATGAGGGCTGGGTATCTTCAAAGAGCAGACAGAACACCTTCCTGAGATATCAGGCCACTAGGTTAGCTTAAAGGAGTGTTTTTAAAGGAGTGTTAGGTCCCCATGACTTTCCTCTCTCTCGAGCTGCACTGTTCAGTATGGTAGCCAATAGCCACAAATATTTGCATTTTATTATTTTATTTTATTTTATTTTATTTTATTTTATTTTTTTGAGATAGCCCAGGCTGGAATGCAGTGGCACGATCTCAGCTCACTGTGACCTCTGCCTCCTGAATTCAAGCAATTCCTATGCCTCAGCCTCTTGAGTAGCTGGGATTACAGGTGTGCACCACTACGCCTGGCTAATTTTTGTATTTTTAGTAGAGATGAGATTTCACCATGTTGGCCAGGCTGGTCGTGAACTCCTGACCTCAACTGATCCTCCCGCCTCCGCCTCCCAAACTGCTGGGATTACAGGTGTGAGCCACCACACCCTGCCTTCATCTTTTCTTGTTCAAAGAAATTTGATCTACTCTGGATTTTGCTCTGCCTCACCTCTCTTGAAACAGCATTTGAACAGGCCAGCTGCCATCCTTCCTCCTTGGCAGGAGAAAGAAGACAGAAGTGGCAAATACTTAGCATATAACTCTTTTTCCTTGTAACCCTGTTACGCAAGGTCACTATTATCCCCAGTTTACAGATGAGGAAACGGTGGCACTCACTAGTTTAGGGCACACTGCCAGGGAATGGAGAAATCACAACACAAGCCCAGAGCTATCAGACCCCTGGACACTGTCCTATGCCACCTGCCCCCACTCTGATGATAAACCCCCTACCGATGGCTGATGACTAAACCATCCGCATTAATTTAACCTGCTACCTTTAGAGCTCCTAGATTACTCCACCCCAAGGAAATTGTTTTTTAACCAGGACACAAAGACTTGACCCAAGAAGTGACTCAGATCTCAAACCCTAATTTCTCAATCTGGACTTCAAGGCTCAGCAGAGCATGCTCAGCCTCCTCTCCTGTCACCTCCCAATTCTGACAAGGTGAGCCTGTTCTCCAACTCATCCCAACTCAGCTGTCCACCCAGCCCATAGCCAGGTCCTCCCTACTGCTAAGCAGGCTGCTGCTCTCCTCCCCCTTTTAAAATCATGATAAGCCAGGTGTGGTGGCTCACTCCTGTAATCCTAGTACTTTGGGAGATGGAGGAGGGGTGGATCACCTGAGGTCACGAGTTCGAGACCAGCCTAGCCAACATGGTGAAACTCTGTCTCTAGTAAAAAGACAAAAAAAAAAAATTAGCTGGATGTAGTGGTGGGTGCCTGTAATCCCAGCTACTCAGGAGGCTGAGGCAGAAGAATCACTTGAACTCCAGAGGCGGAGGTTGCAGTGAGCTGAGATCGCGCCATTGCACTCCAGCCTGGGCAACAAGAGCAAAACTGCATCTCAAAAAAAAAAAAAAAGAAAGAAAGAAAAAATCATGATAAAATATATATAATATAAAATATACCGTTGATATCACTTTTTGGTGTACAGTTCAGCAGCATCTACATTGTTGGGCAACCAGTGCCACCATTCATCTCCAGAACATTTAAGCTTCTCAAACTGAAAATTCTATACCCATTAAACTGTAACTCCCCATTCCCTGTTTCCGCCAGCCCAGCCCTTGGCAACCACCATTCTACTTTCTGCTTCTATGGGTAGGCGCCTCATATAAGTGGAATCATACAGTATGTTTTTGTTCTTTTGTGTCTGACTTATTTCACTTAACGTAATGTCTTCAAAGCTCAAACGTTCTGTTTCTGTTTTGCTGGATGTGGTGGCTCACGCCTGTAATCCTAGTACTTTCGGAGGCCAAGACAGGCAGATAACTTGAGGTCAGGAGTTCGAGACCAGCCTGGCCAACATAGTGAAATCCTGTCTTCACTAAAAATACAAAAATTAGCTGGGCGTGGTGGTGGGCGCCTGTAGTCCCAGCTACTTGGGAGGCTGAGGTATGAGAATCGCTTGAACCCGGGAGGTGGAAGCTGCAGTGAACCAACATCACGCCACTGCACTCCAGCCTGGGCAACAGAGCAAGACTCCATCTCAAAACAAACAAACAAAAACATACCAAGTTTCTATTTTAAGCTGAATAATATTCCATTATGCAAATTCCTACTTTAAGCTAAATAATATTCCATTATGTGTATATGCCATATTTTGTTGATCCATTCATCTGTTGATGGAAACTTGAGTTACTTCTGCCATTTGATTATTGTGAATGATGCTGCTATTAACATGAGCATATGAATATCTGTTTGTGTCCCTGCTTTCAATTCTTTGAGGTATATAACCAGAAACTGAATTGTTGGCTCATATGGTGACTCTGTTTAATTTTTTGAGGAACCACCATGCTGTTTACTACAGCTGCTGCTCCCCTTTCAAGCTCATCCCACACTACACTCCTCTGACATCTTCTACATTAGCTGGCATATTAGCTGTCGCACTTTAAAATGTGACACTGAACTCATTTCTCCTAACCCAAGGATCTGGAGGACACTCAATGGTGACATGCCATGGGGCAGGTTTTGACCTGGTCCACTTCAGCATTTGTGCTAGAAATTCTAATGAAAGCATGTAGGTCTGCTCATCAAATATAAAGATGTTACCAGATGAGAGGTCTGCCATATGCAGAATGAAGATTTTAAAATACTATGACAGGCCAGAGTGACGAAGCTATAAAAGTAGCTTTTTTTCATTGAGTGTCATGATGGACCAATTGCAATGTTATTTCCTTTATATACCATTCATTGAAAGGTAGTAACTCTGTAAGATCAGTTTTTTTTTTTTTTTTTTGACAGGGACTCATTCTGTTGTCCAGGCTGGAATACAGTGGTGTAATCACAGCTCACTGCAGCCGCAATTCACGGGCTCCAGTGATCCTCCCACTTCAGCCTCCTGAGTAGCTGGGACCACAGGTGCACACCATGAAGCCCAGCTAATTTTTTTTTTTTTTTTTT
>NW_016804694.1:1838712-1842401 GCF_001698545.2 Rhinopithecus bieti
TTTTTTTTTTTTTAAGACAAGGTCTTGGTTGGGCATGGTGGCTCATACCTGAAATCCCAGCACACCGGGAGGCCGAGGCGGGTAGATCACCTGAGGTCAGGAGTTTGAGACCAGCCTGGCCAACATGGCAAAACCCCATCTCTAATAAAAATACAAAAAGTAGCTGGGTGTGGTGGTGCATGCCTGTAATCCCAGCTACTCAGCAGGCTGAAGCACGAGAATCACTTAAACCTGGGAGGTGGAGCTGCAGTGAGCCAAGGTCACACCACTGTACTCCAGCCTGGGTAACACAGAGTGAGACTCTGTCTCAAAAAAAAAAAAAAAAAAAAAACAAGAGAGAGAGAGAGACAAGGTCTCACTATGTTGCCCAGGCTGCTGGTGTTGAACTCCTGGGCTCAAGCAGTCCTCCCACCTCGACCTCCCAAGGTGCTGGGATTACAGATGTGAGGCCTAGTTTACATTTTTTATAATTTCATATAAATGAAATCATAGAGATAGACTCATTAATTTTCATCTGGCTTCTTTACTCAGCATAATTATTTTGAGATTCATCAATGTTGTTCACTGTCATTGTATCAATACCTGTTCAAGCAGGTTTTGTTTTGCTCAGTCAAATTCTATGGCATGGATATATTCACTGCTGATGGACAGTGGCTATTTCAAATAAAGCTGCTAGGAGCATATGCCTTAGAATGGACATATGCTTTCATTTATCTTGAGTAAACATTTTGGAGTGGAATGGCTAGGTCACATGAAAGCTGTATCTTTAACTACTTTTTAGGAAACTGCCAACTGTTTTCCAAAGTGCCTGTTCCATTTCATACTCCCACCAGCAGTGCTGGAGAGTTTTAATGCTCTACATCCTGGTGAATACTTGGTATGGTCAGTTTTATTTTTAATTTCAGCTATTCTGATAGATGTGTAATAGATCACTTTTTTTTTTTTTTTTTTTTTTTTTGAGACAGAGTCTTATTCCATCACCCAGGCTGGAATACAGTGGAATGATCGCGGCTCAGTGCAACCTCCGTCTCTTGGGTTAAAGTGATTCTCGTGCCTCAGCCTCCCAAGTAGCTGAAATGACGGCATGTACCACCACATCTGGCTAATTTTTGTATTTTTAGTAGACAGGGTTTCACCATGTTGGCCAGGCTGGTCTCAAACTCCTGACTTCAAGTGATCTGCCCACCTCGGCTTCCCAAAGTGCTGGGATTACACGCATGAGCCACCATGCCCGGACAGAGATCACTTTTAAATGAATCATACTACAAATCAAAAGTGTCTGCAGAAAATGCTAGAAGGCCCAGGATCTGCAATCAGAGTCCAGAGGAAACGGGGAGGGGAGGTTAGGGGATGGGTATCTGGCTTAGAGAAATGAGGTTATCTTAAATATCTGGAAGAGGGATTACATTTGTGTTTAGAAGATGCACTAGAACCCAGAGGGAAGAGCCAATGGGAAACAGACTTTGCTCCATCAAAGGACTGTCTGATACCGCCTTTCACAGGCAGAATGAGCTTTTCAGGAAGTGAGATCCCTGTTACTGGAAGTGTTCAGGCAGCAGAATTTGGAGGCGTCCCCTCTCAAGGACTGTCAATTCACATTGGTTCTGTACCTACTGTGCTCTGCAATAGGTGCAGGGCTGAGAAGATACAAAAGCAAAGTTATCACGCTTTTGCCTAAATAATATCATGTGATTAGGGCTCTGGCTAAGGTATGTGCAAAGGCGATGAGAGGGAGAGGAAGGTGGAGCTTCTCAGAGGAGGTGACATTGCAGCTGGGTCTCAGGCATGCAGTCAGATATCGTGAAAGAATTCCTTGGCAGGGCTGGGTGCGTCCCAGCACTTTGGGAAGGAGGCTGAGGCGGGAGGATAGCTTGAAGCCAGGAGTTCAAGATCAGCCTGGGCAACAAAGCAAGACCTCATTTCTACCAAAAAAAAAAAAAAAAAACCTAGGCAGGGTGGTAGGAGTTGGGGTTAAATGACCTTCCATTTTCTAAGATTCTAAAATTCGGCTACATTTATTAAACAACCTAAAAGTCCATCAGTAGGGTCCTGGCTATATAAATTGAGGTCTATCTTTAGAGTAGAATAATATTCATCTGAAATAAATATCTAGGATGTTCTTTACATACTGATATAGAATGATCTACAAGACATACTAGGTGAGAAAAGTAAGGTTCACACACTGTGTGCCATGGGCCACCCTTTTTTTTTTTTTTTTTTTTTCTTTGAGACAGAGTCTCACTCTGTCGCCAAGGCTGGAGTGCAGTGGCGGATCTTGTGATCCGCCTGCCTCTGCCTCCCAAAGTGCTGGGATAATAGGCATGAGCTACCCCACCCAGCCAACCTTTGAATTTTTTAAGAGGGGTCTAGTGAGCTTTTCGGCTCTCAGCTCAGAGGAGGCCAAGGTGCAACTTTCTTTGGCTGTCCAGAATCTGGGTTCATCCCACAACAGCTGCCTCCACCATGCGGCCGAAGTGTGACCCCAACGAGATCAAAGTCGTATACCTGAGGTGCACTGTGGGTGAAGTCAGTGCCACGTCTGCACTGGCCCCCAAGATCGGCCCCCTGGGCCTGTCTCCAAAAAAGGCTGGTGATGACATTGCCAAGGCAATGGGTGACTGGAAGGGCCTGAGGATTACGGTGAAACTGACCATTCAGAACAGACAGGCCCAGATTGAGGTGGTGCCTTCTGCCTCCACCCTGATCATCAAAGCCCTCAAGGAACCACCAAGAGACAGAAAGAAACAGGAAAATATTCAACATAGTGGGAATGTCACTTTTGATGAGATCATCAACATTCCTCAACAGATGCGGCACCGATCTTTAGCCAAAGAACTCACTGGAACCATTAAAGAAATCCTGGGGACTGCCCAGTCTGTGGGCTGTAATGTTGATGGCTGCCACCCTCATGGCATCACAGATGACATCAACAGTGGTGCTGTGGAATGCCCAGTTAGTTAAGAAGCACAAAGGAAAATATTTCAATAAAGGATCATTTGACAAACAAACAAACAAAAAAGAAGTCTAGTGAGTATGAACACACACACATACACACACACACACAGACGCATGTTTTTACTGGCATAATCTAATGTCCGTGGGCCACATGGGTTGCCTTTGAGAGGGGAAGCAGCTAGGAAACAAGTCTGCAAAAGAAATGGTATCTTACATACCCTCCTGTGCCCTTAGAATTTTAACTGTGTGAGTGGATTGCCTATTTAAAATAAAATGAAAATAAAACTAAAAGAAACCGTTTTGAAAGAAATTAAGGCTGGGGTCGGCGGCTCACACCTGTAATCCCAGCGCTTTGGGAGGTTGAGACGGGTGGATCACGTGAGGTCAGGAGTTTGAGACCGGCCTGGTCAACATGGTGAAACCCCGTCTCTACTAAAAATACAAAAGTACGGCCGGGCGCGGTGGCTCAAGCCTGTAATCCCAGTACTTTGGGAGGCCGAGACGGGCGGATCACGAGGTCAGGAGATCGAGACCATCCTGGCTAACCCGGTGAAACCCCGTCTCTACTAAAAATACAAAAAAAACTAGCTGGGCGAGGTGGCGGGCGCCTGTAGTCCCAGCTACTCCGGAGGCTGAGGCAGGAGAATAGCGTGAACCCGGGAGGCGGAGCTTGCAGTGAGCTGAGATCCGGCCACTGCACTCCAGCCTGGGCGACAGAGCAAGACTCCGTCTTA
>NW_016804694.1:1842486-1892106 GCF_001698545.2 Rhinopithecus bieti
AAAAAAAAAAAAAAAAAAAAAATACAAAAGTAGCCGGACATGGTGGCAGGCGCCTGTAATCCCGGGTAGTTGGGAGGCTGAGGCAGGAGAATTCCTTGAATCAGGGAGGCGGAGGTTGCAATGAGCTGAGATCGCGTCATTGCACTACAGTCTGGGCGACAAGAGGGAAACTCTATCTCAAAAAAAAAAAAAAAGAAAGAAAGAAAGAAAACAAAGAAAGGAAAAGAAAAGAAAAGAAAAGTCACCTCCCTAGTTCAGCACGCAGCCCCATCGTGCATTCCTTTCCCAGTGCCCATCTCTCTCCGTTGAACCAGGCCTGTGATGAGTCTCCCCCTCAGAGGGGCCTCCCCAGAGAGCTTCTATGGCATTCCCACCTCCCTAAGGCCTGCAGCGTAACCAGCTCCCAGGTGAGGCGGATGAGGCTGGTCATGGACCACCCTTTGCATAGGGAGGATCTAGAGCTCTGAATGCTCTGTGATGAGGCTCATGGGTTAAGCATCATCAGGTCTGGAGAAGCTGCTCTGGTCCAGGAAGGAGGAGGGGATGCAACAGTGGAGGTTCTGCCCGAAAGCGAAGCATGTCTCTCCCTGATCTGACCTGGGCCCCTCAGCCCCTTGTGTCCATCCCCACCCACCACTGTCCTGGGGGCAGCACAGACTGGCTTCCCCAGCCGCCTCCACTGAAGAAAGGCCCAGACAGTAGTGGGACAAAACGGCGCCCCATGAGGGCCCAGTGGGTTAGTGGGAAATGCGGGCTGGGATGCAGTGGCCTGCACTGCACAAGAGCAGCCGGCCTAGACTTCACAGCTAAAGAAACGCCTTTCCTCTTTCTCGCAGGCTAACAGTGGCTCGTGGCTGCGGGCCATCAGCCCTCCCTGAAAATGCAGAAGCCAAACCAAACCTCCTTCAGCCAACAAAACCAGACTGCGTCTGACACAGCCTCTTTCTCTCCGTAAAAAGCAGACGTCTTGGATCCAGGTATGGCAGGACCACCTGCTCTGGCGGAAGGCCAGTGGCCCTCCAGTGGGGGTCTCCTCACCCACCCAGGACGAGAACTGATCTGAGAACCTGGAAATCAAGCTGCTAACACCTCCACCGCACCCCTCGCCCCAGGGGACAAGGTAGTTTTCCAGGCCACACACGTGGGTTTCCCTGATGAGGCATTTTTCTGTATGACAAAACTCTGCTCTTGGCCACTGCCAGAGAGAAATGAATACGGAGTGTGGTGTGAGAGAAGCCAGCAGGTTTGTTCCCCTCAGGGCTGCCACCACCCCTGGCTGGAGCAGGTGGGGGCCTACAGTGACCACTGGAGGGTTGCCAGGAAAGGGACCCCTTCCCCTACATCGTCCCCACATACCTGTGACCATACCTGAAATTGCACCACGCACACTCATTCTTGGAGGATGAGAAATTGCATCTCTTAAAATGTTTCCACCCACAGGAGAGGTAATACATTAAGCTGTTATCAGTCATCTACACCTTAATGTGAATTAGTTGATCAGTCTTGGAATGCTACACCTGGAATGAGGCCGAGTCCAGCCCCCTTTTTACAAGTCAGGAAGCCCAGAGTGGGAGGTGACTGACTTAAGGTAAGGCAGCAAGGTGGTGACCAGGCCAAGGGCAGGAAGAGCCCAGAGGGATGTATGGCAAACAGGTGACTGGGGATGAGGGAAACCTCAATGTGATCAAGATGAGTGGGGGCACCGTCCAGCATTCATTCCACAGACTAACACACAGAGCCGTACCAAGGTTTCCCCCAAGAGAAGGGCCGCTCCCCGCCCTGCCCCACCCTTGAGCATAAAATGCCTTTGAAGTCTCCTGTTTCATCTTAAAGTTCATTCACATGCAACATTCTACTCCCTAATATATAGTAACTTGTTTTCACATCAATGTAATTGTGAGATTGATTGAGTGAGATACCACTTTCCATTTACCAGAAAGGCTGAGATCAAAGTTTGTGGTTCTGGGGCCGGGACTGGGATGGCTGCGACTGGAACGCAGAGACCTCTCACTGCATGCCCTTCCCTGTCTTTTTAAATTTTCTGCCATCTGCAAACATTACCTAGTCAAAAAGTTAATAAAATGCTTAAAAATATGAGTTGGTTAGGGCATGGGAAAATAGGCATTCTTGTTCTGACAGGAGGTGGTGCAGACAGAAACTTCTGTATGTTGGACAATTGTGGTATTTATCCAAATATTAAACAGGCACACCTTTTACCCAATGATATCTGGTCTGGTCTAGGATCTTCGCCCACAGCTGGGGGAAGCGACACCCAAGCCTGAATTTCACCACTGCATGATTTGTGCTGATCCTGAGAGGCTGCCTGAGCATCTAACCCTCTTTGAAGACCTTACTGACGCTGAACAAAGACCAGAAGCTAGACTTCCTGTCTGGCGATTTTCTCCGACCACCCCTTTTTTTTTTTTTTTTGAGACAGAGTCTTGCTCTGTCTCCCAGGCTGGAGTACAGTGGCACAATTTTGGCTCACTGCAACCTCCACCTCCAAGGTTCAAGCAACTCTCGTGCCTCAGCCTCCCGAGTAGGGGGGACTACAGGCACGTGCCACCACACCCAATTAATTTTTATGTTTTTAGTATAAACAGGGTTTTGCCATGTTGGCCAGGCTTGTCTTAAACTCCTGACCTCAGGTGATCCGCCCACCTCGGCCTTTCAAAGTGCTGGGATTACAGGCCTGAGCCACCACGCCCAGCCACTGACCATCTTTTAAAGAATCGTTTGGCATATAATAGTTAAATAACAACTGTGTGTGGCTCCCCTGTAATCCCAGCACTTTGGGAGACTGAGATGGGAGGATTGCTTGAGGCCAGGAGTTCAAGACCAGCCTCGGCAACATAGCAAGACCCCGTATCTACAAAAAACAATTTTAAACTTAGCTGAGCGTGGTGGCATGCACCTGTAGTCCCAGCTATTCAGGAAGCTGAGGTGAGAGGATCACTTGAGCCCAGGAGGTCGAGGCTGCAGTGAGACATGATTGCGCCACTGCACTCACCCTAGGCGACAGATTGAGATCTTGTTGCAAAAAAAGACAAAAACAACCGATGCCTACAGAGTGCTCGATTCATGCCCGGCTCTGTTACATAGACTAAACCCTTTCAGTTTTCACAACTTCATGAATTAACTACTATTATCATCAGCCATGTGTGATAGATGAGAATATTAAGGCTTATTAGTGCTAACCTTGCCCAAGGTCACATGTGCTAACCCAGCAAGTGGCAGAGAATGGATTAATACCAGGGTCCGTGCTCTAAACCGCTGCACTACAGTGCTTCTCTGCACAATGGATGGCACAGGCATGCATATTAACTACCATTTATTAAATACCTCTTATTTGCTAAGCCACTGTGCAAGTTACTTTGCAGTGTTTTATACAAGGCCATCTCTATAGCCAGTCCCGTGTTGATTGCAGAATGGGGGTGGGGAGTGCCACTGAGGAAACTGAAGAAAACAGAAGACACCATTCCCACCTTTAAGAAGCTGACAATATGTGGCCAAACGCGGTGGCTCACGCCTCTAATCCCAGGGAGACTGAGGCGGGCTGATCACCTGAGATCAGAAGTTCAAGACAAGCCTGGCCAACATGGTGAAACCGCATCTCTACTAAAAATCCAAAAATTAGCCGGGCATGGTGGTGCCTGTAATCCCAGCTACTTGGAAGGCTGAAGCAGGAGAATCATTTGAACCTGGGAGGCAGAGGTTGCAGTGAGCCGAGATCGCGCCATTGCAGTCCAGCCTGGGTAACAGAGCGAGACTCCATCCAAAAAAAAAAAGTTGACAATATGTGTAAGACAACAACAAGCTTTCCATTTGTGCAACACTTCACAGTTTTCAAAGTCCTTTCATTATCTCATTTAATCTTCTTCACAATCCTGCCAAATAATTTTCATGATCTCTGCTCCAGAATGAGGAAACCAAAGCCTTCCAAGTCACAAGGGTCTGCCTCCAAGATCATCTAACCAGCCAGGGAAGAGCTGGAACTTGACCTCAGGTCTCATGATTCCCCCCCACCAAGGAGGAATGGCACACTGCCAAGACAGCCCAGCTCAGTGGTTTGCAACCTGCCCCAGCCTGAAGACCCCTTGTTCCCTTTGGAAGTGACCGCAGCCTTGCAAACAAGAGAAGCTGTTATTTTGGGCTTCGGTCAACGGGGAAAATTCATTGTGACAAAAAACAATCAGGCCTTCAGCACAGCTGAAAAGGAGTAGCACAGTTACGCACCAGACATTACTTACACAGTTGGCAGACAGTATTTGGAGTTCAAATAGACATAGAGTTTCTCGGAATAATTCTGCAGCCCACAGGCAGGTAACAACTGGCTGGGCCTATACTACCAGAGTAATTCAGAGAAGGCGCCATCTCTAAAATCTGTTTTCTTGACCAGGGCATGGGGGTAGAGGGGTATGGGGGGAATTTAAATTCAATGAGGTTGGCAAAAATCAGGACTGAAGAAATATTGGGAGCAAAGGAGCTTGGATAAGGGAGACAATTGTGTGGGGAGACCCAAAGGGTATGTGGGTATATGTGTATTCCTTTTGCAGAGAAGGGTTGATTCTAGATGCCCAATGGCCATTTGAACAGTTAGAGTAAGAGGGGGACTGGGAGTGGAGAGAGTGGTCTAAAGATGAGATAATGCTAGTTAAAATCCTTTATCTGATGCCTTTGGGTCAGATGTGTTTTGTAATACAAGTCTTTTGGATTTTAGAAAAGCAACACAGTTGGCCAGGTGCGGTGGCTCAAGCCTGTAATCCCAGCACTTTGGGAGGCCGAGACGGGCGGATCACAAGGTCAGGAGATCGAGATCATCCTGGCTAACCCGGTGAAACCCCTTCTCTACTAAAAAATATAAAAAACTAGCCGGGCGAGGTGGCGGGCGCTTGTAGTCCCAGCTACTCAGGAGGCTGAGGCAGAAGAATGGCGTAAACCCGGGAGGCGGAGCTTGCAGTGAGCTGAGATCCGGCCACTGCACTCCAGCCTGGGTGACAGAGCGAGACTCCGTCTCAAAAAAAAAAGAAAAGAAAAGAAAAGCAACACAGTGCCACACCACATATTTTGCAATGCCCATAGCAGAATCTGGGATGGCATCAAATATTTTAAACAAATACTTTAAAATTCCTGTGAAAAAGTACATGGAAAATTTTGGGTGCTGTGGCTCAAGCCTGTAATCCCACCACTTTGGGAGGCCGAGGCAGGCAGATCACCTGAGGTCAGGAGTTCAAGACCAGCCTAGCCAACATGGTGAATCCCCATCTCTACAAAAATACAAAAATTAGCCAGGCATGATGGCGAGTGCCTATAATCCCAGCTACTCAGGAGGCTGAGGCAGGAGAATCGCTTAAACCCAGGAGGCGAAGGTTGCAGTGAGCTGAGATCGTGCCATTGCACTCCAGCCTGGGTGACAGAGTAAGACTCTGTCTCAAAACAAACAAACAAACAAACAAACAAAACTCAGGTTTTGTTGCCAAATGTGTTTTGTTTTCAGAGCTTTTAGGTGTTTGGAGTTGTAGATAAGATATTGTGAACTTAAAACTTAAATAAATGTTACTTTTGGCTTGTTTGCATTCCAAGCTGATCGACATGCATTATCTCATTTAATCCTATGTCAACACTATGAGATTATTCTTCTCAATTACCAGTGGAGAGAACTGAGGATAAGAGATGTTGAGTGACTTGCCCAGAGTCATTCAGCTGGTCAAGGGAAGAGTGGGGACCAGATCCCAAGTCCCTGAGATTCCAAAGCAAATTATATCTGCCTAGGGAGAAGTCCATTCTGCCAACCTTACAATTTTGTCTAGGTCAACCACTCTTAAGGAGTGAAATTATCCATCAAGGAACAAAGAGAGCAACTGAAGTCCAAGCTTGTGGTAGTGAGTTCTCACCTATCACTTTTAAGTATTTTGGATGGCCGCCCTCTACACCATACCATTTTTCCCAGTGCACCATGTCCCAGCTGAACAAAACAGGCAGCCACCCCATGCCCTGAGCCTGTAAAGATGCCTGGTGATCGCTAATTTTTCACTTCCCAGAATCTGCTCAAGGCAGTGTAGTGCAGCAGTTAAGCACATGGATGTTAAAGTATGAAGGACACATCCCAGCTCTGCAACTCACCAGCTGTGCAACCGTGCAAGACATTACACATCTCAGGGCTTTGGTTCCCTTACCTGTAAAATAGGGTATTGGCTGGGCGTGGTGGCTCACGCCTGTACCCCTAGCACTTTGGGAGGCTGAGGCGGGTGGATCATAAGGTCAAGAGTTTGAGACCAGCCTGGTCAAGATGGTGAGACTCTGTCTCTACTAAAAATACAAAAATTAGCCAGGCATGGTGGTGGGTGCCTATAATCCCAGCTACCCAGGAAGCTGAGAAGGAGAATCACTTGAACCCGGGAGGCAGAGGTTGCCATGAGCTGAGACGGGGCCGCTGCACTCCAGCCTGGACAACAGAGTGAGACTTTGTCTCAAAAAAAAAATAGGGTATTAATAACACCTGCCTTATTGCTGTTGTGAACATTAAGTGAATGAATATACATTAAGTCCTGAGAAAAAAGCTGTCCTAGAATAAGCACTTGATGTTGTTCCTATGAAAAAGTCTTTTCTGCACCCAACAAACCACTCCTTTCTCTACTCTGCACATTGGCCTTCAGAGCTCTTGTACCACCTTTCCCCCACTTATATGTCTGCTTCGACACCCACCAGGATAGAGTGCAGTGGCGTGATCATGCTCACTGCAGTCTCAACCTCTTGGGCTAAAGTGATCCTCTCACCTTAGCCTCCTGAGTAGCTGAGACTACAGGTGCACACCACTCCACCTGGCTAATTTTTTTTATTTTTTGCAGAGACAAGGTCTCCCTGTATTGTCCAGGCTGCTCTGTAACTCCTGGGCTCAAGCAATCTTCAGGCCTCAGCCTCCCAAATTGTTGGGATTACAGGCCTAAACCATGACACCCAGCCTGTTATCTGTTTCTTGCTAATAAACTAACATCTTGTGAGGAGGAGTTGTGCTGTACTCAGTTCTGTCCCAGCACTCAACACAATGCCTGGCACATCGCAGGCACTCATTAAATGCTGAATGAATGAATGAATGAATGGGTTATGCCTGCAAATGCTTATAATTTTATTATGGAGAAGGTCATCAATTTGAAAATAAACAATATGATTCTCATTTTCTACAGGCATATCATAAAATCCTATTTCTTGTAAAGCTGTAGGAAAGGGGGTTGGCAAAAATCACATAAGTTGCAATCCCAAGACACCGTGGAGTTGACGGTATGCTGGGTGATGGGTTGTGCCCATGTGAAAAATAGCTGCAGTGCACATGTCAGCCACGGGACAGTCAGTGCCTCTGGGAGTCTGGAGATGGGAGAGGGCAGAACAATATGAAATGAGTCACAAATGTGCGTGTCATCCTTGCTCAAGGTAAAATAGGACTCTTGGGTAATAATAGGAACCATATCACAAGGCAACACGAGCCAACTGCATGCCTTTGAGTAATGGGCACAGCCATGGGTGTGGGGTTCAGAGGATGGAAAGCCCCCTTCCCCAGGATGCTTTCTTCCTCAATTGCTTTCTTCCAAATCAAAATCTCATGTGAAGCCAGTGGTTCACACCTGTAAACCCAGCATTTTGGGAGGCCAATTTGGGCACAATCGCATGAGCTCAGGAGTTCAAGACCAGCCTGGGCAACATGGTGAAACCCCATCTCTACGAAAAATACAAAAAATTAGCTGGGAGTGGTGGTGCGCACCTGTGGTCCCAGCTACTCAGGAGGCTGAGGTGGATCACTTGAGCCTGGGAGGCGGAGGTTGCGGTGAGCCAAAATTGTGCCACTTCACTCCAGCCTGGGTGACAGAGTGAGACCCCATCTCAAAACACAAAAAACAACTCATGTGGTTGGTGTTACACAACTGTAGAACTGTAGTCCTAACTACTTGGGAGGCTCAGGAGGGAGAATTGCTTGAGACCAGGAGTTCAAGCAAAACCTTGTCTAAAAAAGGAAAAACAGGCCGGGTGTGGTGGCTCACACCTGTAATCCCAGCACTCTGGGAGGCTGAGGTGGGCAGATCACCTGAGGTCAGGAGTTCGAGACCAGCCTGGCCAACATGGTGAAACTCTGTCTCTACTAAGAATACAAAAATTAGCCAGGGATGGCGCACAACTGTTACCCCAGTTACTTGGGAGGCTGAGGCAGGAGAATTGCTTGAACCCAGGAGGCAGAGATCGCAGTGAGCCGAGATTGCGCCATTGTACTCTAGCCTGGGTGACAGAGCAAGACTCTGTCTCAAAATAAAAAAAAGAAAGAAAAGAAAGACTGGGCACAGTGGTTCATGCCTTGTAATCCCAACACTATGCGAGGCCGAGGCAGGTGGATCATGATGTCAGGAGATCAAGACCATCCCGGCCAACATGGGGAAACCCTGTCTTTACTAAAACTACAAAAATTAGCTGGGCTTGGTAGCATGTGCCTGTAGTCCCAGCTATTCGGGGGATTGAGGCAGGAGAATTGCTTGAACCCGGGAGGCGGAGGCTGCAGTGAGCCAAGATCGGGCCACTGCACTCCAGCCTGGGCGACACAGCAAGACTCGGCCTCAAAAGAAAAGAAAAGAAAACAAAATCTCATGTGGGTGCATCTGATCGGTGGAACTTAGGTCACCTGCTTACATATTAGTTGCAAGGGCATCTGGGAAGGTCAATTTCTGGCCTTTACTTTGGGGAAGTGGGATTTATGATGTGGGAAAAACCCAAAATAGGAAAGTTGATCAAAAAATGCTGGTGACTATAGGCACGGCAAATGCCCCCTACATATGGTTTAGGATTTTTTTCTCATAAATACAGAATGACACTAATTTAATCATTCTCTGAACCTCCAGTGCCTAGCTCAGTGCCTGGCAGACAGCAGGAACTCAGGGAAGGAAAGGAAAGGAAGAGGGAGGAGGAAGAGATTGCACATTTACATGCTGCGTTACCAAGGCAGGTTGAATGAAGACTTGCTGTTTGGGTACATAAGACTCCCAAGGCCCCTTAGGAATTTGAAGGAAGGGGACTCCCTTCCACACACATGCTTAAGTCACACCTATAAGCGCTGGTGTGCAGCGTCCAGATCACATGAAGCACTCGGTGTGTCCCGAGTAGTCGTCCACTTTCTCTGTAGCCCACCTGTTGGCTTACTGTCACTCAGGCTGTCACTGAATCTCCTCCCCTCCCCAGTCCCAGAAGAGGTTTTACTAGTCTCTGAAGGCCAATCTAAAACAGTTGTTGCAAAGGCAATGCCAGAGGCCTCCCAGGGTGATGACTATGTTGACAAAGATCACTGGCACCTAAATTCAAGCAGGTCTGTGAAACTCTGTCTTGTTTTTGTTTTTTGTTTTTTTTGAGGCAGTGTCTTGCTCTGTTGCCCAGGCTGGAGTGCAATGGTGCGATCTCGGCTCACTGCAAGCTCCGCCTCCCAGGTTCACACCATTCTCCTGCCTCAGCCTCCCAAATAACTGGGACTACAGGCGCCCGCCACCATGCCTGGTTAATTTTTTTGTATTTTTAGTAGAGACGGGGTTTCACCATGTTAGCCAAGATGTTCTTGATCTCCCGACCTCGTGATCCACCCACCTCGGCCTCCCAAAGTGCTGGGATTACAGGTGTGAGCCACTGTGCCCGGCCTGCTTCGTTCTTCATGGTCAAGGTGGGCCATGACAATGATAACATGGGTCCTGCCTCTTTAAAGTTTATATTGTAGTTTAATTGGTGAGCACACACACGCTTAAATGATGAGGCAGCTCTCTGGGTGCCAAATGAAGTAGGAAAAAGTAAATGCTCCCAAGGTTTAGGGAAGACCAGGCTGGCAAAAGGTGAGCTGATGAGAAAAGGTGCTGGAAAGACGGGGGCTGTGAAGGGAAGAAGTAACTAGAGTATTGACATGGGGGCTGTGGCAAACCTGCATTCTTCCCTAACCCTTCCAAACCAGGTCAGATCCCGGTAGCATCACCACGGTACCCTTCATATCAAGGCTGAATTTCATTTTGGTGGTTATCTGATCCGGTGTCTGCCTCCTCCATTTTACAAAGATCTTGCCATTGTGCCCCAGGACAGCCATAGGTGGGGAGAGGCCGGTGAGGACCAGGTCAGGGCGAGGCTGCAGGGAGGGAGAGGCTGAGCCGATCACAAAGACAGTCTGCCGCTTTCCTTCTCCCCCTCCCCCAGGGAGGAGCAGCTGATGCGTTTCAGGAGTGTTCCAATCCAATTAGTGCCCTCCCTCCCCTCCACGGTGGGCCAAGCCACCACTCCCTTCCCCGAGGTGGAGACTGGGTGGGGAGGGGGTGCTGAGGAGGTCTGAACATCCTGACCCAGCTCCTCGTGGCAGCACAGCTGGCTCGCTGCTACTGAGCTCAAGGCTGCTATGACAGCGCTCGTTTCCAGGCGACTGTTCTGGGGAATGCTCTGTTTTGGCAACCAGAGGGCCCCCGGGTAAGGGGGGCCCGCAGGACGCCGCGTCATTTGCATGGCAACCTCCTCCCTCCCCGAGCTGCGCGCTGCTCTGCGGCAGGCGGGCAGCCTGGCCCGGCCGCCCCGGCCCCTCGCCCTCCGCCCAGGCCAGCCCTGCGGCTCCTGCGCGGCGCTGTCACCGCCTTCTCCACACCGGGAGGCGGAGGCTGCACGCAGAGCTAGGGCATTTCCGGAAAGGCTGGTGCCCTAGGGAAGTGGGGAAATGATGCTTGGGGACAAAACACTGAAATGGGGGGAGGGGAAATGAAATAAAATCTTTTCCAAGCCAGAGTCAAAGTCACATGGCTTGGTAGCATCAAAATGCATTCTGGATAGCAGGGTTGGCTAAGAAATGTTTATTTAGGTGAACCCACAGCTAAGCCCTAGGAGACACTCTAAAAATTTCTTTCGGATCATTACATTGCATGTGTGTGTGAATTTGGGAATGGGAAAAAATATTTCTTACCTAGGGAAATAAGGCAGTGATATTCTTAGGAAATATTTTCAAATACTTGCAAAGGGGACTTGGTGACATTGTATTTTCTGAATTTGTTGGAAGAAACCGAAAGAGAAAATAGACTCCTGGGAGCCTCCCTTCTCTCCTGCATATACCCACCCCACCCAAACCACACACCAGCACGAGTCCGTAATGCCAACTGGGATACCAGGGCTGTGACATGTGGACTGACATTTACTGCCCAAGGACACATGCCCTGGGCTGGAACCTGAGAGGGGGTTGGGCTGGGGCAGGTCACCCCAGCTGAGCGATCACATTTCCCTGGCAGCTGTCCAAGGGGCAGCTCCCAGCTGCACCTGTTTGTGGGGTGATTTGCTTTTATCAGGATTGACACAGCAGCAGGGCCAAGGAATAGCATAGTAATAAATAAATGAGAGAGAGAGGGGAAAAACAATTTAAAAAGGCCGGAGCCACCGAGGCGAGGCAAAAATGCTGAGGTCTTTTTTTGCTTGTATGTCAGCGCATTCAATCCAGTTTCCCCACCCCTGAAATCTCTGAGGATCACAGAGCAGGCTTGGCATGGGAACTCTGGGTCTTAAAGAGATAGAATTGCAGAATCAGAGGCACCTTAAGATCCTTTTGTGCCAGGCGTCCCTAACTAGCAGATCTCAAGGTTACTTGCTACCCTCACCTGCCCCTACTGTTTGTCAGGAACCTCAGCAGGAAGGGAGTTTCTTCCTCTCTCTGCCAACTTTAGCATCAGGGAAATAGAATGATTAAAGTGGAGGGTCTGGAGTTAGTCAAACCTAGGATCAAATCCTGGCTCTGTCTAGCTGTGTGATTTAGGGTATATTAACTAACTACTCTGAGCCTCGATTCCTCTCCAGAAAAATGGAGAAAATATCTTTCCTTTTTTGTTTTGTTTTGTTTTTGAGACAGTCTCACTCTGTCGGCCAGACTGGTATGCAGTGGTGTGATCTCAGCTCACCGCAACCTCTGCCTCCCAAGTTCAAGCAATCCTTGTGCCTCAGCCTCCAGAATAGCTGGGATTACAGGCGTTCACCACCACACCTGGCTAATTTTTTTGTATTTCTAGCTGAGACAGGGTTTCACTATGTGGTGCAATCTCGGCTCAGTGCAACCTCTGCCTCCCGAGTTCAAGCAATTCTCCTGCCTCAGCCTCCTGAGTTGCTGGGATTATAGGTGCCTGCCACCACACCCAGCTAATTGTTGTATTTTTAGTAGAGGCGGTGTTTTACCATGTTGGCCAGTCTGGTCTCAAACTCCTGACCTCAAGTAATCCGCCCACCTCAGCCTCCCAAAGTGCTAGGCTCCAAGGCATGAGCCACCGCACCCAGCCTCCTTTGGCTTTCTTTCCAAGATTTGAAAAAAATGTAATACAAAACAAAAAACAAAACAAAACAAATCTGTGGAATCTGATCTATTCCAGAAATGAGAGAGGGGAAGCAAGAGCCTGACGCTCTCTTTGTTCCCCAAACAGGGCCAAAGGTTGTCTCTTGGTTTTTCCAGCCTTGTTGTCACTCTTCAGGGGGCCGCAAGCTGACTCACCTCTGCTCTAATACAATATAATACAGTAAGTCGGATGTAAACAAACCTGTTCACCAGAAGCCACCTGACCAAGCCCAGAGATAAAATGCACTTGTAAAAATTACTAGCAATAAAGTCACTGCCATGTTTCAAACACGGAGGCAGGTCTCCAGGGGCAGGCTAGTGTATCAGCTATAAATATGGTTTCTGCTCAGACCACTCAGCTCTAACCCCAGCCCTGACACCTACCAGTCATAAGCCTGCATCAGGTTATTTTACCTTCAGAAGCTTTGCTTTTCTTATCAGTAAGATGGGGGCAAGAATACCCCATCAGCTTGTTGTGAGGACCAAATGCATGAAAAGCATGTAGTAAGAGCCTCACAGGGAGAAAATGCTTGATCATGTTAGCACATGGGATCATTACTGTTAGATGAATGAGGCTAGGGACTGTCATATTCATCTCTATATCCCCAGATCCTCAAAGCCTGGGATTTGGTAGAGTACAGTAATGTTTGATGAATGAATGAATGAATGCCAAGGCCCCTGCCCAAAAGAAGTTAAAATCTACTAGGGAACTATAAGACATCGACTGCGCATGCCACTCACATGTGGGAGACAGCAGAGGGTTAAAAGCCATTCTGCCAGTCCCCAGGCCCCAGAGGAGGCAGTCCCTTTGATCCTTCAGTTTCATCTATCCAGGATGCTTTCAAGAGAGGAAAACAGGAAGTATCCCTGATAGCCCCGGCTTGCTCTTTTTTTTTTTTTAAATGATGGGGAGTAGGAGGAGGATGGTCCTTTGGGTCACATTTTGTCAGGAAATCAGCCTCCTTCCTTTCAAATGCTGGAGCTTCCAAGAGGGCAGATAAATAGCTTCTTGCTCAATGCAAAGAGAAAGATGTGGTCCAGGGTAACGGGTTCGGGTTCCTTAGCTGACCACATTACTGTAACCAGATTGCAGATGGTTCCAGAGTATGTCGTCCTTTGCTTTCATTCATTCACTCACTCACTGTTGACTAAGTGCCTGGCCCTGGGCTGGACCCTGGGGTTATGGCTCAGTGTCTAATGTCCAGCATATAAACAGACCAAAAGATAAAGGAGAGTGAGATCAGAGAAGGTGGAGTGAACACAGAAAAGTAAGAACTCTAGAGGAGAAAACAGCAACAGGTATGAGAAAGAGGTTATAGAAGACCGAAACTAAAAAAGAAAAAAAGAAAAACTTGGAGAAGGATAAATGTATAGGAAAGAAAAAAAGCAAGTTTATAAGAATTTGTAGCTAAGACGATAAAAGCCTCATAATAGAGGTGCATGCAGGAGAAAGCCATAAGCTCCAGGGACACACAAGGATGACAACGTGCATAGAGGCAGGAAGGAAAATAATGACTTAAGACTGCAGATCTGATGCTAACCTAGCCAGTCCCAAAAAGAGAGCATTTGCGAACCCCTAGTGTGCTAAAGTCATATTTAAATGTTTAATTTGTTAATAAATTCAGTTATAGTAATACATTTGCCAATGATGGACATTGGTTACATGGGTGGATCCTTTTGTCAACATTACACAGTTAAGATTTCTGCATTTCAAGGTATGTAAATTTTACTAGAACGGGAAAAAAAAGACTATAAGAAATAACCAGGTTGTTCAGGCATGGTGGCTCATGCCTGTAATTCCAGCACTTTGGGAGGCCAAGACAGGAGGATCACTTGAGGCCAGGAGTTTGAGACCAGCCTGGCCAACATGGCGAAACCCCCTGTCTGTTAAAAATACAAAAATTAGCTGGGTGCGGTGGCACGTGCTTGCAGTCCCAACTACTCAGAAGGCTGAGGGACAAGAATCACTGGAACCTGGGAGTTGGAGGAGGCAGTGAGCCGAGATCGCGCCACTGCATTCCAACCTGGGTGACAGAATGAGATTCTGTCCCAAAAATAATAATAATAATAATAAAATAACCAGGCTGGGTGTGGTGGCAGGTGCCTATAATTCCAACACTTTGAGAAGCCAAGGTGGGAGGATCACTGGAGGCCAAGAGGTTGAGACCAGCCTGGGCAACAAAGCAAGCCCTTCCCACTGCATGTAGAAGAAAAGAAATAACCATTGAGTGGGTGAGGTGGTGGAGGTAGAGATGAAACCAGAAAGAATGTTGATGATGGCTGAATTTGAGGGATCTGTACATGGGGGTTCATTATATTGTTCTGTTGACTTTGAATTTATTTGAAATTTTCTGTAATAAAAGTTTCTCAAGTGCATAATGTGTCACTGTTATCTTCAAGCAAATCTCTTTCGTGTTATCAGGAAGTCAGCTGAGACATTATCTAATCCAGTGTTCCTGTTAGAGATGAGGAAGCTGAGGTGAACCTTGCCTCGTTCAAGGTGTTCTCAGATATCAAGTAGCAGAGCTGACGCTGGACTCTGAGGAAGAGCACCACCCTTTGACCTTTCCACCCTCCCCTGCTCATGGGAAGCCAGCTCAGAGCTGCTCTTTGACCACAGATGGAATTTACCCCTTACCTTGGATTACCTTTCCAATCCCCAGGCCTAGGTCTTGATGTGCAGGGAAATTGAGTGGGATCGGGGAGTCTCATGGAGGCAAACCACTTTTCTCCTCACCATTTGGGTTCTCAAAGATAATCCTGAGTTTGAAGAAAGTCCATGAGGGGGTCCCTTAGCTCCCAATTCCAAAGGTAGGAAAGGAAACCCACACAATTCCACAAATATTTCCGGCAAGGAATCAAAACCGAAAGAAGAGTCCCAGCTCCTTGGCTAACAGAGGTGTTGCCTTTGCACAGTCAATTCACCTCTCTCACCTTGGTTTTCTCACTTGTAACAAGGGAACGAAGATTTTGGTTCTATTTATCTTACAGGGTTGACGGGAGGATCCCAAGAGGTGCTGAGTGGGGAAGCACTTTGAAAAGTAAAAAGAGGGCTGGGCATGGTGGCTCACACCTGTAATCCCAGCACTTTGGGAGGCCAAGGCGGGCGGATCACCTGAGGTCAGGAGTTCAAGACCAGCCTGACCAACATGGAGAAACCCCGTCTCTACTAAAAATACAAAACTATCCAGGTGTGGTGGCACATGCCTGTAATCCCAGCCACTCGGGGGGCTGAGGCAGGAGAATTGCTTGAATCCAGGAGGTGGAGGTTGCAGTGAGCCGAGACTGTACCATTGCACTCCAGCCTGGGCACCAAGAGCAAAACTCTGTCTAAAAAAAAAAGAAAAGTAAAAAGAGGCTGGGCACAGTGGCTCACGCCTGTAATCTCAGCACTTTGGAAGGCTGAGGCAGGAGGATCACCTGAGGTCAGGAGTTCCAGATCAGCCCCTGGCCAACATGGTGAAACCCCGTCTCTACTAAAAAAAATACAAAAATTAGCCGGATGTGGTGGCAGGCACCTGTAATCCCAGCTACTCAGGAGGCTCAGGCAGGAGAATCGCTTGAACACGGGAGGTGGAGGTTGCAGTGAGCAGTGATCACGCCGTTGTACTCCAGCCTGGGCAACAAGAGTGAAACTCCATCTCAAAAAAAAAAAAAAGAAAGAAAGAAAGAAAGAAAATAAAGTAAAAGGGATGTACAAATTATTATTATTATTTTGTTTTTCACCCAGGCTGGAGTGCAATGGCGTGATCTCGGCTCACTGCAACCTCTGCCTCCCAAGTTCAAGCAATTTTCATGCCTCAGCCTCCAAAGTGCTGGAATTACAGGCGTGCACCACTATGCCCATCTAATTTTTGTATTTTTAGTAGAGATGGGGTTTTGCCATGTTGGCCAGGCTGGTCTCAAACTCCTGACTTCAAGTGATCTGCCCGCCTCAGCCTCCCAAAGTGCTGGGATTACGGGTATGAGCCACTGTGCCCATCAGCCACTGTGCCTGGCCCATACAAATTTGAGGTAGCATTATCACAAAGTGAGAGGGAGCAAAGGCAAGAAATGATGAGGAAGGAAACCAGGGAGCCTTCTGCAAGACTTTTTTTTTTTTTTTTTTGAGGCAGGGTCTCACTGTGGCACCCAGGCTGCAGTGCAGTGGCACAATCGGCTCACCGTAGCCTCGAATTCCAGGGTCAGGGCGTATGCTATCACACCCGGCTAAGTTCCGTGTTTTGTTTTTTGTTTTTTGTTTGAGATGGAGTTTCGCTCTTGTTGCCCAGGCTGGAGTGCAGTGGCATAATCTCAGCTCACCGCAACCTCTGCCTCCTGGGTTCAAGTGATTCTCCTGCCTCAGCCTCCCAAGTATCTGGGATTACAGGCATGCATCACCATGCCCGGCTATTTTTGTATTTTTAGTAGAGACAGGGTTTCTCCATGTTGGTCAGGCTGGTCTCAAACTCCCAATCTAGGTGATCGGCCCACCTCGGCCTCCCAAAGTGCTGGAATTACAGGTGTGAGCCACCGCGCCCTGCCCATTTTGTAGTTTTTGTAGAGATGAGGTTTTGCCTTGTTGCCCAGGCTGGTCTCGAACTCCTGAACTCAGGCAATCCTCCTGCCTCAGTCTCCCAAAGTGCTAGTGCTGGGATTACAGGCATGAGCCACGGTGCCTGGCCTGCAAGATTCTTGAGTACTCTCTTCCGGGTTGCATCTTCGAGGAAAACAGACTTTGGTGAGGGGGTAATATAGCATTTATTGATGCCTCGAACTATGCCAGACGTTGTGTTTTGTTCTGTCTCTAATATCTCATTTACTCCTCCAAATCACCTGACGGGGAGGTACTGTTATTTTGCTCATTTTGCAGACAAGGAAACAGAGGCACAGAGATGGTTTGGCAACTTGCCCGAGGTCAGACAGCTAGTTAGGGCAGAGGTGGGACTCAAACCCAGGTCATCCTGGGAGTGAAGCCCATGCCCTCACCCCAGGCCTCTCATCTGAGAGCCAAGGGGGCTGAGGAGGCAGCTGAGCCGCCGAGGAATGGCTGGCTGACACCTGGGCATTCGACTCACACTCAGGAGACCTGGACTCGAGCTCCAGCTCAACTGCTTATTAGCCATGTGACCTGGGCCAAGTCATGCCACCTCTTGGGGCCTCAGTCTCTTCAGCTGCAAAACAATGATAATAAAACCTGCTCCACCTACTTCGTGGGGCGATGTGAGGATTCCACGAAATCAGTGATACTGCAAATGCTTTGAAAACAACTGCAAAGGGCTGCAGAAATGAAGAGATCGTGGTAATTTCTTCAGAGAAGCGTTTCCTGGATTATCTCTTGATGACATTCCAGCTCATCTCCTCCACCTGTCCTCAACAGCCTGAGTGTTGGAAGTCAGAACCCTGACCTTGTGGGTCTCTTCCAATACTGCTTTGGTGCAGAGGTAGAAGACAGCTGAAACAGACTGTACCCACTTAAGAATTTTCTAGGCCGGGAGCAGTGGCTCAAGCCTGTAATCCCAGCACTTTGGGAGGCCGAGACGGGTGGATCACGAGGTCAGGAGATCGAGACCATCCTGGCTAACATGGTGAAATCCCGTCTGTACTAAAAAAAAAAATAAGGCCGGGCGCGGTGGCTCAAGCCTGTAATCCCAGCACTTTGGGAGGCCGAGACGGGCGGATCACGAGGTCAGGAGATCGAGACCATTCTGGCTAACATGGTGAAACCCCGTCTCTACTAAAAAATACAAAAACTAGCCGGGTGAGGTGGCTGGCACCTGTAGTCCCAGCTACTCGGGAGGCTGAGGCAGGAGAATGGCGTGAACCCGGCAGGCGGAGCTTGCAGTGAGCTGAGATCTGGCCACTGCACTCCAGCCTGGGCGACAGAGCGAGACTCCGTCTCAAAAAAAAAAAGAATTCTCCAAACATATTAGAGCATTGGCTTAAGGTTCAATCCTACACCCGAATTTCAGCAGGGCCCCTGTCTCCTGTTTGTCATAAAACAAACAGGCTTTCAGCTACTTGGGCAGGATTTAACTAGCGATCAGCCTTAGAGATAAGTGGATCACACTCAACAAGCTCATATGGGAATAATTTGTACCCAATAGCAGTTTATAATTTATATCTTTGAATCCACAGTCAGGGAGTTATCTTTGCAGTGACTAGAGACACAGACTACCCGCCATGTTACACGCCCTCTCCTGTCCAGCACAGAGCTAACTGAGAAGCAGAATGAGTAATCGGGAGATTGAGTAGTGGGCATGAAGTCACAGTCCAATGTGTGAATCGCTCATTCTTACTAGAAGGCTATAAAAATTGGAAGGTGGGACCTCCTTTAGTTTATCTGTTCTGTACACCACCCTCCACCTCTCCATCACCAACCATACCTATAGCACTAAGCACGGTGCCTCGCACAACAGCTCAGAGAATGTTTTGAAATGAGTGGAATTAGGGGAAAGAGAATGCAGTGGTTTCACAAGTTTCCTGGAGGTCAAGGTGAAATCTGGTGTTTGGCTCCTTCATGGGACCAGCTTGTTTGTGCCTCTTTTGTTGTGGCCTCTCCCTTCTGGAAACTCATCATCCAATCCTGAATGGAGTTGCAGCATTCAACTCCATCTAAGCTTAAAGGGACTATGTTTCCAAACCCCACATCAGGAAACAAAGCTTGATGGAACATTTGAAACCAGGAATCTATATTCCGGAAGGATCCATGCCCTTCTGTTTGCCCTTGGATTTACACTATCCTCTTTCTGCATTTTGACAGATTTTTCTGAGTCCAGTTTGCCAGTTTATAGCTTTCCTTACAATGATTCAGTTACTCCTAAATACATCTAGGGAGATCCCTTAGACTCATCAGTAGACTTTCAAATCACCTAACCCCATGGTTTATTGATCCTATTCTGAAGTTTGTTCAGTTCTCCACTTTCTTCTTCCAGTGTCTTCTTGGAGGCCCCTACACTATGCATCTACTACCCAGAGCACAGGTGGGGCAGGTAGAACATCTGACCACAGAGAGAACCCGAATGTGCTAGGTGGTGCAAGAAAGGTCTTGGATTCTGATTCCAGCTCTGCCTCTAATAATCACTGGTGCAGACTAGGTGCAGTGGCTCATGCCTGTAATCCCAGCACTTTGGGATGAAACCCCATCTCTACTAAAAATACAAAAAATTAGCCAGGCATGGCTGGGCACAGTGGCTCATGCCTGTAATCCCAGCACTTTGGGAGGCCAAGGCAGGTGAATCATGAGGTCAGGAGTTTGAGACCAGTCTGGCCAACATGGTGAAACCCCGTCTCTACTAAAAAATACAAAAAGTTAGCCAGGTGTGGTGGCAGGCGCCTGTAATCCCAGCTCAGGAGAATCACTTGAACCCGGGAAGCTGAGGTTGCAGTGAGCTGAGATCGCGCCACTGCACTCCAGCCTGGGCGACAGTGCAAGACTCCGTCTCAAAAAAAAAGAAAGAAAAAAAAATTAGCCAGGCATGCTGGTGGGTGCCTGTAATCCCAGCTACTTGGGAGGCTGAGGCAGGAGAATCACTTGAACTCAGGAGGCGGAGGTTGCAGTGAGCTGAGGTCGCATCATTGCACTCCAGCAGGGACAACAAGAGCGAAACTCCGTCTCAAAAACAAACAAAACAAATAACCATTGGTGCACACATAATAATCATTGGTGTGTCCTTTGGTAAGTCTAGTTCCCTCTATGTCTCATCTGCAAAATGGAGAGGAAGGATAGGCAGCACAGACTCAAAGTCTTAATGATCTCTTGCAAGTCAATCACTCAATAAGTCATGAGATGGGAGAATTTGCCCACATGCTCGGCTTTCCTTTCTGTAGTTTAGGGATAAATGGTCTATGCCCCTATCTAAGGCATACACCTTCACTGAGCACGAGATCCCATCCCCTCACTCCAGTCATTCTCCATCCTCTCTCGTGTCATGTTTTCTCTTCTTTGATTAATCATTTTCATCAGCACATAAATATGCTGTAATTTCACTCATCTTTTTTAAAAAAGTTGCTCTTGACCCTATGTGTTAGTCTGCTTTGTGCTGCTATGACAGAGTATCAGAGACTGGGTAATTTATAAAGAAAAAACATTGATTTGGTTCACAGTTCTAGATGCTGGGAAGTCCAAGGTCAAGGGGCTGGCATCTGGTGAGGGCCTTTTTGCCACATCATAACATGGCATAAGGCATCCCAGGGGCAAGAGAGAGGGGAATGCAATGGGAGAAGGAAGGGGGCCAAGCTCAAGCTTGTCCTTTAATGAGAAAACACTGCCGCAACAATGGCATTAATCCATCTGTGAGGACAGAGCCTTCGCGGCCTAGTCGCCTCTTTTTTTTTTTTTTTTTTTGAGACGAAGTCTTTCTCTGTCACCCAGGCTGGAGTGCAGTGGCGCGATCTTGGTTCACTGCAAGCTGGGCCTCCCAGGTTCACGCCATCTCCCGCCTCAGTCTCCCCAGTAGCTGGGATTACAGGCATGCGCCACCACACCCGGCTAATTTTTTGTATTTTTAGTAGATAGAGGCGGGGTGTCACTGTGTTAGCCAGGATGGTCTTGATCTCCTGAACTCGTGCTGATCTGCCCGTCTCGGCCTCCCAAAGTGCTGGGATTACAGGCGTGAGCCACCGTGCCCAGCCAGCCTAGTCACCTCTTAAAGGTTCCACCTCACAAACCTGTTGTATTGGAGATTACGTTTCTAACACATTAACTTTGGGGGACACATTCAAACCATAGCATCCTCTCCAGCTTGCATCCCCTTTCTCCACTCACCTTCATAGGAAAGCTCCATAAAATAATTATTTATGTGGTCGGCCCTCCATATCCGTGGGTTCTGCATCCATGGCTTCCACCAACCAAAGGTCAAAACTATTTGAAAAAGGCCGGACATGGTGGCTCACACCTGTAATCCCAACACTTTGGTAGGCTGAGGCAGGTGGATCACCTGAGATCAGGAGTTCATAGACCAGCCTGGCCAACACAGTGAAACCTCGTCTCTACTAATAATACAAAAATTAGCCAGACATGGTGGCATGTGCTTGTAGTCCTAGCTACTGGGAGGCTGAGGCAGGAGACTCGCTGGAACTGGGAGGTGGAGGCTGCATGAGCTGAGATTGCGCCACTGCACTCCAGCTTGGGTGACAGAGCAAGACTCCATCTCAAAACAAACAAATTAGAAAATTTTAAAAAAAGAAAAAAAAAAAAGAAGCCAACAATTTTTTTTTAAAAAGTACGAATAGGGCTGGGTGTGGTGGCTCACACCTGTAATCCCAACACTTTGGGAGTCCGAAGCTGTCGAATCATCTGAGATCGGGAGTTTGAGACCAGCCTAGCCAACATGGTGAAACCCCATCTCTACTAAAAATACAAAACTTAGCCGGGTGTGGTGGCGCGTGCCTGTAATCCCAGTTACTCGGGAGGCTGAGGCAGGAGAATCACTTGAACCCGGGGGGCAGAGGCTGCAGTGAGCTGAGATCATGCCACTGAACTCCAGCCTGGGTGACAGAGTGAGACTCCATCACAAACAAAACAAAAAAACCAACAGAAAGCATTCAAACATTGTGCAGCAGAAGTTGGCAAATTAAAGCCCACAGATCAAATCCTGCTACTTTAAATAATAAATGATAATAATAATACAAATAGGCTGGGCATGGTGGCTCAAGCCTGTAATCCCAGTACTTCAGGAGGCCAGCGTGGGCAGACAGCTTGCACCCAGGAGCTCAAGACCAGCTCGGGCAACTTGGTGGAATCCCACCTCTACAAAAAGACAAAAATTAGCCAGGCATGGTGGCATATGCCTGTGGTCTCAGCTACTTGGAAGGCTGAGGCAGGAGGATCACCTGAGCCCAGGGAGGTCAAGGCTGCAGTGAGCCGTGATTGTGCCATTGCACTCCCATCTCGGTGACAAAGAGAGGCCCTGTCTCAAAAAATAATAATAATACAAATAAAAACATACAGTATAACACTATTTACACTATTTACAGAGCATTTACATTGTGTTAGGTATTAATCTAGAGAATATTTAAAGTATATGAGAGGATGTGTAGGTTATATGCAAATATTACACCATTTTATTTTATTTATTTTTGAGATGGCATCTCACTCTGTCACCCAGGCTGGAGTTCAATGGCACAATCTTGGCTCACTGCAACCTCTGTCACCTAGGTTCAAGAGATTCTCCTGTGTCAGCCTCCTGAGTAGCTGGGACTACATGTCCCCCCCACCACACCCAGCTAATTTTTGTATTTTTTTAGTAGAGATGGGTTTCATCAAGTTAGTCAGGCTGGTTATGGAACTCCTGACCTCAAGTGATCCATCTGCTTCGGCCTCCCAAAGTGCTGGGATTACAGGTGTGAGCCACCGCACCCAGCTATTACACTCTTTTATATAAGAGACTTGCACACCCAAGGATTTAGGGGCCAGGAACCTTGGCTCACTCCTATAAACGCAGTGATTTGAGAGGTGGGAGGATTTTTGAGGTAGGAGGATTGCTTGAGCCCAGGAGTTCAAGAACAGGCTAGTCAACATAGTGAGATCCCATCTCTAAAAAAAAATGGATTTTGGAATCTTCAGCAGCGTCCTGAAACCAATCCCCAGCAGATACTGAAGGATGGATAAGGGACAATGGTACTTTCTCCCCTTCCATTCTCTCTTGAACCCATTTGTATCACTCTGTAATTCCACCTAAGCTGCTCTTCGTTAAGATTGCCAGTCCCCTCTAGTGTGCTTAAACCTAAAGGTTATCACTTAATCTTCACCTTCCTTGACTGAAGGTGAAGGATCAGCTGAGCATTCCTCCTTCCTTGAGACATTTTTTGTTTTTCCTCTCGGCTTCCAAGACACTATATTCTCTTGATTATTTCATCAAGGTCTCCTTTGCTAAGTTCTCCTCATCTCCTTCATCTCTAAATGTTAGAGAGAGCCAGACATGGTGGCACGTGCCCATAGTCCCAGCTATTCAGAAGGCTGAAACAGGGAGGAGCCCAGGAGGTCGAGGCTGCAGTGAGCTATGATCACACCACTGCACTCCAGCCTGGGCAACAGCGCAAGACCCTATCTCTAAAAACGACAAACGTTGGAGGGTCGCAGGATTCAGTCCTTGGATTTGTTCCCTATCTTAATCTGTTGCTGATCTCATTTAGTCTCATAGCATTGAATGTCACATGGCATAGCCCACATTCCCCTAGGAGGGCAACCTTAATAAACAGTTGGCATGTAGGTAGCTTATATGGGAATGAAATTCCAAAGAGCAGAAAAGAGGGACAGGAGAAGTTAAACAGCAAAAAAAAAAAAAAAAAAAAAAAAAGGAACACAATTCAAGAGAGCATTCTTGAGCTGCCCACCACTATGGGAGACAGATGCCTGACCCCAAAGGACCAGCTAAGCGGCTTCCAAACTGTTTGTCAAGGGATGAAAAGGGGAAGGCATTTGTCTCTCAGCTTTCATTCACTGCTGGAAGAGGAAGTGAATATTTTGGCTGGGTGCGGTGGGTCACGCCTGGAATCCCAACACTTTGGGAGGCCGAGGTGGGCGGATCATAAGGTCAGGGGTTCGAGTCCAGCCTTGCCAATATGGTGAAACCCCATCTCTACTAAAAATACAAAAATTAACTGGGCGTGGTGGCATATGCCTGTAGTTCCAGCTACTCGGGAGGCTGAGAATCGCTTGAACCCGGGAGGCAGAGGTGGCAGTGAACCAAGATTGCACCACTGTACCCCAACAACCTGGATGACAGAGTGAGACTCCATCAAAAGAAAGAAAGAAAGAGAGACAGAGAGAGAGAGAGAGAGAAAGGAAGGAAGGAAGGAAGGAAGGAAGGAAGGAAGGAAGGAAGGAAGGAAGGAAGGAAGGAAAGAAAGAAGGAGAAAGAAAAGAAGGAGTATTTCAGGTGTGGGAGCAGCAAGAATGAAGGGAGAAAATCACTGACCCCTAACCTCTGCTCTTTCCTTCGTATAATTACAGTGGAGTGGAAGGGGAATAGGAGGATGACTTTGGGCTTGACCGGGGGGCCGAGTTCTACTCAGCCTTACTCCAGCTGTACGATTTAGGCAAAGTATTTGAACTTTCTGAACCTTGGTGTCTTCGTCTACAAAATGAGGAAGATGGCCCCTACCATAATGAGTTGTGAAGATTACATAAAATAACACAGCAAAGTCCTTAGCAGAGGGCCATAGACAGGCAATGAGTAGTACTGTGGTTACTACTGTGATTCTTTGACTATATGATAGGAAGCTGTGTGAAAAATACCTGCACCAATTGGGAGGCAGTTGCAAATGGCACAGAAGGTCGTCCTGGGGAACAGTGAGATGCAGGGGCCAGATAGTGGAGAACACTGAATCCCAGGCTGAAGTCTTGGCGCTGTAACATCACCAAAGGATCTTGACCAGTGGACACACAGAACATTGAGTGCATGTGACAGGACAGAACCCGAAGGCTTGAAGACCAACGGAAAGAAACAGCCTGCCGTCACCTGGCCCTCCTCAGGCTCCTGCACATCTCCCCATCAATGCCCTTTCCGTGTCCTGTTGTAGCGACCTGTTTCAGACCTCTATATGGCCATTTCCCTGGAAAGCCCTTGAGGGCAGGGCCAAGGATATAGTCAGCCCGATCCTCAAGCTTGGCACAGGCCTGACACGTAGTAAGGCTCCATGAGTGTTTGCTGAAGTCTTAATGACCTGAGTGACTGCCATGCAATAATTCACATGTGAGGATGAAAACCTGAGTGAGGATGATGGCAGCGAGAATGAGCATGGTCAAAATCGTAGAACATCTGGAGGAAGAGGTACAAAACTGTTACAATGATAATTTTTACATGGAAAGACAAGAAGATATGCAACCCTTGGCTAGGTGTGGTGGCTCACACCTGTAATCCCAACACTTTGGGAGGCCAAGGCAGGCAGATCATTTGAGGTCAGGAGTTTGAGACCAGCCTGGCAAACATGATGAAACTTCATCTCTACTACAATCCAAAAATTAGCCGGGCATGGTGGCACGTGCCTTTAATCCCAGCTACTTGGGAGGCTGAGGTGGGAGGATCACTTGAGACCAGGGTGGAGGTTGCAGTGAGCCGAGATCATGCCACTGCACTCCAGCCTGGGCAACAGAGTGAGACCCTGTTTAAAAAAAAAAAGAAGACATGAGACTCAGTCTAAGAGGGAAAATACCGGTCGCAGTACCAAGTCTGCTCCCAACTCTGGGTCCTTGGGTAATTTTTAATAACGTGTGGGCAAATGTGGTGTGCATGTCAGGGACGGTGACAGATAGCACATGAGGCAAAAGATGTGGACTCATGATGAGCATTTAAAAGCTTTGAGATGGGCGCGGTGGCTCATGCCTGTAATCCCAGCACTTTGTAAGGCCGAGGCAGGGGGGATTACCTGAGGTCAGGAGTTCAAGACCAGACTGACCAACATGGTGAAATCCTGTCTCTATTAAAAATAGGAAAATTAGCCAGGTATGGTGGCGGGCGCCTGTAATCCCAGCTACTCGGGAGGCTGAGGCAAGAGAATTGCTTGAACCTGGGAGGTGGAGGTTGCGGTGAACCGAGATCTCACCATTGCATTCCAACCTGAGCGAGAAAGCAAGACCCCGTCTTTAAAATAAATAAATAAATAAATAAATAAATAAATAATAAAAGCTTTGAGCCAGGCCAGGCATGGTGGCTCACACCTGTAATCCCAGCACTTTGGGAGGCTGAGGCAGGTGGATCATCTGAGGCCAGGAGTTCGAGACCAGCCTGACCAACATAGTGAAACCCTGTCTCTCCTAAAAATAGGAAAATTAGCCAGGCGTGGTGACGCACGCACCCGTAGTCCCAGCTACTTGGAAGGCTAAGGCAGGACAATCGCTTGAACCCAGGAGGCGGAGGTTGCAGTAAGCCAAGATCAAGCCACTGTACTCCAGCCTGGGTGACAGAGAAAGACTCTGTCTGAAAATAAATAAGTAAATAAATAAATAAAAGCTTTGAACCGGCCAGGCGTGGTGGCTCACGCCTGTAATCCCAACACTTTAGGAGGCTGAGGTGGGCAGAGGTCCACCTGGTCAGGAATTCAAGACCATCCTGGTCAACATGGTAAAACTCCGTCTCTATTAAAAATACAAAAATTGGGCAGAGTGCAGTGATTCACACCTGTAATCCCAGGACTTTGAGAGGCTGAGGTGGGTGGATCACCTGAGGTCAGGAGTTTGAGACCAGCCTGGCCAACATAATGAAACCTCATCTTTACTAAAAATACAAAAATTAGCTGGGCATGGTGGTGCATGCCTGTAGTCCCAGCTACTGGGGAGGCTGAGGTGGGAGAATAACTTGAACCTGGTAGGTGGAGGTTGCAATGAGCTGAGATCACACCACTGCACTCCAGCCTAGGCAACAGAGTGAGACTCTATCTCAGAAAAAATATATATATATATATTATTTTTGGGGAGCATGGTGGTGCACACCTGTAATCCCAGCTACTCGGGAGGCTGAGGCAGGAGAATTGCTTGAACCCAGGAGGCAAAGGTTGCATTGAGCCGAGATCACACCACTGCACTCCAGCCTGGCGACAGAGCGAGACTCCGTTTAAAAAAAAAGAAAAAAGAAAAACCACTTTGAACCAAATTTTACCGCCCAGTAGCTAGTTGAGCCTGGATATGTCATTTGCTCTCTCTGAGGCTCAGTTTTATCCAGCAAATGGAGATCATAAGGGAATCATAACGCCTGCTCTGCCTTCCAGGGTTGTTGAAAAGATCTAAAAGATTGTAGATATTCAGATGCTCTGAAAACTGTCAAGTATTCTTAAAATGTAAGGCAACTTTAGTAATATGGTGGTGATTAATTCCTCCATCTATAGTCTACTCAATTATTCATTTAAAGTTATGAAGGGGCTGGCTTTGAAGGCTCAAGCTAAATCATTTCACAAACACTTATATAGGTTTTGTTTTTCTTCCTCTGTAGAAAGAGGAAACAGGCCGGGTGTGGTGGCTCAAACCTGTAATCCCAGCACTTTGGGAGGCCAAGGCGGGCAGATCACGAGGTCAGGAGATCGAGATCATCCTGGCTAACATGGTGAAACCCCGTCTCTACTAAAATACAAAAAAAAAAAAAATTAGCCAGGCGTGGTGGCGGGCGCCTGTAGTCCCAGCTACTCTGGAGACTGAGGCAGGAGAATGGCGTGAACCTGGGAGGCAGAGCTTGCAGTGAGCCGAGATTGTGCCACTGCACTCCAGCCTGGGCGACAGAGTGAGACTCCATCTCAAAAAAACAAAACAAAACAAAGAAAAGAGGAAACAAAGAGTTCAGGTGGGCTGAGTTTTCCAGTTTTAGGTAAAAGTGCAGGGTGAGGCAGGGTGCGGTGGCTCACACCTGTAATCCCAACACTTTGGGAGGCCGAGGCAGGAGCATCACCTGAGGTCAGGAGATTGAGACCAGCCTGGCTAACATGGTGAAACACCGTCTCTACTAAAAATACAAAAATTAGCTGGGCGTGGTGGTGTGTGCCTGTAATCCCAACTACTCGGGTCACTGAGTCAGGAGAATTGCTTGAACCCAGGAGGCAGAGGTTGCAGTGAGCTAAGATCACCCCACTACACTCCAGCGTGGGTGACAGAGCGAGACTCCGTCTACAAAAAAAAAAAAAAATAGTGCAGGGTGAGTGGTTGGTCTGTAGTTCCTGGGCATGGGGAGATAGCATCAAAGTGGGACCCTCAGGCCTTCAGCTCCAGGTGAAGCGCTCACCTCCTCAGGGATCTCTTCCTGCTGCATTAGGGAACTACCGCAAAGGTCCCCTCTCACCCAGGTGACTCCTCAACCAGCAACTAAAACAGAAAATTTCCCACCTGAGTATTATTGCATTGGTGCAAAAGTAAAGGGGGTAGAAAAACCACCATTACTTTTGCACCACCCTAATAAATTGTAAAGCAACCACCTCATGGAGATTAGAACAGAGATAAACATTGTTTTAAAGAGACTCAGCCATTCTAGAAGACTCCATTGCATATTGCTTGAACACATTTTGGCATCTGCTGAGGCATATTTAGAATGCAGGCTCTTGCTGGGTGCAGTGGCTCACACCTGTAATCCCAGCACTTTGGGAGGCCAAGGTAGGCAGATCACCTGAGGTTGAGAGTTTGAGACCAGCCTGACCAAGATGGAGAGACCCCGTCTCTATTGAAAATAAAAATTAGCCAGGTGTGGTGGCACATGCCTGTAATCCCAGCTACTTGGGAGGCTGAGACAGGGGAATCGCTTGAAACCGGGAGGCAGAGTGGGCCGAGATCACGGCATTGCACTCTAGCCTGGGCAACAAGAGCGAAACTCCATCTCCAAAAGAAAAAGAAAGAAAGAAAGAAAGAAAAACGCCAGGTATGTGCACCTGTAGTCCTAGTTACTCCAGAGGTTGAGGCAAGAGGATCACTTAAGCAAGCACAGGAGTTCAAGGCTGCAGTAAGCTATGATTGTGCTACTGCACTCCAGCATGGGAAAAAGAATGAGACCCTGTCTCTAAAATAAAATAAAGTAGGATCTCAGGCCCTCCTCAGATCCATAGCATCAGAATCTGCATTTAGCAAGATCCCCAGGTGATTCCCATGCAGGTAAAAGTTGCAAGGCATCCTTTAAATGCAGGGTCAAAGGCTGGGAAAAGGTGGAGTCACTCCAGGTGACAGTGCTTATAGAGCACTATCCAGAGCGTAGAGAAGGGAGTTTTGGCCAACAGGCGTGGAATATTTATTAACATCCCATAAGATGGGCAAGGCAGTCCCTACTGTGGGAATGGCTGAGTCTGCCTGTAGAGCTTGATGTCGTTAAAGCTTTCAAGTCATCTGCCCATTCCTTGCAATGTACCTGAGCTTCCCCAAACAATGTTCCTATTATCACTTGGCTTCTACTTGATGCAAAGATTCAGGTCCACATGACATTAGAATAGACATTTTTTTTTCTACTCGTAAACTAAACAACTGGCATTCTTATTTTATATAGTAATCAAACAAAACCAGACAAAAATCAGACAAAATCAGGTGAGGGTCCAATTCCTGGACTCTGGCAAATAAATTAGCCACAGTGATAAATGCCACTTTAGGCGGCCCTGTTCTGAGACAGTGCAGACAGCCAGCAAGGCTCTTTCCAACCAACCATTTCTCATCTATCTTTTATCTTTGAATTAATTTCTTTCTTTCTTTTTCTCTCTCTCTTTTTTTTTTTTTCTCTTCTTTTTTTTTTTTTTTTTTTTTTTTTTTTTTTTTTTTGAGGCGGAGTCTCGCTCTGTCGCCCAGGCCGGAGTACAGTGGTGCAATCTTGGCTCACTGCAGCCTCCACCCACCAGGTTCAAGCGATTCTTCTGCCTCAGCCTCCCGTGTAGCTGGGACTACAGGTGTGCGTCACCGTGCCCGGCTAATTTTTTTGCATTTTTAGTAGAGACAAGGTTTCACCATGTTGACCAGGATGGTCTTGATCTCTTGGTCTCGTGATCCACCCATCTCAGCCTCCTAAAGTGCTAGGATTACAGGCATGAGTCACAGTGCCCTGCCTCTTTCTTTCCTTCTTTCTTTTTGACGGAGTCTTGCTCTGTTGCCCAGGCTGGAGTACAGTGGCGCAATCTCAGCTCACTGCAACCTCCACCTACCAGGTTCAAGCAATTCTCCTGCCTCAGCCTCCCAAGTAGCTGGGACTACACATGTGTGCCACCATGCCCTGCTAATTTTCATATTTTTAATGGAGACGGGGTTTCACCGTTTTGGCCAGGCTGGTCTTGAACTCCTGATCTCAAGGGATCCACCTGCCTCGGCCTCCCAAAGTGCTGGGATTACAGGCGTGAGCCACCGTGCCTGGCCTATCTTTGAATTTCTAATCATCTCACGTAGTTGTATTCCACTGTTGCTCTAACAGTGTTTCTCGATTTTGTCCTGTCAACTGGTAAGTTTCATGAGGGCAGCAAAGGACCACAGCTGAAAACACACCTGTAGAAAGGACCAATCACCTGCTGTGAACCTAAACCCAGACAGGAAAGAAAGTTCGGGCAAGGAGCCAGGCGCGGTGGCTCACGCCTGTAATCCCAGCACTTTGGGAGGCCAAGGCGGGCAGATCACGAGGTCGGGAGATCAAGACCATCCCGGCTAACACGGTGAAACCCTGTCTCCACTAAAAAATACAAAAAAAAAAAAAAAAAATAGTGGTGGCGGGCGCCTGTAGTTCCAGCTACTCGGGAGGCTGAGGCAGGAGAATGGCGTGAACCTGGGAGGCAGAGCTTGCAGTGAGCTGAGTTCGTGCCACTGCACTCCAGCCTGGGGGACACAGCGGGACTCCATTTCAAAAAACAAAAAGTCCAGGCAAGGAGTATTTCACTGAGGTTTTGAAACAGAAAAAATGAGGCCAATTGAATGTGAACCCATAAGGGAATGGTTAACTGAATTATGGTATATATGCTCAACACAATGCTATGCAGCTATGGTCCACACAGATTACACGTGGTAATGTGGAAAATACCAATGATATATATCCCGTGACAGTCAGAGCCCCTGCAGGAAACAGATGGCACGCTCAAAATTGGGAAAATTGAAAAGGGTCTAATAAAGTGACTATTTACAAAGGTGTGGGTGGCTCTGGAAAAGCGACGGAACAGAGGGGTGCTGTTTCCATGGCTAGGCCAGGTGTCAAGGGGGAAGGGGGGCCCTGCTGGAACATGAGGGGAGAACTACCTGGAGAGGGTCCAAGGGCCCCCAGACAGGAGTCGCAGGCTTTGATGGAGGGACTTTGTTAGTCTTCGGTGATCTGGAAGGGAGGAAGAAGGGGAAGGAATATCCCTCAAACCCAACCAGAAGCTAGAGGAGGGCAGGGGAGCAGCACACAGCAGCCTCCTGGAGCACCCAGCAGGGTGCAGGCAGATGGAGGGCAATCTGGAGGGGCAAACAGGAGATGTTGCTGGTGCTCAGAAACAACACCCCAAAGTATGGCACTTTGGCATGAACTAAAGGAGGCTGGAAGGCCTCCAAAGCAGCCTCAGAAGTCAGTTCTCTCTGACCTCCTGCCCTCCTGTTTCTCACCCTTCTTTCTTCCACCTCAAGTCCTAGAAAACAAAATTCCTCTTCCCCAAGGCGGGTTATAGAAACTAGAATCCTGGTCGGGCATGGTGGCTCAGGCCTGTAATCCTAGCACTTTGGGAGGCCGAGGCGGGCAGATCACGAGGTCAGGAGTTCGAGACCAGCCTGACCAAAATGGTGAAACCCCGTCTCTACTAAAAATACAAAAATTAACCGGGCGTACGGCCAGGCGCAGTGGCTCACACCGGTAATCCCGGCACTTTGGGAGGCCGAGGAGGGCATATCACAAGGTCAGGAGATCGAGACCATCCTGGCTAACACAGTGAAACACTGTCTCTACTAAAAATACAAAACAATTACCTGGGCGTGGTGGCGGGCGCCTGTAGTCCCAGCTACTAGGAAGGCTGAGGCAGGAGAATGGAGGGAACCCAGAAGGCAGAGCTTGCAGTGAGCCAAGATCGCGCCACTGCACTCCAACCTGGGCAACAGAGTGAGACTCTATCTCAATTAAAAAAAAAAAAAAATTAACCGGGCGTGGTGGCACGTGCCAGTAATACCAGCTACTTGGGAGGCTGAGGCAGGAGAACTGCTTGAACCTAGGAGGTGGACGTTGCAGTGAGCCGAAATTATGCCACTGCACTCCAGCCTGGGCAATAGAGAGAGACTCCAGCTCAAAAAAAAAAAAAAAAAAAAAAGGAACTAGAATCCCAAGGCCGGGCACAGTGGCTCAGGCCTGTAATTCCAGCATTTTGGAAGGCCAAGCCGGGTGGATCACTTGAGGCCAGGAGTTTGAGACCAGCCTGGCCAACAGGGCAACATGGTGAAACCCCATCTCTACTAAAAATACAAAAATTAGCTGGACGTGGTGGCAGGTGTCTGTAATCCCAGCTACTTGGGAGCCCAAGGCAGGAGAATTGCTTGAACCAGGCAGGCGGAGGTTGCAGTGAGCTGAGATTGTGCCACTGCACTGCAGCCTGGGTGACAGAGTAAGACTCGACCTATTAAAAAAAGAAAGACGGCCGGGCGCGGTGGCTCAAGCCTGTAATCCCAGCACTTTGGGAGGCCGAGACGGGCGGATCATGAGGTCAGGAGATCGAGACCATCCTGGCTAACACGGTGAAACCCCGTCTCTACTAAAAATACAAAAACTAGCCAGGCGAGGTGGCGGGCGCCTGTAGTCCCAGCTACTAGGGAGGCTGGCCCAAGGCAGGAGAATTGCTTGAACCAGGCAGGCGGAGGTTGCAGTGAGCTGAGATTGTGCCACTGCACTGCAGCCTGGGTGACAGAGTAAGACTCGACCTATTAAAAAAAGAAAGACGGCCGGGCGCGGTGGCTCAAGCCTGTAATCCCAGCACTTTGGGAGGCCGAGACGGGCGGATCATGAGGTCAGGAGATCGAGACCATCCTGGCTAACACGGTGAAACCCCGTCTCTACTAAAATACAAAACTAGCCAGGCGAGGTGGCGGGCGCCTGTAGTCCCAGCTACTAGGGAGGCTGAGGCAGGAGAATGGCGTAAACCCAGGAGGCGGAGCTTGCAGTGAGCTGAGATCCGGCCACTGCACTCCAGTCCGGGCGACAGAGCCAGACTCCGCCTCAAAAAAAAAATAAAAAATAAAAAAAATAAAAAAATAAAAAAAGAAAGAAAGAAAAGGAGGGGAGGAGCGGAGGGGAAAGAAAGGAAAGAAAGGAGGGGAGGGGAAAGAAAGGAAACTCTAGGAAACTAGAATCCCTCTCCCCCATAGCAAGCCCTAAAACCCAAAAAGGTCACTCTCTCTCCCTTCTCCCTTCTTTTATTTTTCTTGAGATGGAGTCTCGCTCTGTCACCCAGGCTGGAGTGCAGCATCGCGATCTCGGCTCACTTCAACCTCCGCTTCCTGGGTTCAAGTGATTCTCCTGCCTCAACCTCCAAGTAACTGGGATTATGGGCGCACACCATCAAACCCGACTAATTTTTATATTTGTAGTAGAGACAGGGTTTCACCATGTTGGCCAGGCTAGTCTCAAACTCCTGACCTCAAGTGATCCGCCCACCTCAGCCTCCCAAAGTTCTAGGATTACCGGTAAGAGCCACCGCACCCAGCCTCCATTCTCCCTTGAAGACCCTCATTCCAGAATGTCCTGCCCCAGGCCCTGGAGGAAGGAATGCTACACAGGGAGACCAAGACAAATCTGCACAGAAGGCCTTGCTGAGCCTCCCTCTAGGTCTGTTACCACGAGATCATCCCCTTTTGTCCAATCACGTTTCTATATAGCTGTCCATTCTTCACCCAACCTACGCAAAAAAACAGACCATTTTCCCTGGGTTTTTGGGTCTTCATTTCTGAAGGCTCCTACATCAAGAAACACTTGGGTTAAATGAATTTGTTGGGCTGGGTGCAGTGACTCATGCCTGTAATCCCAGCACTTTGGGAGGCCAAGGCGGGAGGATCGCTTGAACCCAGGCATTCGAGACCAGCTGGGGCAAAATAGCGAGACCCCGTCTCCACAAAAAAATTTAAAAATTAGTCGGCCATGGTGGCAGTGCGTGCCTGTAGTCCCAGCTACTACGCAGGCTGAGGCAGGAGGATTCCTTCAGCCCAGGAAATCGAGGCAGCAGTGAGGTATGATGGTGCCACTGCACTCCAGCCTGGGGCAGAGCAAGACCCCAGTATCTAGAAAAAATAAATAAATAAGTTTGTTGCCAGGCCCAGCTCTCCAGGAGGCTGAGGCAGGAGGATCAATTGAGCCCAATTGTTCGAGGCTGTAGAAAGCTGTCATTGAGCCTGTGAATTTCCATTGTACTCCAGCCTGGGCAACATAGCAAGACCCCCGTCTCTATAAATAAATAAACAAAAAAATGTGTTGTGCTTTTTGCTTGTTAACCTGTCTTTTGTTATAAGAGTGTGGGCTATGACCCTTAGGATGTGTGAGAAAAGGGATCCAGCACTGTAGATTTATTGAAAAGAACAATTTATTGGAAAAAGCAAAAGCACGACACAAAATTGCATGTGTACAACAGAGATGTCAATATATAGAGAGACATTTGAGAAACAGACAGAAAGGAATCCGCCCATCCTGAAGGCTATCATTATTGTATGAAGGTACTAGGGAAGGATTTTGGTGAGATGGCAAGTTCTTGACTTTCAGTGATTGATAATGTGGCTGTGTTTTGTTTTTGTTTTTGTTTGAGACAGAGTCTCGCTCTGTCGCTCAGGCTGGAGTGCAGTGGCCCGATCTCGGCTCACTGCAAGTTCCGCCTTCTGGGGTCATGCGGTTCTCCTGCCTCAGCCTCCCTAGTAGCTGGGACTACAGGCGCCCGCCACCACACCTGGCTAATTTTTTGTATTTTTAGTAGAGACGGGGTGGTCTCAATCTCCTGACCTCGTGATCGCCGCCTTGGCCTCCCAAAGTGCTGGGAATACAGGCGTGAGCCACCGCCTGGCTGACGGCTGTGTTGCTTTTCTAATAAAACAGTCAATGAGGCAAGTTAGGGGAAAGTGTATGGGGGAGGAGGTGGAGCAGCACAAGCCTTCCCCTCCCTTTACTCCAAGGCAGCCCCTTGAGGCACCTTCTGGTATCCTTCCAATCCCTTCATTTTACAAAAGGGAGAAATGACATGCCCAAAGTGTAAAGCAGGTTAGTGGCAAGATGGGAGGAAATCCGGATCTCCCCCTCCCCCACAGATTTCCAAATTGACCTTGCCTCCTGTCCATCTCCACACCACCCCAGCCTCCCTTCCCCCACCACTTTCCCCTTCCCTTTCTCTCTATGGCGGCAAATGCAAGAGCTACCCTGATTTGAAGCAGCTAAACAGTCTCACACCCTTAATCTCACTGTCTGAATGATAAATCCTGCAGGGCAGCTCGTTCCATTCAAGCCCTTCACACCCTCCTCTGAGTAGCTGGGTGGTCTCTTCCGCCCAAGTGGGGGCTGCTGGCCCTTCCTTCCACTTAGCATTCCCCCAGGAGTCGAGGACTTCCCGGGAGCCCGGCATTCGCCTCCAAAACAATATCCAGATAAGACACGGCCCTCCCAGCCCCCTTTCAGGGCCAGACCATAAAATAAAGCCGCGTGGGCTTTGCACCCCTGGACAGAATCCTTTGTCTGGGTTGGAAACAGCCTGAAAAGATGAAAGGGGCTCCCACTCTGACCTCTTCACCTCTTGTTATCTTGGGCCCACTCCCCTTAGACTCTCTGAAGCAGACAGCGGCGTTTTCCCATGGTCACTGGGGTTAACGACGTCTTAGCAGCTAACAGGGAGAGGAATGTGAGGAATGTACCTGCCTAAGGGGCGATTATTTTCATCAAGGACAGGCTGAAATGGATAATGAGGTCAAAAACAAACGCCATCTCTTTCTCAAAGGACTCTCTAAAGACAGGCTATTAGATATAGTTCATTAGTTGGGGTGGGGCTAGGGGAGCTACTTTTAGACCGTTGCCTGAAGAGAGATGGAGGCATTTTGCCAAGTTTAGATTCTTCTCCAAGTCAGTAGGGGGCTAAGTTTAGGCTCCAATTCAAGCTTTCAGATATCTGAGTTTCATTCAGGTACAGGCAACAAGTGGCATTCTGGGCTCAAAATATTTGCAAGAGAATGTATTATAACTGTTCAGGTGGGGTCCATAGTAAAAAAAAAACAAAAAAAACTAATATCCAAAATTAATGTGGAAAACTGATGAACCAGAGTTTATGTTTAAAAAGATATTTTGTCAGTTCAGTTCACTACAACTACATTCATTTTATGAAAATCACATATAGTTTATATAGTTAAAGCCTTTATACATTTTCTCTCCAAAACCTTAAGAATAATTTCACTGTAAAAGACATTTATCACATATTTGCATATTTATATAAAATGTCCCAGGGCCAGGGCTGGCCATGGTGGCTCATGCCTGTGATCCCAGTGCTTTGGGAGGCTGAGGTGGGAGGACTGCTTGAGGCCAGGAGTTTGAGACTAGCCTGGGCAACATACTGACATCTTGTCTCTAAAAGACAAAACAAAACAAAAATAGATAAAATTAAATATTCCCCCCCCCCCTTTTTTTTTTTGAGACGGAGTCTCGCTCTGTCGCCCAGGCTGGAGTGCAGTGGCCTGATCTCGGCTCACTGCAAGCTCCGCCTCCCGGGTGTACGCCATTCTCCTGCCTCAGCCTCCCTAGTAGCTGGGACTACAGGCGCCCGCCACCTCGCCCGGCTAGTTTTGTATTTTAGTAGAGACGGGGTTTCACCGTGTTAGCCAGGATGGTCTCGATCTCCTGACCTCGTGATCCGCCCGTCTCGTCCTCCCAAAGTGCTGGGATTACAGGCTTGAGCCACCGCGCCCAGCCAATATTCCCTTTTTATCCCATTGTCATCACTGTAATTTAGGCTCTAACTCTCTACTCTTCACCAGTGGATTTTGATGTAACTTACAAACTGGAACCCCACTTGTAAACTCCTTCACTTACGTTCATCCTGCATCCCATACAGTTCACCGTCTTCAAATATATCTGTGCTGTGTTCAAAACCTTCATTGCTCACCAAGGCTGAATGTGATAAGGTGTGTGCTAGTTCAGTGCTCAGGCAGAACAGACATTCCTTTCCCCTCCATTTTTCTTTATACCTTTACAAAATGAAGTTCAAACTCTTCAGCCTGGCATTTATAGCCCTCCAAATCTAAACCTGATTAATTTTCAATCCTAACATCCCCACTGCATGTCCTCCCCATATTTAAAAGGCCACCTTCTGGCCAGGCACGGTGGTTCACGCCTGTAATCCCAGCAGTTTGGGAGGCTGAGGCAGGTGAAGCATTTGAGGTCAGGAGTTCAAGACCAGCCTGGCCAACATGGCAAAACGCTGTCTCCACTAAAAATACAAAAATTAACTTGGTGTGGTGGGGCACCTCTAATCCCAGCTACTCGGGAGGCTGAGGCAGGAGAATCGCTTGACCCAGGAGGCAGAGGTTGCAGTGAGCTGAGATCGCACTCCATTGCACTCCAGCCCAGGTGACAGTGTGAGACTCCATCTCAAAAAATAAATAAATAAAAATAAAAGGAGATGTGAGTAAAGTACTTTGCAGAGTGTCTGGCACAGAATCAGGTCTATAAATGTAAGCTTTGACGATAATGATGATATAGACTGATACCTGCAAAAGTTCTTTGCATAAAAAGACAAGCCAGCTCTCTGTAGAACATGCTGCACTCCAAGTTCCCTGATCAGGCTGTGGTCATGCAGGCCTTTGTACCTTTGCTCTAGCTCCTGTCTGGGTTTGGAATGTACTCTCCCCTCCTTCTCTTATCTCCATATTCAGCTCAAAGGACACCTTCCCAGGGAGGCCTTCCCAGACCAGCACTTTACCCCTGGCCCAGCAAAACTAATTGCTCCCTCCACCAAGGGCTCATAGCTCTAAGACAGCATGTCTCACATTGTATAATAATAGTTTGCTTATATCTTGGTCTCCAGAGGTAACATATTAACATAGTTTCAGAATTTTCAGGGTCCAATACAGTCTTGGGTCTAACCTGCCTATATGGGTGCTCAGTAAGAGTATGTGGAAGGAAAGAACAAAGGAATGGCTTGTCCCTGAGGGTACCTGCATGTCCTCACACCAAGTCCCACCCACCTGGCCTCTCAACCCTCAGACGTTTGATGGCACCTCTTCGAGAATTGTCTTTCCTGGCAGATCCCTGGAATCTACAAAAACAGGGTATGATTGCATTTTCAGCAACTATCTCCACGCCACTTTGTGTGACTTGCTGACCAGCTGGAGGTGCCACAAGAGCATGACTCAGGGTAGCCGAAAGATATTTTAGTGCCAAAACTATGGAGTTCAGTTATAGGATATTCAAACTGCTACACTAGGAAGAGTCTGCAAACAGATCTGTATAATGTAGTGTGTCGGCCGGGCGCGGTGGCTCAAGCCTGTAATCCCAGCACTTTGGGAGGCCGAGACGGGCGGATCACGAGGTCAGGAGATCGAGACCATCCTGGCTAACACGGTGAAACCCCGTCTCTACTAAAATACAAAACTAGCCGGGCGAGGTGGCGGGCGCCTGTAGTCCCAGCTACTCGGGAGGCTGAGGCAGGAGAATGGCGTAAACCCGGGAGGCGGAGCTTGCAGTGAGCTGAGATCTGGCCACTGCACTCCAGTCCGGGCGACAGAGCGAGACTCCGCCTCAAAAAAAAAAAAAAAAAAAAAAAAAAAAAAAGTAGTGTGTCAATGTTAACAACTTGGTGGGTTTGTGTCCTCTTTAGCTACTAGGAAACTCAGCATAACAAAATGATACCTGATCACTTCAAATTTTGTCCAGTAGTCATGAAGACACAAATGATCCCCCTTCTTTTCCCTGTGCCGAGCTGCAATCCTGAGTATTCATTGTGAGATGAGGGGTCAAATTCAAGGGTGCAGTCTCTGGCCTCGAGTTAGGCCAAATATACTGGGCCCTCACAGTCTCATTAGCACCTACTACATCCAACCCAACTAATAGACCGCAGCCAGAGCTTCAGGGCTGCCAGAGAGGTAATCCAGGGCAGTGGTTAAGAACTAGAGCTAGGTTGGGCGCGGGGGCTCACACCTGTAATCCCAGCACTTTGGGAGGCCAAGGTGGGTGGATCGCCTGAGGTCAGAAGTTCAAGACCAGCCTGGCCAACATGGTGAAACCCCTCTCTACTAAAAATACAAAAAAAAATTAGTGGGGCATGGTGGCAGATGCGCCTGTAGTCCCAGCTATTCGGGAAGCTGAGGCAGGGAAAATCACTTGAACCCAGGAGGCAGAGGTTGCAGTGAGCTGAGATCATGCCATTGCACTCCAGCCTGGGGAACAGAGCAGGACTCCGTCTCAAAAAAAAAAAAAAAAAAAAGAACTAAGTGTGTGGTGGCTCACACCTGTAATCCCAGCACTTTGGGAGACTGAGGCAGGATGATCTCTTGAGCTCAGGAGTTCAAGTCTGGGCAATATGGCAAGTCCTCATTTCTACAAAAAAATCAAAAAATTAGCCTGGTGTGGTGGTGCCTTCCTGTAGTCCCGGCTACTCTGGAGACTAAGGCAGGAGGATTGCTTGAGCCCAGGAGGTTGAGACTGCGGTGAGCTGAGATCACGCCCCTGCACTCCAGCCTGGGCAACAGAGTGAGACTCTCTCACACACACACAAAAAGGAACTAGAGCTCAGTGCCAGGAGTGATGGCATCACGAGGAGGCTGAGGAGGAAGGATTGCTTGAGTTCAGGAGTTCGAGCCTGGGCAAAATAGCAAGACTCCATCTTAAAATAAGGATGGATAAATAAATAAACTAGTCCTTAGTCTCCAGCCAAATATGGGTCACTTTAGGGATTCCCCACTTATTAACTATAGGAATATGCAAATATGTAAGTCTCTGAGCCTGAGTTTCTTTTCTTTCTTTTTTATGGAGACAAGTTTTCACTATGTTGCTCAGGCTGACCTCGAACTCCTAGGTTCAAGTGATCCTCTGGCTTTGGCCTCCTAAAGTGTTGGGATTACTGGTGTAAGCCACAGCACTCAAGGTAGCCTGGGTTTATTTATCTACATACTGAGGATAATATAGCCTAACTCAGAGGATGGAGGTAGGAGGATTAAATGTGATAATATAAAGTACTTAATACCTGACACCCTGAGTGATTCCTAGATGAGTGTTACCGGAAAGCTATAAATATATAAGCTAGAGTAATAGTGGCCCAGCAAATAATCATAAATTAGGGAATACGTACATCTGTGGGTTGGGAAGAAGGGGAAAGAGGGAAGATGGCTGTTCTGGGATGAATGCTTTTCTGCAAGGGCAAGGGCAGGGGGAGAGACTGAGGTGAAGAGGCAGCTAGCCAAGGTAATGAATCATCTGTCCCAAGATTCTGGAGTTACTTGTTCATCAAACAGTCCCCACCTTCTTTACCATATATCCTGCCTTCTCCAGGGCTCTGCTCCCCTGGATCCTCTAGGATCCCCCAGGGAGCCTGAGAGAGTCACTCAATTATGGTTCTATATTTTGAGATCTGGAGATAAATCTTGTGCATCATCAAACTCCACCGTGTCACTTTATCAATGGAGGAATGAAGCTCAGAGAGAAAAGCTAACCTGCCCAAGGTAATCAGTTCTGGTCCTTCCTCTGCCACTAACTTGTGGTGAGACCTTGGGCGAGTCCCTTCCCTTCTCTGAGCTGGAAGTTTCCTCCTGTGTAAAATGAGGAGCTTGGAGTATTTAGAGATCTAATTTCCCTTTCAACTCTGCCTTTTGCTGTAATAAAATAATGATTCCTTCTGCCACCGTCAAGTTTAGGGAAAAGAGTGTGTGTGTGTGTGTGTGTGTGCACACGTGCGTGTGTGTGATGGAGTCTTGCTCTGTCACCCGGGCTGGAGTCCAGTGACACAATCTTGACTCACTGCAGCCTGTCTTCCCTCCACCTGCCCCACATACAAAAGTCAAGACAAACATGTTTGGATAACTTTTGAGCTCACTTAATTTTAAACTGAGTGCTGGTTTTCACCAGGGGTAAAGACAAGAACGGAGAGAGGGGCCAGGCAGAGGAAACTGCTGGAGGAAGCTGGTGACTCCCAGGCGCCAGCTGATGGGACCTGCCCCACCCCCCCATGATCCCTTCCCTGCAGGGCTTCTAAGAGCTGGCAGCGCCACAGGGATAAATAAGGCCAACAACCACACCTTACATGGCCATCCCAGCGGCCGCCCGGAATCCCGGGGATTACGCAGACTTCTGGAGGACTTGGAGCAAGTGCACATCACCTGCTGCCACCACAAGTGCTGCCCGGGCTTCTGCAGCCTCTGTCTTGTGACTGAGGAATTTTTAAATGGAAGCTCTGAGCTCACAAAGAAGAAAATGTCTCCCTGATGTCATGCAGTTGCTGCCAATTCATCAGCTCCAGCTAAAGGTCAGCGAGGGGGAAGCCACTGCCTGAGGGTCTGGCTGCCCCTCCCAGAGACGGGGCTTCCCTCCTGCAGGCTTGCTGCCAGCCATCCAGGCCAGCCACAGAAGCTGAGGGCTGCTTGCATTTCCAGGGCACGCACAGAGCAGTCCGAACATGGCTTAGCTGCTTCTGCCCTCCTCTGTGCAGATATTAACCAATTCAGAATCCCAGCCCTATCCTCCCCAGCTCTCCCTTCTGTAGACAGTCAGGGCAAACCCTGGAGTCTCGATCTAACATATCCTGAGGGTCCTTCCCTGGGATCACTTCAGGAGTAACACTAAATTATAGAGAGGTTGTCTTGGGTTTTTAACGACTAAATGCAGTGGTCAAAAGCTAGGAATCCCACTGCCTGGGGTCACAACCTGTTTCTGCCACTTCCTAGTAGTGTGATATTTGCAAGTTAGGCCTCTCTGAGCCTGCTTCTTGACCTGAAAAATGAGGATAATAAGAATAGTTATCTCACATAGTGTGGTCCTCAGGACCCATTGTGAAGCAATGGTACAGAACCTGGCAGGTAGTAAGTGCTCAATAAATGTCAGCTTGGAATCAGACAAGACAAAAAAATAAAATAAAATAAAAGGAATCAACACGCAGCTACTGCTGGGCAAGTCACTTAATCCCTGAGTCTTTTTTTTTTTTTTTTTTTTTTTGAGACGGAGTCTCTCTCTGTCTCCCAAGCTGGAGTGCAGTGGCCGGATCTCAGCTCACTGCAAGCTCCGCCTCCCGGGTTCACGCCATTCTCCTGCCTCAGCCTCCCGAGTAGCTGGGACTACAGGCGCCCGCCACCTCGCCCGGCTAGTTTTTTGTACTTTTTAGTAGAGACGGGGTTTCACCGTGTTAGCCAGGATGGTCTCGATCTCCTGACCTCGTGATCCACCCGCCTCGGCCTCCCAAAGTGCTGGGACTACAGGCTTGAGCCACCGCGCCCGGCCTAATCCCTGAGTCTTAATTTCCTCATCTGTCCAACGGGGATAGGCATATGTAACAGTCACTGAGAGGACTCAATGAGAATGAATACAAGGCCATCAACATAGCACCTACCAGTGGAAAAATACATGGTGGCTGCTGGGACTATTATCTCCCATCGATCAAAACTTGATTTGGGCTAGGGCGCTTGTGGCCCCATGCCTGTTAATCCCAACACTTTTGTGAGGCCGAGGTGGCACGATCATGAGGTCAGGAGTTAGAGACCAGGCCTGGCCAACATGGTGAAACCCCGACTCCTACTAAAAATACAAAAATTTAGGCCGCGGCCGGTGGTCAAGCCTTAATCCCAGAACTTTGGGAGGCCGAGACGGGCGGATCACGAGGTCAGGGAGATCGAGACCATCCTGGCCTAACACGTGAACCCCGTCTCTACTGAAAAATACAAAAAACTAGGCCGGCGAGGGGTGGCGGCGCCTGTAGTCCCCCAGCTACTCAGGAGCCCTGAGGCAGGGGTAATGGCGTAAACCCGGGAGGCGGAGCTTGCAGGTGAGCTGAGATCCGGCCACTCACTCCAGCCTGGGCGACAGCAGCAAGACTCCATCTCAAAAAAAAACAAAAAACAAAACAAAAACAAAAAACAACAAAAAAAACTCTATATCAAAAAATATATATATGCTCAAACATGAACACAAAAACATTTTTTTCAATTACTTTTAAGAGTTTTCTCTCTTTGGGGACAGTTTCCTGTTCTGACTTAAATTGCTAAGGAGATAAGAGAGGTGAAAAGAAAAAAGGTACATGGAGGCCAGGCACGGTGGCTCATGCCTATAATCCCAGCACTTTGGGAGGCCGAGGCAGGCCTCCCAAACCTCATTCTTGGATTTCCCCTGGGTCTTCTTTCTCTTAAGACGAAGGTGTACAAGGCTCACTGTGGTTCTTGTTTTTTTCCTTCCATGGGACATTAATATTTTATTTTATTTTATTTATTTTTGTGGGGCTGGGCATGGTGGCTCATGCCTGTAATCCCAGCACTTTGGGAGGCCAAGGCAGGCAGATGGCTTGAGTTCAGGAGTTCAGACCTGCCTGGCCAACACGGTAAAACGCTGTCTCTACAAAAATAGAAAAATTAGCCAGGCACAGTGTGGCGCACCTATAGTCCCAGCTACTGAATCTGAGGAGAGAACATGGCTTGACCCTAGGAGGTTGAGGCTACAGTGAGCTGAGATTGTGCTACTGTACTCCTGCCTGAATGACAGAGCCATATCCTATCTCAAAAAAAAAAAACAAAAGGCCGGGCGCGGTGGCTCCAGCCTGTAATCCCAGCACTTTGGGAGGCCGAGACGGGCGGATCATGAGGTCAGGAGATCGAGACCATCCTGGCTAATACGGTGAAACCCCGTCTCTACTAAAAAATACAAAAAACTAGCCGGGCGAGGTGGCGGGCGCCTGTGGTCCCAGCTACTCAGGAGGCTGAGGCAGGAGAATGGCGTAAACCCGGGGGGCGGAGCTTGCAGTGAGCTGAGATCTGGCCACTGCACTCCAGCCTGGGCGACAGAGCGAGACTCCGTCTCAAAAGAAAAAAAAAAAACCCCAAAAAACTCATGCTATTTATTTATTTATTTTTTGAAATAGGCCTCACTCTGTCACCCAGGCTGGAGTTCGGTGGCAGGATACCGGCTCACTGCAGCCTCGACCTTCCCCAGCTCAAGCAATCGTCCTGTCTCGGCCTCCCAAAGTGTTGGGATTACAGGCGTGAGCCATAGTGTCCAGCCAGGCATTAACATTTTAATGACAAGATCTAGAGGTTTGATATAAATATACCTCCTTCTGTAAATACTTGTTGAGCCTATTCCTGATTGCCAGGCACAAGGCCAGGCTCTTCCACTGCCTCACAAGCACCCTGGTCCTGTCCTTGAGTCATCAGTTTCCCAGATGCTTCATAGGGGAACCTTGGAGAATCACGGTGTGCGACTCTCCTCACCCCATTCCTCTCAAATCCAGGCAATGACCAGGTGTTGTGAGACTCATCTTCTGTCTCCCATTCACGCTTTGCTTCTGTTTCAACAGGGCAGCCCCCTCAGCCCTTCCTTGGGTCACTTGTGTCACTGCAATAGCTCACTGATGGAGGCCCCTGCCTCCAGCCTTACCTCCCTCTAATCTATCCCCCTTCATCACGTTATCACCCAACTCCAAATCCTTCAAGAGTTTCCCAAGTTTCCTTCAAGATCCTCCATAATCCTGCCCAAACTCTCCGTGGTAAGATGTATTTTATAGAGCCCTGTCCGATCCTTGACAGCGGTTTCAGTGAGGGAAGGAGGTGAGGGTCCCAGGGTGCCAGCCTGAGCGGAGGGGTGTGGACACAGGAGGGCCTGGTGCAATGTGGCTGGGGCGAACATCTGAATCCTAGTCAGTGAGGGCAGCCAAATTCCTATCTGGGAAATCAGGGCAGTCTGAAGGGTGAGGCCAAGCTGTAAACAGAATGAGTAATGAGGTCAGAAGCTGGTGGGGACCAGAATCATGTCTAGATGCAGTTCAAGGAAACGGAAATGGTACACGGCCGAGGCTGTGAATTGAATTATAAGAAGGTATTGAAGTAACCCAAACATGCTGCTCTACACAGGGATGGGGGTGGGAGGAACAGCCCAAGAAATCTCCCGTTCCTCTGGCTCCCTGTAAGTGTACCAAGTACATGCTCTTTGCTTTTTCATGTGTGTGTAAAGGCCCTGTCTCCCCTGCCGCCTACAGTTTCATACCCCTCATATGCCTCCTAGCAATGCCAAGTGATCTGTTCAAAGTTGCATGCGGGTAGATGTGGAAACAGAGCTATATCCCTCCAGCCAATGGGGAATATGCTAGGGCAGGGAGCTGAAACTCAGGCTCATAGGTTGGCAAATTCCTTTACATCTCAGATTCTTCTTCTGTAAAATGAGGATAATAACAACATACTTCATAATAGTATTGTATTACAATAACACCACTATGAGTATTCGCCAAGCAAATATTTTTAAAATGCTTAGAACAGTGCTTGGTACCTAGTATATGTTGTATAAGTGTTCATTCAATAAAAATAAGGTGCCCAGCTGGTAGGTAAGGCCAGTACTGAAAGTCAGTTCTAATTTTAACATTTGAGTCCTTAGCTCTTCCAATACTAAGGTCAACAGCAGGCTATGGTGGACTAGGCTGACTATAGGACTTTCAAAAATTAATTTTCCCAGCCAGGCGCGGTGGCTCACGCCTGTAATCCCAGCACTTTGGGAGACTGAGGCAGGCGGATCATGAGGTCAGGAGATCGAGACCATCCTGGCCAACATGGTGAAACTCCGTCTCTACTAAAAATACAAAAATTAGCTGAGCGTGATGGTAAGTGCGTATAATCCCAGCTACTCGGTAGGCTGAGGCAGGAGAATCACTTGAACCAGGGAGCTGGAGGTTGCAGTGAGCCGAGATCGTGCCACTGTACTCCAGACTGGCGACAAAGTGAGACTCCGTCTCAAAAATAGTAATAATAATTTTCCACTGCGTGTAATGGCTCACACCTGTAATCCCAGCACCTTGGGAGGCCAAGGCAAGTGGATCACTTGAATCTGGGACTTTGAGACCAGCCTGGGTAACATGGCAAAACCTTGTTTCTACAAAAAATACCCCCCACCCCTCAAAAAAAATTAACCAGGCATGGTGGTGCACACCTGTAGTACCAGCCACTCAGGAGCCTGAGGTGGGAGGACCGCTTGAGCCTGGAAGGTCAAGGTGACCCGTAATCTCACCACTGTACTCTAGCCTGAGTGAGAGAGCAAAACTCTATCTCAAAATAAAAAAAAAATTAATTTTCATTTCAACTTAGAAAAACATGCTGTTGACTTATTTCACTTGGGCACACAGGAAATACCACTTAAGTTACTACCCTTACCTGTTCTTAGGAAACCGCTGAGAAATCCAGAAGGACCAGTTCAAATATACCTATCCCAAATTTAACAGGTCTCACGAAAAAAAAGAAAAAAAGAAAAGAAAAAAAAAGCCAGTCTTAGAAAATGACTGTGGGTGTCAAAACCAGCAAGGATTAGGCAATGGAGCTGAGTCCAGCAAGGTTCAAGGCTACAGCTCGTGTTGGAAAGGGAGCTGTGAGGAGTTAATGCAAAGAGGAGGAAATGCTCTATTTATTTTTCTCAAAACTGTCGGAGGTGGTAGTGTTTGGAAAGGGAGGGAGGAGGGGAAAATGTGAGTGTATGGTTTGTAAAGTGATAAAATATGGACTCAATGTATTGTAATAACTCAGTAGCAATTCAGAGAAGATAGTGCAAAAGTCTGTTTGCTCTAGCCATCTATCAACCAGAAATCTTTATTAACTGAACCTCTCACGCGACTACAATATGGCACTAATAGATGTTTGAAAATGATGACCCTGATATGCTGCAAAATCCTAAACAGCTTTCTGAAACAGGAGAAAAAAGATGAAATGAAGCTTGGTATGGTTTGTGACAAGTGTATTTTATTGTATTCTAATTTTTTCAAAACAAGCAATATTTTTGTCATGTGATGATTTATATGCCGTCTAATAACTTGCTATTCGTCGTAATATTAGAATAATACATTGCCCGACTGTGGTTAGTAATCAGGGTTTAATAAACATTCTTTTTCTGCAAACACGCCACCACTAGCCCAGTTGCTGGTTCCATTTTCCCTCCCGCTGTCCTTTATTTCATTTTAGGTCCAAACTTGACCCCAGTGGTCTTCCCCTGTTTTTGTTTTTCCCTAAGGAGGGTGTACCTGGCCTCAGGAACTACTTACCCAGCCTCGCAGAAGTTTCACACTTCTGTTTCACACCCAGGGTGGAGCTTTCTTTCTCATAACAGAAAATAAGGAGGGACAGCCGCCTGGGTACTCTTAAAAAATAAACTCATCTCTGGGGAGGTAAGGTCCTCGGAGAGCCAGGCGGTGACAATTGAGTGGTGTGGAGCACGTGGATTAAGTAGAACAGAAACAGATCCTGCCAGGACCGCCCCAGGGACGCCAGAGACACAAAGCAGACACTCTGATTGTGCCCGGAGGGCCCTGGATCCCTTACCCACGCTGGAGGTTCTCCCGCCTTTTCTAATTACCTTCCCATTTCTTTTGCTCTCCTTCTCAGCCCGAGTGTTCAGGACTCTGCATACCACAGAGGTCAGACACAAATAAAATCCATACATGGACTCCATTCTCGGGTCACAGAATTTGGTGAACAACTCAAACTGAAGGTGGCTCCCTCTCCCACCTCCCAACCCCACCACGAAAGTTTTGCTTGTAAACACCAGTCACTTAGTAACACCCTTCATCGGTCGCCTTTGGGCTATTATTCATCACCGACTAACCTTAAACCAACTTCATCTTCACAGGGCTGCCCCCAGAAGAGAGGAAATTCCACAGCTCTGATGTGATGTGAAACGTGATCTGACCGCCCCGGCACTCTTTCTCACTCTCCCCAGCTAGTTCTCAAACTGGGTTTCCCTGGCCCCTCTCGGGGAGGCCCTTCTCCCGCCTCCCTCTCCACCCCCTACTTCTTTTCCTCTCCATTTTCCATGCTGTAACCTGATAGGCTGGAAATGCAGCTTCTTTCATCTTATATTTCCCACATCCTGAAAGTTTGGAGAGAAGGAGCCCACCCAGATGAAAGAATTCCAAGTATGTGCAGCCCCCTCCTCCTTTAACTCCATTCACAAAGCAGATTACTAATGGCCCGAGGCTCCAGGGAGGCCCCGTCCCCTCCCCACCCCCCACCTCCCAGGGAGTTTGCTCATTCCACATCCTTACTCCTCACCGGCAGAGAAACCTAAGTCCACATGCCGAGAACCGGAAGTTAACTTTTCCCTGGACTCTGAGCCTAAGAAAACCTTTCAGACCTCATTCTGATTGGGACTGCAGTGGCCAGGAGATTCTGCTTACCAATCATTTGTCCCCTCTTTAGCATTTTTAGATAAAAGGGCTCAGGGAAAATGAGTCATTGGATCAAAAGGAAAAGATATAAACGTAAATGCAATGCATGTCAAGGAGACATGCTCAGGTCTTTAGGAAAGATCACGGGGTGTTCTAACTCAGAGTCATTTCAACAGAAATTGTTTCAAGACCAGAGTAAGAGATGCTTCAAGATAGGCAGACAATGTGTAGGGGAGTATGGGTGGGGGGTGGAGGTTCTGGTAATGTTTTTTGTTAAGAAATGTCTTGAGTCTTCACTACCTGGAAATTGGTGATCATGAAACATGCCCCCCGGTCAATTCTTTGGTCCTCCTGTCTTGAGTTGTGTCACTGACGAGGAAACAGGACAGGGACAGCTTCTTTGAGTCAACCTCAACCTCTTCCTCAAAGGTTAGGAAGTACCCCCCAAGCATCCTTTTTCCTTAAGGATGCTTAACTATCTTATCTATCCTTCAAGGAGGGTGAGAAAGCAGTTTTGAATCTGTACCCACCTGGGATAATCAGTTCCCTGAGCTTACTAGCTTTGTGTGACATGGAATTTCCTGTATCAAGGAGTTCAGTCCTGTCCCAATATTAGGAAGTACATTTAATAGATTACTACCCATATTGTCTTTGCAACTCAGGATAGAGTTGCAAAACTTGCTCAATGCAACAGCATTTAACAACAACAACAACAACAAGAATATATATATATATATATATATATGATAAATCTGGGCACATGTTAGTGCATAGGGTTATGCATTCAATAGGTCTAATGATTGCCCAAGAACTCTCATAGAATTCAAGAGACCAGACCTGGAAGATGCAGTAACAGTGATAAGAAATAACAGACTGTGGCAGAACAGCCACATTGCAACTCCTTGGACCATTCCCAAGGTGCTTAGAAGAAATCTGTACTGCAGCTCAGCTCCAAGACTGCCCCGCGTTTGCAATCTTCATGTTAAGTGCCGCCTGCTCATGACATCCAACTGGTAATAGGCTCCTACCAAGGCTCAGCATCTTTAGGAGATAGCACAAAATGATAGAATCAATGCCTGCAACAACAGAGCAAGTATTTGTCTCTCTAGGCCTCAGTTTCTTATCTGTAAAATACTGAGGTTACCCCAACCCTTGCTAATCAAAGTGCAATCCCCAGACCAGCAGCAGTGCAACAGCGGCTAGCTAGGGAGATAACTAGAAATGCAGGCTGTGAGTCCTCAATCTAACCTGCTGCATTTTCACAAGCTCCCCAGGTGATTCCCGTGCACATTACAATTTAAAATGACTTGGCCTAGACTCAGGCTCTCCAAAGGTCCTCTACATAGTACTGAAATTGTCTGATCTCATTAAGTGGTTTCCAAGGGAGTTTTTCTTCTCTGATAAATAGTTTTCCGGCCGGGCACAGTGGCTCACGCCTATAATCCCAGCACTTTGGGAGGCCGAAGTGGGCGGATCACAGGGTCAGGAGTTGATAGACCAGCCTGGCCAACATAGCGAAACCCCGTCTCTACTAAAAAATACAAAAAATAGGCCGG
>NW_016804694.1:1895120-1898060 GCF_001698545.2 Rhinopithecus bieti
CCCCCCCCCCAAAAAAAATAGTTTTCCTTCTTTCTTCTGCCTCCAGTCTTGGAATGTACTGTCTCCTCTGCCAAGGAACTCAAATTTTAGTAGGCATAGGACTCATATGAAGACCTTATTTACAATGCAGATTCCTGAACCCCATCAAGAAACTGACTAGGACTGTGGTGGGGCCAGAGAATCTGTGTTTCAATCAGTCTCTTCCACGTGGTTCTACAGATTATGGCGCCAGATTACATGTTTTTATTTTTTTTCTTAACTTTTCTGTTATGCAAAATTTCAAACATGGAAAAAATAGACAAAATGGTAATGTTAAACAATCATGTTTCAATCCCCAGCTTCAACAATTATCAGTCACCTCAAGGCTAATTTTGTTTCCCTCAGATCATATTTTTGAAAAACTCATATCTAGACCCTCCAGACCTTCCAGGTTCCCTTCACCTACCTTTACTGTTCAGTGTGTTCTCACTAGGGCAAGAATTGTATCCTATTATCTTAAAATCCCCAGTATCTAACACTGTGCCCGGCACGTGGTACTCAATAAATTTGTAATAAAAATAACAAATTAAAAATAATTTTAGGCCAGTCATGGTGGCTTATGCCTGTAATCCCAGTATTTTGGGAAGGCGAGGCAGGAAGATCACTTGAGGCCAGGAGTTCAAGACCAGCCTGGTCAACATGGAGAAACCCCGTCTCTACTAAAAATACAAAAAATTAGCCGGGCATGGTGGCAGGCGCCTGTAATCCCAGCTGCTTGGGAGGCTGGGGTAGAATTGCTTGAACCCAGGAGGTGGAGGTTACAGTGAGCCGAGATTGCGCTAGTGCACTCCAGCCTGGGCAACAAAAGCAAAACTCCATCTCAAAAAAAAACAAAACAAAACAAAAGAAAGGAAAACAATTTTAAAGTAAAACATAAATTATCATCTACCTGGATGGTTTAAACTGCAGGTAGATGGGATTAGTTGTGTTCCGATTTTTCAATTATTTGGCTGTGATTCTTTTTACAGTTAGGGAAACGAAGGCATTCAAATGCATTGTAGCAAGTGAAAGAATTAGAAAAAAGGTTCCAAAAGCCCCAGTTTACACCCCCTTCCTTCCTGGTTTCAGCATTTTGTAAAAGATCTTGTGCCTGTGTGTGTGGTAAGAGAGAAGGTAGGAAAATACCTCTGGGGAATGAGGATATCATCTCAGGGCCTTTGTTTTACTCTTTAACCTAGTAATAAATCTCTTAAAGCTCCTGTGGTATTCAGAATATCCTGTCTATGGCAAGGTCTTCCCACAGTTGTGAAAGGAATTCAAGTTTACTAAGTGGACAGAGCCCTGATATTCCAAAGGCACAGTCCAGCCCTTTTCACCTATTTGCTAATTAGAATGGCTAAATCTCAGTCCTGGGTATGCTAAATAATAGGAGGGAGGGTAAGGGAAGGCAGAACCGAAGCTGAGAAAAGAACTCTGCAGTTCCAAAACTCAGCACAACAATCAAGGGATAAAGTGGTAATTAGGCCTGATTATCATGCAAGGCAGCCCCGGTTAAATTGGAATGTAGCCGGAGAGACGAAAGGCTGGATGGAGGGTTTGCTATGCTGGAGACATGCTTTGATGTCTGCAGGGAAGGTTGTGTTTCATTCAGCCATCCAACTAACCAAAAAAAAAAAAAAATGTTGCAGGAGCAATATGAAACCTTCTAAAATGCAGCATACGGGAAGCAGAAGTAGAGAGCAAGTGGCTGAGTCTGAGCTCTCCTTCTGAGTGTGTGTGTGTACTTAGATGCTGCTTTTCTCAGATTTACTACTCCAGCCTCTTGGATCTGTCAGAAGACAAGAGAGAAGAAAGAGTGCGCGCACCCACTGTTAACTCACTGTCCTTGGTTGAGCAGATTCTTATGACAGGAGAGAATGTGTCTAAGCTCGGGGCAGAGTTTTTACCTGCTGTAGGGAGGAAGCAAAAGAAATAAGAAGTAAATTACATTGTGTGTCCCTGAGAGGCCCAAAACTGAGATAACAGATGCTGATGGAGTCATCTGAGGCTGCCAGCTACCACAGCTTTTATACCAGCTGATGTAGGAAGAAGAAAATGAGCCAAGAAAGTAGGTTAATCTCTCAGAGAAACACAAAATAGGTAGCAAGTAGCATTTTTACACCTTTCACTCTTTAATTGCTTTAGACCCAGAGCTGTGAGGCACAAGGAATTCCTTTTGTGTCCTTACTTTACCTTTCTCACCCTTTTAGTGGTATTCTCTGTTCTAACATCATTGTTTTGTATGGGAGCTAACTACTCAGCTAGGGCCATGCCCCAAACCAACCCACAACTCTCAACTTCCACGCAAGAGACTTTTCATGTGACTTGGTATTGGGAGACAATCAACTTTCTACTAAATCACTGACAGAAAAACAACACTCAGGTTTGTGGTGAGATGTTATTATTTTACTTATTCACAGGGTGCTCACCATAGGAAGTAGCATGTACAATCCTGGCTTAGCATTAAGAAAGTTCATGAAGGCCAGGCGCGGTGGCTCACGCCTGTAATCCCAGCACTTTGGGAGGCCGAGGTGGGTGGATCACGAGGTCAGGAGTTCGAGACCAGCCTGACCAGGATGGTGAAACCCTGCCTCTACTAAAAATACAAAAATTAGCCGGGCGTGGTGGCACGTGCCTGTAATCCCAGCTACTCAGGAGGCTGAGACAGGAGAACTGTTTGAACCCAGGAGGCGGAGATTGCAGTGAGCCGAGATAGCGCCACTGCACTCCAGCCTGGGAGACGAACAAGACTCCCTCTCAAAAGAAAAAAAAAATATTAAGTTCATGAAAATACAAAAAACCAACATGGGAGACTACATGGAATTTCTATTCCTTAAGGATCACCAAAATAAGACCCACTCGTCACTACGTTCTATCATCCAGGCACATAGTTAATTTTTTTTTTTTTTTTTTTTTTTTTTT
>NW_016804694.1:1899587-1906882 GCF_001698545.2 Rhinopithecus bieti
AAAAAAAAAAAAAAAAAAAAAGAGAAAGAGAGAGGAGAGGAAAGGAAAATGAGCCTTAGCAGCTGTGTATTTTTTAAATAATAAGAAAATAGCATTCTCCAGAATTTCCAGTAAAACCCATAAGATTTAGGCAGTTCATCCCTAAAGTATGTGTGGGATGCTGGGAGCTCCCTGGCTTTTCCAGGCAACCCCACCCCCAAAAAACTCCCCACAAAAAAAACAAAAGCAGATGGGCTGCATCTGAACGAATCAAACTCCCCAGGGGCCAGAGCTCTCTGCTCTAAATGCTAATAGAGTGAGTAATCAGAAACCTACATTTGGTAAATTATTTATCTTATCTCTGGAACTCAGCAAAGCACCGAAGACAGCAACTTCTGTAGAAAGATGTTGTTGGTCAAGAGCTCCAGCTGGAATTTGTACTTTTACTAGAAAAGGGAAAAGTTCAGAGACCAGTGTGTCTCATAAAGCAATAATTTTTTTTTTTTTAAATGACCAAAAGCAAAGCCAAGGAAAACTGACTTCACAGTTCCATGGAACAGGTCTGGTTCATGTTTTGTCTAATGGGCCTTACGTTCCATCCGTATTAGGGTAATGGCAAAACAAACCAATAGACAATATAGATCCCCAAAGAGATGGGAATAGGTTCCGTAGTCCCCATCTCCACTCTACTCTTCCTTGCAGAGGGCCTTAAGAGATAAGAGTAACTGGGGGCTGGGCTCAGTGGCTCACGCCTGTAATCCCAGCACTTTGGGAGGCCGAGGCGGGTGGATCACGAGGTCAAGAGTTTGAGACCAGCCTGACTAACATGGTGAAACCCCATCTCTACTAAAAATACAAAAATTAGCTGGGCATGGTGGCTCCTGTCTGTAATCCCAGCTACTCGGGAGGCTGAGGCAGGAGAATCGCAGGAGACAGAGGTTGCAGTGAGCTGAGATCGCGCCACTGCACTCCAGACTCCAGCCTGGGCAACAGAGCGAGACTGTGTCTCAAAAAAAAAAAAAGAGTAACCTGGAACAGTGGTTCTTTTTTTGTTTTGTTTTTTGTTTGTTTTGAGTCAGAATCTTACTCTGTCGCCCAGGCTGGAGTGGAGTGGTATGATCTCGGCTCACTGCAACCTCCACTTCCCGGGTTCAAGCGATTCTCCTGCCTCAGCCTCCTGAGTGGCTGGGATTACAGGCACAAGCCAGCATGCCTGGTTAATTTTTGTATTTTTATAGAGACGGGATTTCGCCATGTTGTTCAGGCTGGTCTGGAACCCACCTCAGCCTCCCAAAGTGCTAGGATTACAGGCATGAGCCACCGCATCCAGCCTGGGAACAATGCTTAAACTTGAGCATTCAGCATCAGAGGGCTTGTTAACATTCAGGATGCTGCGCTCCAACTCCTGACTTTCTGATTCTATTGGCTTGCTGGGGTAGGGCCTGTGAATTTTCATTTCCATCTTTGCTGGTGCAAGGGCCACATTTTGAGAAGCACTGGTCTAGATAATGGGGTCTTTTCACAATCTGGTTTGGTTTCTGTAGAATCTAGGAACCCACCATTAGAGAATGTAGGGAGATTTGTAGGTTTAAGGGCTTTGACTAGGATATTGACAGAGGAATTAGCTCTACTAATGAATCTTATAACTTTCCTCTATTTTACAAAACACTTTAACTTGGTAACTTAATCTATCCATGATTAACCTTATTTTATTTTATTATTATTATTTTTTGAGACTGAGTCTTGCTGTGTTGCCGAAGCTGGAGTGCAGTGGTGCATTCTCGGCTCACTGCAATCTCTGCTTCCTGGGTTCAAGCAATTCTCCTGCCTCAGCCTCCCGAGTAGCTAGGATTACAAGCGTCCGCCACCACGCCCAGTTAATTTTTTTGTATTTTTAGTAGAGACGGGGTTTCACCATGTTGCCCAGGCTGGTTTTGAACTCCTAATCTCAAGTGAGCCACCTGCCTTGGCCTCTCAAAGTGCTAGGATTACAGGTGTGACTCACCATGCCCAGCCGATTAACATTATATTTACAAATTTTAGCACTCCCACTGGCTTTGTGTCCCCCATAGTCCTAGGTACTTTTGAGTTCAATAGAATTAAGCAGATAGGAAAGTAGAGGTTTCATTTGAATAAATATGGTTGTATAAGTCACATTCACATTTATAAACCCATTAAGTATTTTGTTTTGCCACCGGGTTCAGTGGCTCACACATGTAATCCCAGCACTTTGGGAGGCCAAGGCGGGCAGATTACAAGGTCAGGAGATCGAGACCATCCTGGCCAACATGGTGAAACCCCATCTGTACCAAAAATACAAAAATTAGCCGGGCATGGTGGTGCATGCCTGTAATCCCAGCTACTCGGGAGGCTAAGGCAGGAGAATCACTTGAACTAGGGAATCGGAGGTTGCAGTGAGCAGAGATCGCGCCACTGCACTCCAGCCTGGTGACCGAGCCAGAATCCGTCCCCCCCAAAAATAATTTTGCTTTGGGTGTGGTGGCTCATGCTTGTAATCCTAGCACTTTGGGAGGCAGAAGCAGGCGGATGGCTTGAGCTCAGGAGTTCGAGACCAGCCTGGCCAACATGGTGAAATCCCATCTCTACTAAAAATACAAAAAAAAAAAAAAAAAGAATTTTGTTTTGCCTCTACAAAACTTTATCAGTTCATCCACCTGGTGAACTCAACTCTGACTGACTGAACTATGAAATAAGAGGAATTCAAATGATTCCTTTCCCTTTGCTTCTTTCCTTCAAACAACAAATATATTTTGAGTGCATATTTGTTTGTTTTAGAGACAGAGTCTCATCTGTCTCCCAGGCATTGTTGCAGTGGCACCATCATAGCTCACTGCAGCCTGGAACTCCTGGGCTCAAGCGATCATCCTCCTACTTTAGCCTCCCGAGTAAATGGGATGACAGGGGTGCACCACTATGTCTGGTTAATTTTTTATTTTTACTTTTTAAATTTTATTTAATTTTATTTATTTATTTATTTTTTCAAGACAGAGTCTCGCCCTATCACTCAGGCTGGAGTGCAGTGACGCAATCGCCGCTCACTGCAACCTCTGCCTCCCAGGTTCAAGCAATTCTTCTGCCTCAGCCTCCCGAGTAGCTAGGACCACAGGCGTGTGCCACCACGCCCAGCTAATTTTTACAGTTTTTAGTAGAGATGGGGTTTCACCATGTTGGCCAGGCTGGTCTTGAACTCCTGACCTCATGATCCACCCACCTCAGCTTCCCAAAGTGCTGGGATTGCAGGCGTGAGCTACTGTGCCCGGCCTGTCTGGTTAATTTTTTAAATTTTTTTGGTGGAGGAGAGGTTTTTTTTTTTTTTTTTTTGAGTCAGAGTCTCACTCTGTTGCCCAGGCTGGAGTGCAGTGGCACGATCTCGGCTCACTGCAAGCTCCACCTCCCGGGTTCATGCCATTCTCCTGCCCCAGCCTCCTGAGTAGCTGGGACTACAGACGCCCGCCACCATGCCCAGCTAATTTTTTACATTTTTAGTAGAGACAGGGTTTCACTGTGTTAGCCAGGATGGTCTCAATCTCCTGACCTCGTGATCCTCCTGCCTCAGCCTCCACAAGTGCTGGGATTACAGGCGTGAGCCACTGCGCCCAACCGAGAAAAGGTCTTTCTATGTTGCCCAGGCTGGTCTTGAACTCCTGGCCTCAAGTGATTCTCCTGCCTCAGTCTCCCAGAGTGCTGGGATTACAGACATGAACCACTGTGCCCAGCCTAAGAGTGCATATTGTATATATGGATAATAACAATTAAAAATGTAAGTCAGAGTATTGAATCTAAGGGGATATGAGTGCAAATAACTACACACATGGTGGTGGGTCAGGAAAGCTTTTACAGTAGGTGGGCCTGCTGAAAATCATTCCACAACCTTCTACCACTGTGTGTGGTTTTTTTTTTTTTTTTTTTTTTTTGAGAGAGAGTCTCGCTCGGTCGCCCAAGCTGGAGTGCAGTGGCACGAACTCGGCTCACTGCAAGCTCTGCCTCATGAGTTCAAGCCATTCTCCTGCCTCAGCCTTCCCAAGTAGCTGGGACTACAGGCGCCTGCCACCACGCCCAGCTAATTTTTTTTGTATTTTTAGTACAGACGGGGTTTCACCGTGTTAGCCAGGATGGTCTCGATCACCTGACCTGGTGATCCGCCCGCCTCGGCCTCCCAAAGTACTGGGATTACAGGCATGAGCCACCGTTCCCGGCCTCTACCACTCTTCAGATAAAATTCATACTCCTCAGAAAGGCACACACAGGCTGGGCAAGGTGGCACACACCTGTAATCCCAGCACTTTGGAAGGCCGAGGTGGGCAGATCGCCTGAGATCAGAAGTTCGAGGCCAGCCTGGCCCAATTGGTGAAACCCCGTCTCTACTAAAAATACAAAAATTAGCCGGGCCTGGTGGCACATGCCTGTAGTCCCAGCTACTTGGGAGGCTGAGGCAGGAGAATCACTTGAACCTGGGAGGTGGAGGTTGCAATGAGCCAAGATTGTACCACTGCACTCCTCACTCCAGCCTAGGTGACAGAGTGAGAGTCCATCTCAAAAAAAAAAAAAAAAAAAAGGCATACACAGCTCTTCATGATCACCTGTGGCTACTTGTTCAGTTGAATTTATCTCCACTCCCTTTTCCTCCAGGGACCATACTCAGCAGCAAGGTAAAAGTCTATGATAATGGGAATTTCAAATGTAACTGCAACTGATAATTAGTTCTCTACTAAGCCCCACTCCCCTTCTCAAATGGGGTAAAGTGTTGGAGGTCGGGCAGCTGGGAAGTGACTGCCTCATGATCATTTGGACTTTCTCACTTCAGTGAGCCTCTGTTGTGTACATAATGAATTTTACTATCTTTACCTTATGTGCTTTTTCTGATAGCACGGACCTTACTGAAAAAAATAACCATTTTTCTTTAACTTCACAATGATAATGCAACCTTTTCCTCTGTTTTGTGCTTATAAAATTTTTGGATTAGCCGGGCGTGGTGGCACATGCCTCTAATCCCAGTTACTCAGGAGGCTGAGGCAGGAGAATCGCTTGAACCTGGGAGGCGGAGGTTGTGGTGAGCTGAGATTGTGCCACTGCACTCCAGCCTGGGCAACAAGAGTGAAATTCCGTCTCAAAAGTAAATACATAAATAAAAATTTTTGCACCCTACTTACTACAGCATGACCTTTTTTTTTTTTTTTCTGTCCATGCAAATTCATGGCTCTGGATGTTTGCACATGTTTTTTCTTATTGCTGAAATTTGAGTTTTCCCAACCTGTCCTTCCACTGACTGATTCTTCTTTTTCTTTTCCTGTTTCAAGACCCACATCTGGGCTGCCTGCTCTCTGAAGCCTTCCCTGATCCTGGAGATCAGATTTAAAGGGTTTCATTGTTTGCTTTCTTTCTTTTTTGGCGGACGGAGTTTCGCTTTTGTTGCCCAGGCTGGAGTGCAATGGCACGATTTCTGCTCATTGCAATCTCGGCCTCCTGGGTTCAAGCAATTCTCCTGCCTCAGCCTCCCGAGTAGCTGGGATTATAGGTATGCGTCACCACGCCCAGCTAATTTTGTATTTTTAGTAGAGATGGGGTTTCTCCATGTTGGTCAGGCTGGTCTCGAACTTCCAACCTCAGGTGATCTGCCCACCTCAGCCTCCCAAAGTGCTGGGATTAAGGTGTGAGCCACCATTCCCGGCCAAAAGGCGGCTATTTTTATGATCGGGTTCAGTAGTCCTTCATGTGCGTATCCGTATAAATTCATATTGATGTCTAGGATTTTCTCACTTGTGAAGCTTATTATTATTATTATTATTGAGAGGAAGTCTCAAAAAAAAGTATTGTTTCAGAGTTTATTTTGCAGCAAATCATAGGGGCATTAGTAGTTTCTGATTTGAATTGTTCCTTGCTCTTACAATTGTAGGTAGAGAAGGGTCTTCTCTAAGCCTAGGGAATATGTGCTTTCTGGGTGGTTTCCAGAGTAAATGCCTTTTTCCTTTAAGTGATATAAATAGTCCAGTCACTACTTCCAAGCCCTATTAAGAAGAGGAACAGAACTGTTTCCTCTAGTGTCCCCTGAGAGCTGATAACTGGATGCCAAGAAGTTGGCCAGATCATGCAGGATAGACAGCTGTCTACATGGTGTAATTTGAGGGGTTTGAGGAAATCCCCCTTCTTAAAATATCTTTCCCAATGGCCCTGACACATGCCTGAAATGTATGACTTATGCCCAGAGTAAGGTGCTGCTGAAATGCAATTGTTATCCATGAGTAGACTCATATTCAGCCATTATCACTCATTAGCATCCCAGTTTAAATTAATTTATCAGATTAGTTGACTGAGTAGAGTCTCAAAGACAGGCAGGCACAAAACAAATAAGTTTTAATGAGAATGCTGATCCCAAAACGTCTGAAGTATGGGGTACTGGGCCAGTCAGGTGAAGGGTGGCAAGGATGGTCAGAACAGTTTAAGGGCAGCTGGGAAGGTCTGGTCAAAACTCCGGAGGGGAGATGTAGAATGTGGGTTGGGGAGGCTCTAAAGACAATCCCAGGATTTCTCTATTTTGAGTATCACCACAATAAAGACTCTTTAAAAACAAACGAGCAAACAAAAAAACCACAACACTCTTTTTCCTTTGGGGTTATTTTATTAGGTTATTTCCCCAAAGTGGAATTTCCAGGTTAAAATTAAAGTTTTGATTGCACAACGTCAAAATGCTACAGAGCCACTGATTCTGTGTAAGTATAGTTGGGTTGAAATGTCTCTGTATAATTAGAATAATCATCTTTGTAGAAGGCCATTCATTCTTTCATTCAACCAAAAGCTGTCGAACTTACAGTAAATGCCAGGTGCCATATTAGGATCTGGGGATACAAAGATAAAATCAACACTCTATACTTTTTTGTATTTGTTTTTTTGAGACTGGGTCTCCTCTGTCACCCAGAGAAGTGCAATGACATGATCACAGCTCACTGCAGCCTCAGCTTCTCCAACTCAGGTCATTTTCCAGCCTCAACCTCCCAAGTAACTGGGACCACAAGTGTGCACTTCCATGCCCAACTAATTTTTATATTTTTTGTAGAAATGAAGTTTCGCCTGGGTTCAAGCAATCCACATGCCTTGGCCTCCGAAAGTGCTAGGATCACAGGCATGAGCCATGGCACCCGGCCAGTAATTCCTACTTATAGTTTAATTACTCACCAGTTTGAGATAATTCAATTATTCTTTGTCTTTCTCTTCTTTCTTTCTCTTTCTTTCTTTTCTTTCTTTCTTTCTTTCTTTCTTTCTTTCTTTCTTTCTTTCTTTCTTTCTTTCTTTCTTTCTTT
>NW_016804694.1:1910668-1913080 GCF_001698545.2 Rhinopithecus bieti
GCTCTGTCGCCCGGGCTGGAGTGCAGTGGCCGGATCTCAGCTCACTGCATACTCCACCTCCCCGGTTTACGCCATTCTCCTGCCTCAGCCTCCCGAGTAGCTGGGACTACAGGCACCCACCACCTCGCCCGGCTAGATTTTTGTATTTTTTAGTAGAGACGGGGTTTCACCGTGTTAGCCAGGATGGTCTCGATCTCCTGACCTCGTGATCCGCCCGTCTCGGCCTCCCAAAGTGCTGGGATTACAGGCTTGAGCCACCGCACCCGGCCTCATCTTTTCTTCTTATAAGGATACCAGTCATATTGCATTAGGGTCTACACATATGACCTCATTTTACCCTAATTACCTCTTAAAGGCCCTATCTCCAAATACAGTTATATTCTGAGGTACTAGGAAGTTAGGACTTCTATATGAATTTTGGGGGACACAATTCAATCCATTACATAAAGTAAACCTAAAAGTATTAATCATCATATGAAAAGAGTTGGATAATGGGATGTTGGTTATCTGCCGAGCCATATTCACTCCTGTGGTTCAGTTTTAGAAATATTTATTAATATCCACTGTGTTCAAGGCTTGATGCTAGGGAAACAAAAACTGCCAGGACACAGTCTCTGCCTTCAAGGAGTTCATAAACTCTCTGGAGAGCCATTAGACAGACCATGGGTTCTGAAACCCCAAGGTACACTGGAGTTGCCTGGAGTGCTTATTAAAACACAGATTGCTGGGCTCCACCCCCAGAGTTTCTGATTCAGTGGGTAGGCAGTGGGCCCGAGAATTTGCATTTCTGACAAGTTTCCAGGTGCTGCTGGTCCAAAGACCACACACTTTCAGAACTACTGAGCCAGAGATATCAAGATCACGTGTGATGTGTATGATTGAGGTGGCACAGGTGCACGGAGACAAGACCATTTTCTGTTTTCATGCTAAAGCAGTTGAGGAGACAACTGGGAAAGTCCCCTTGCACCTGAAAATTCCCCAGGAAAAGTTCTAGTTAGCTTTTAGACCTTAAACTTGTAAACATATTACAGCAAAAAATATGCATTGCCTATGCCATTAATTTGCCACTTGTCAAATACCACCTTTCATTACTAATTATATCTCTATAAGATCCTAGGGTAGCAATAAAGTCTGAGTTCACTATCCTTGTTCTGCAAATGCTATGAGAACTTCAGCAAATTACTTCCTGTCTCTGAGATTTGGTTTTGGTCATCTGTAAAATAGAGATTAGGACAGTCAAGGTGGTTTGCACCTGTAGTTCTAGCACTGTGGGAGGCCAAGGTGGGAGGATTGCTTGAGGCCAGGATTTTGAGACTAGCCTGGGCAACAGAGCAAGACCCCCATCTCAAATGATATTTAAAAATTTTTTTGAGACAGGTTCTCATTCTGTTGCCCAGGCTGGAGTGCAGTGGTGTGATCATAGCTCGCTGCAACCTCAAGCAATCCTCCCACCTCAGCCTCCTGAGTGGCTGGGACCACAGGCGCATGCCACTGCGCCCTGCTAATTTTTAAAAAAATTAGGGGGCTGGATGTGTTGGCTGAGGCTTGTAATCACAGTACTTTGGGAAGCTGAAGCTGGTGGATCACTTGAGCTCAGGAGTTTGAGACTAGCCTGGGCCAAATGGCAAAACGCCGTCTCTACAAAAAATACAAAAATTAGCTGGTCATTGTGGCATGTGCCTGTAGTCCCAGCTACTTGGAAGGCTGAGGTGAGAGGATCACTAGTGCCCAAGAGGTTGAGACTGCAATGAGCCGAGGTTGTGCCACTGCACTCCAGCCTGAGCGACAGAGTGAGACTGTCTCAAAACCACAACACACATACCCACACACCAACCCCACACACACAAATTTTAGGTAGATACAGGGTCTCACTCTTGCCCAGGCTGGTCTCAAACTCCTTAGTTCAGCAATCCTCCTGCCTCGGCCTCCCAAAGTGCTGGGATTACAAGTGTGAGCCATCACGCCAGGCCTATATATGATTCCTTAATCAGGAATTGGGACCATATCTTTTGCCTCTCTATATATCTCCATGTATTTAGCACAGTACTTTAAACATAGTAGCTGTAAATGTTTATTCATTAATTGACCAAATCAGTCAGTATCACTGCAAGATACAAAAGGTTCTTATCGGCTGGGCGAAGTGGCTCACGCCTGTAATCCCAACACTTTGGGAGGTCAAGGAGGGCGGATCACAAGGTCAGGAGTTCGAGACCAGCCTGACCAACATGGTGAAACCCCATCTCTACCAAAAATACAAAAATTAGCTGGGTGTGGTGGCAGGCGCCTGTAATCTCAGCTACTCAGGAGGCTGAGGGAGGAGAATCACTTGAACCCGGGAGGCGGAGGTTGCAGTGAGCCAAGACTGCGCCACTGCACTCCAGCCTGGGTGACAGAGTGAAACTCCATCTCAAA